>NC_084618.1:11775828-11820828 GCF_033978795.1 Nerophis ophidion | reverse complement strand
TGCCCGGAGTTCCTTATGGCTCTGGATGCTGTGGGGCTGTCTTGGTTGACAAGACTCTGCAGCATCGCGTGGACATCGGGGGAAGTACCTCTGGATTGGCAGACTGGGGTGGTGCTCCCTGTCTTTAAGAAGGGGTACCGGTGTGTTCCAACTGTCGTGGGATCACACTCCTCAGCCTTCCCGGTAAGGTCTATTCAGGTGTACTGGAGAGGAGGCTACACTGGATAGTTGAACCTCGGATTCAGGAAGTACCATGTGGTTTTTGTCCTGGTCCTGGAACTGTGAACCAGCTCTACACTCTTGGCAGGGTCCTGGAGGGTGCATGGGAGTTTGCCCAACCAGTCTACATGTGTTTTGTGGACTTGGAGAAGACATTCGACCGTGTCCCTCGGGAAGTCCTGTGGGGAGTGCTCAGAGAGTATGGGGTATCGGACTGTCTCATTGTGGCGGTCCGCTCCCTGTATGATCAGTGTCAGGGCTTGGTCCGCACGTTTCCAGTGAGGGTTGAACTCCGCCAAGGCTGTCCTTTGTCACCGATTCTGTTCATAACTTTTATGGACAGAATTTGTAAGTGCAGTTAAAGCACTGACGGGATTCGGTTTGGTGCCACCCGAACGCCTCTCGAGGGAGGTGTTTAGGGCACGTCCGATCGGTAGAAGGCCACGGGGAAGACCTGGGACACGTTGGGAAGACTATGTCGGGAACGACTGGGAAGAGCTGGACGAAGTGGCTGGGGAGAGGGAAGTCTGGGCTTCCCTGCTTAGCCTGCTGCCCCTGCGACCCGACCTCGGATAAGCGGAAGAAGATGGATGGATGGATGGATGGATGGATGGGTGGATATATAGCCCGGCCCCCGACAGTAAAGTGTGCACCTAAACAGCGGATGAAATACTCAATAGCGCTTGTTGGAGTCACACAATCTGTCGGACAATCACATTAGCATTAAAGGTAGGGCTTACTAAAATGCCCTTTGAACCGTTTAAATTCCACTATGGATTGTGATAAGTCTGACCAAGGTGTAGGTGTAAAGTTAGCGCGAGTGTACCGAGACTTACAAAAGAAAAAGCGGAAACACAAAGCGCACTGGGCAATGACGCTGGAGATCTGGAGGGCTCTGCCGCACTCGCCGCTCATCAGGCAGTTACGCGTCTTCAAGCAACATTTGGGGCATTTGCTTCCGCTCTCACCGGTCGTGGTCCGGTTGTTCCGGTGCTTATCGGACTGCCTCTGGTCCACTTGAGCCTGGCTCTGGTAAGCTTGGGGCTGGCCCTGGTAAACTTGAGGTTGGCCCGGGTAAACTTGAGGCTGGTCCACATAAACTTGAGGCTGGCCCACGTAAACCTGGGGCTGGCCCGGGTAAACTTGGGGCTGGCCCGCGTAAACTTGGGGCTGGCCCGGGTAAACTTGGGGCTGGCCCTGGTAAACTTGGGGATGGCCCGGATACGTGAACTGTTGGGGTACACCTGGATACGCCGGGGGCTGATCCTCATACATGTACCCCTGTTGTGTACTTTGAGCTGCTGAAGGATCCATGGCACTCTGATAGTCTCCTTTGCCAGTCTTGCTGTTCATGGAGTGAAATATAAGGGTTCAAACCGCGGAAAGATCCTGCAAGACAAGGAATAGGGCGGGAAATGTGTCATTTTTGCATTTTTTTACTGGGAAGAAGTAGTATTATGACAACAATAATGCTAGTACAAAACCCAAAACCAGTAAAGTTGTCACCTTGTGTAAATGGTAAATAAAAAGAGAATACAATGGTTTGGAAATCCTTTTCAACTTATATTCAATTGAATAGCCTGCAAGGACAAAATATTTCATGTTCACACTGAGAAACTTCATTTTTTGGCAAATAATCATGCTTCACAGTAGGTATGGTGTTCTTGGGATGCAACTCAGTATTCTTCTTCCTCCAAACACGACAAGTTGAGTTGATACCAAAATGGATACATGGATGATACAGCAGAGGATTGGGAGAATGTCATGTGGTCAGAAGAAACCAAAATAGAACTTTTTGGTATAAACTCAACTGGTGGTGTTTGGAGGAAGAAGAATACTGAGTTGCATCCCAAGAACACCAAACCTACTGTGAAGCATGGGGGTGGAAACCTCATGCTTTGGGGCTGTTTTTCTGCTAAGGGGACAGGACGAAAAGAATGAATGGGGCCATGTATCGTGAGATTTTGAGCCAAAACCTCCTTCCATCAGTGAGAGCTTTTAATGGTGGACCAAATACTTATTTTCCACCATAATTTACAAATAAATTCTTTAAAATTCCTACAATTTGAATTCCTGGATTTTTTTTTCCACATTCTGTATCTCACAGTTGAAGTGTACCTATGATGAAAATTACAGACCTCTGTCATCATTTTAGGTGGGAGAACTTGCACAATCCGTGGCTGACTAAATATTTTTTTGCCTCACTGTATATATATATATGTATATATATATATATATATATATAAAATAATATATAATGAAAATAATGACCAAGCATGCTCCTCGCACGCCAATTAGCTAATCGCCAAAGGCTTCAATGTAAAATATGGACGATCGATCCAGTCCCCAATGCCATACTTATAGTGTGGTATCATTGTATGAACGATACTAAAGTAATTATATCGATATTTTTCTTTTAAAATGAATTTTTATGTCGTTTTTTTTTTTTATTGCTTACAACGTTAGAGAGTATGTCTTTCGATACAGGCAGGCTTTGAGGGTAGAATTATTCAAATAGGACCCAATAGTGGTTGGTCACTTTATTTTGTAAAAAAAAACCTATATATATATATATATATATATATATATATATATATTTAATGCATTGTATGATTTACAACGATACCAGCACATTCTAAATAGTAGTTAGTTGTTAGTTCTCTGATCAATCGACAAAGTATCGGAGTGTTGATTACTCATCTCATGTTTGTGCAAGAGTTGTTTGGGACCACACCCCGCAGAGACACAAAAGGTAGATAATGAGTTCAACATTTGAGACCTTAAAAGATGCCATAGACACGTTTTTATTATGTTTTGTTTATCATAGATGTTAAAATATTTCATTTCCTGTGAGAATCCAGTCTGGATGTGAGTTGCCTGGTATCCAAAATGTCGCCCTGTTGTTGTATTGTTGTTATTGTTTTTGTCCAAAAAATTGCTGCGTTCCCTGGGGCTTGTTTTTGTTTGTCGCCCTTCCTGTTCAGACACTCCCTGGTCTTGACGAAAACACACCACACAGGCCAAAAGACTTAAAATATTATAATTTTTTTGTCCTTGAATGCGACTTAGTGACATTTTTGGATGAAGCGTGAAGACGTTATTGAAGTGATGAAATTTGTACACGCTCCCTAACCCGATTTGTTGTTAAACAAGAAATGAGAGAAGGAAAAAACATATAATATGTGTTCAGCATCTACAGGACATGACGGCATTCAAAATTTGTTGTTTTAATCATAAGTGATGAAACTCCATCGCCGCCCCCAGCAGAGACAGGAAGTGAGAAAAAGGCCCAACAAGAGAAGAAGCCAAAAAATAAAAAATTATCATACCTTTTTAAGCTTCTAAGGTGTATCTGTTTAAGTTCAAATCCTTTCTTGCTTTGTGGACTCGATGCTTGTTCGTCACCGGCTGAGACTGGAATGGAGCGGGCGTGTTCGTCAGGTCTTACCGGTTTGACACCTGTCGGGTGGTGATGCCGCGCTGCCGCTTTTTTAAAGGCACAGTCGCAGGGTAAAAGAACAAAAAAAAAAAAAAAAAAAATTCCAAGTACCGACGTCGGAGCATTTTTTTTTTGTAATTGTAATACAATTTTCCACCACTTGTGGCAGTAATGACAATATCAAACAAAGAGAATAAGTCTGAAGCTAAAGTCATGGAGAAGTTTCTTAAGCGCAAAAATTATAACTAACTTGAGGCTTGCAGTTTAATTAATAAAAATATTCATCATTATTACTTTTATGTTTACGCAGTATATTTGGTTACTACCTATTTTTCAAATCAGCCTGGCCTAAGCCTAGGGTAATGTGTTGAATTGCTTATAATACACAAAAACAGTTACCAATAAGTAAGAAACGCTGGTATTGCATTTAAAGGGGATTTAACTGTACTCAGTTGTAATACACTTTTCCACCACTTGTGGCAGTAATGACAATATCAAACAAACAGAAGAAGTCTGAAGCTAAAGTCATAGTTTTTTAAGCGCAAAAATTATGACTAACTTGAGGCTTGTGGTTTAATTAGGAAAATGATTCATCATTTTTATTATTATTATTATTTTACGCATTGTATATGGTTATTACCTATTTTTTCAAATCAGCCTGGCCTAAGTCTAAGGTAATGTGTTGAATTGCTAATAATACACAGAAACAGGTAGCAATGGGTAAGAAACACTGGTATTGCATTTAAAGGGGGTTTGACTGTACTCAGTTGTAATACACTTTTCCACCACTTGTGGCAGTAATGACAATATCAAACAAACAGAAGAAGAAGTCTGGAGCTAAAGTCATAGAGAAGTTTCTTAAGCGCAAAAATTATGACTAACTTGAGGCTTGTGATTTAATTAGGAAAATTATTCATCATTTTTATTATTATTATTATTTTTACGCAGTAAATCCGGTTACTACCTATTTTTTCAAATCAGCCTGACCTAAGTCTAAGGTAATGTGTTGAATTGTTAATAATACACAGAAACAGGTAGCAATAGGTAAGAAACACTGGTATTGCATTTAAAGGGGGTTTGACTGTACTCAGTTGTAATACACTTTTCCACCACTTGTGGCAGTAATGACAATATCAAACAAACAGAAGAAGTCTGGGAGCTAAAGTCATAGAGAAGTTTCTTAAGCGCCAAAATTATGATTAACTTGAGGCTTGTGGTTTAGTTAGGAAAATTATTCATCATTTTTATTATTATTATTTTTACGCAGTAAATTCGGTTGCTACCTATTTTTTAGAATCAGCCTGACCTAATCCTAAGGTAATGTGTTGAATTGCTAATAATACACAGAAACAGGTAGCAATGGGTAAGAAACACTGGTATTGCATTTAAAGGGGGATTTAACTGTACTCAGTTGTAATACACTTTTCCACCACTTGTGGCAGTAATGACAATATCAAACAAACAGAAAAAGTCTGAAGCTAAAGTCATAGATAAGTTTCTTAAGCGCAAAAATTATGACTAACTTAAGGCTTGTGGTTTAATTGGGAAAATTATTCATAATTTTTATTATTATTCTTATTTTTACGCAGTAAATTCGGTTACTACCTATTTTTTCAAATCAGCCTGACCTAAGTCTAAGGTAATGTGTTGAATTCCTAATAATACACAGAAACAGGTAGCAATAGGTAAGAAACACTGATATTGCATTTAAAGGGGATTTAACTGTACTCAGTTGTAATACACTTTTCCACCACTTGTGGCAGTAATGACAATATCAAACCAACAGAAGAAGTCTGAAGCTAAAGTCATAGAGAAGTTTCTTAAGCGCAAAAAATATGATTAACTTGAGGCTTGTGGTTTAATTAGGAAAATTATTCATCATTTTTATTATCATTTTACTCAGTATTTTTGGTTACTACCTATTTTTTCAAATCAGCCTGACCTAATCCTAAGATAATGTGTTGAATTGCTAATAATACACAGAAACAGGTAGCAATAGGTAAGAAACACTGGTATTGCATTTAAAGGAGGTTTGACTGTACTCAGTTGTAATACACTTTTCCACCACTTGTGGCAGTAATGACAATGTCAAACAAACAGAAGAAGTCTGGGCGCTAAAGTCGTAGAGAAGTTTCTTAAGCGCAAAAATTATGACTAACTTGAGGCTTGTGGTTTAATTAGGAAAATTATTCATCATTTTTATTATTATTATTATTATTTTACGCAGTATCTTTGGTTACTACCTATTTTTTCAAATCAGCCTGACCTAATCCTAAGGTAATGTGTTGAATTGCTAATAATACACAGAAACAGGTAGCAATAGGTAAGAAACACTGGTATTGGATTTAAAGGGGGTTTGACTGTAGTCAGTTGTAATACACTTTTCCACCACTTCTGGCAGTAATGACAATATCAAACAAACAGAAGAAGTCTTAAGCTAAAATCATGGAGAAGTTTCTTAAGCGCAAAAATTATGACTACCTTGAGGCTTGCAGTTTAATTAATAAGAAATATTCATTATTATTACTTTTATTTTTACGCAGTATATTTGGTTACTACCTATTTTTCAAATCAGCCTGGCCTAAGCCAAAGTTGATGTGTTGAATTGTGCTACTAATACACAAAAACATGTAAAAATAGGTATGAAAAGTTGGTATTGCATTTAAAGGAGGTTTGACTATACTCAGTTGTAATACACTTTTCCACCACTTGTGGCAGTAATGACAATATCAAACAAACAGAAGAAGTCTGGGAGCTAAAGTCATAAAGAAGTTTCTTAAGCGCAAAAATTATGACTAACTTAAGGCTTGCAGGTTAATTAAGAAAATTATTCATTATTATTATAATTATTTTTACGCAGTATATTTGGTTACTATTTGTTTTTCTAAGCAGCCTGGCCTAAGCCAAAGTTGATGTGTTGAATTGCTAATAATACACAAAAACAGGTACCAATAGGTAAGAAAAGTTGGTATTGCATTTTAAGGGGATTTAACTGTACTCATTTGTAATACACTTTTCCACCACTTGTGGCAGTAATGACAATATCAAACCCAACAGAAGAAGTCTGGAGCTAAAGTCATAGAGAAGTTTCTTAAGCGCAAAAATTATGACTAACTTGAGGCTTGCAGTTTAATTAATAAAAATATTCATCATTATTACTTTAATTTTTACGCAGTATATTTGGTTACTACCTATTTTTTCAAATCAGCCTGACCTAATCCTAAGGTAATGTGTTGAATTGCTAATAATACACAGAAACAGGTAGCAATAGGTAAGAAACACTGGTATTGCATTTAAAGGGGGATTTAACTGTACTCAGTTGTAATACACTTTTCCACCACTTGTGGCAGTAATGACAATATCAAACAAACAGAAGAAGTCTGAAGCTAAAGTCATAGAGAAGTTTCTTAAGCGCAAAAATTATGACTAACTTGAGGCTTGCAGTATAATTAATAAAAATATTCATCATTATTACTTTTATTTTTATGCAGTATATTTGGTTACTACCTATTTTCCAAATCAGCCTGGCCCAAGCTTTGGGTAATATATTGAATTGCTTATAATATACAAAAACAGTTACCAATAAGTAAGAAACGCTGGTATTGCATTTAAAGGGGGTTTGACTGTACTCAGTTGTAATACACTTTTCCACCACTTGTGGCAGTAATGACAATATCAAACAAACAGAAGAAGTCTTAAGCTAAAGTCATGGAGAAGTTTCTTAAGCGCAAAAATTATGACTAACTTGAGGCTTGTGGTTTAATTAGTAAAATTATTCATCATTTTTATTATTAGCATTATTATTTTTACGCAGTAAATTCGGTTACTACCTATTTTTTCAAATCAGCCTGACCTAAGCCTAAGCTAATGTGTTGAATTGCTAATAATACACAGAAACAGGTACCAATAGGTAAGAAAAGTTGGTATTGCATTTAAAGGGGATTTAACTGTACTCAGTTGTAATACACTTTTCCACCACTTGTGGCAGTAATGACAATATCAAACCCAACAGAAGAAGTCTGGAGCTAAAGTCATAGAGAAGTTTCTTAAGCGCAAAAAATATGACTAAATTGAGGCTTGTGGTTTGATTAGGAACATTATTCATAATTTTTATTATTATTATTTTTACACAGTATATTTGGTTACTACCTAATTTTTCAAATCAGCCTGACCTAATCCTAAGGTAATGTGTTGAATTGCTAATAATACACAGAAACAGGTAGCAATAGGTAAGAAACACTGGTATTGCATTTAAAGGGGGTTTGACTGTACTCAGTTGTAATACAATTTTCCACCACTTGTGGCAGTAATGACAATATCAAACAAACAGAAGAAGTGTGGGAGCTAAAGTCATAGAGAAGTTTCTTAAGCGCAAAATATATGACTAACTTGATGCTTGCATTTGAATTTAATTGATAGCTTAGTTAAGAAAAATATTATTCATTATTATTTTTGCGCAGTATATTTGGTTGCTACCAATTTATCAAATCAGCCTGGCCTAAGCCTAAGTTGATGTGTGGAATTGCTAATAATACACAAAAAGATGTACAAACAGGTGAGTGAAGTTGATATTGCATTTAGAGGGGATTTAACTGTACTCAGTTGTAATACACTTTTCCACCACTTGTGGCAGTAATGACAATATCAAACCAACAGAAGAAGCCTCGATCTAAAGTCATAGAGAAGTTTCTTAACCTCTAAAAATATGCATTTTAATTTCATTGACAGTTTAATGAAGAAAAAGATTCATCATTCTTCTAATTATTATTATTATTATTACACAGTCTGTGTCTGCTTGTAAGTACTCTGTATGTGTGTGCTGCCGAACATGCTCCTCTACTCGTAAAAACCAGCAATGACACAAGGTGACGACGACACGCCGTCACGCCTGTAAAAAACATATATAAATGTGGCGAACCGGTACTTTTCAAACAGAGTACGGTACCAAATATGGTTCTTTAGTACCATCATACTACACTAGAACCCTAGTTTCCGTCCATTTGTTCCTTATTTCTTTTTGCTGTGCATTTTTCCGTTTTCAAGACCTCCTGCTTGAAGTTTTCTCTCTTTGTGCTTCAATGTTGTCCTCGGTCTTCTGGAACGCTTGCCCTTTTCACGACCTTCCCATGTTCTTCGTACTCGTTCCGGACGTTCTACGCACAGCTGACCGCCAACATGTCTCGCGACGTCGCCTGAAAAGAGACCTATTTTGAGGAATTGTAATGATCCTCCCCTTCCTTTCAGTTGGAGCCATGACTCATGGATGTACTTCGGCGTCGATGGGCTCTTGTTAAAGATGCAACATTTGGCAAAAATACCGGACAATTCTGCAAATTTCCTGGCTGGCTTACAGCGTGGTCACTCCGGGATCATTTTACGACCGCCGGACAATTCTGAATGTGGATAGATCGGGCCGTTTTGGACTGAATGAGGCGTGCTTGCTAGACCGGCTAGCTAGCATGGGAATACTTTGCCGGCTACATCCAGCGGCCTGTGAAGCAGCGGAGTATATGTGTTGTCTGTCTATTTATGAATAATGCAGACCAGGAGTGTTGGCTGAGTTCTCAACGTTTGCTTTCAGAGCGTGCATATCACAACATACAAGATGCCGTCATGGCGACACAACCTATACCGGGCTACCGCGCATGCTCGTCACTCCTGTTGCATGCTGGGTAGGGTAGTTCTTTTTTCCCCTGGCTCATAACATCACAATATAGTACCATGTAAATGATGCCTTCAGTTTATCAAAGCACCAAGCAAACAATCGGAAAATTCCCATCATATCAATTCCTAGATATGGTCATAATTATTTTAAGTGCACTACGCAGAATAAACACAACATTATTAATATTGCTACTACGGATAATTTGCTCAAAAATTCCCTAAAACAGCCCACTACCTATAATATAGGTTTTTTAAACATAAGATCCCTGATAAAAAAAAATGTTTCTGCTGTTACCTCAGAAATTGCCTGTTCAGATGTTATGATTGTGGCTCAGAGATTTGTATGTAGATTATATTTATTTTCCATAACAAACAGGATAACTTAAATACCCTGGCAGTGGCAATAAGCTTAAATGTTTGTATTTACATTTTTGGAGTTGATTTTCATAAAATATGCTATTTAACTGCTACTGTTTAACAAGGACTGATTTAAATTGTGTTTGCACAACAAATGTTTTGGGGCTTTTGTTCATGTGGGAGAATATTCCAATAAAGGTGCACTACACACTACTTTTGAATCCATTATTGGGCTTTGCGTATACAATGCAGTTAATCGCGATTAATCGAAGAAATAGTGCGATTAACTTCAATTAAAATTTCTAATCGTTGCCCAGCCCTAATATATACATATATATATATATATATATATATATATATACATCCCTTTAAAAATCAAACAAACAATGGATTCAAAATCTCTTTATTATCATAGTATCAACAAAGACAATCTTGGGAAAATATGTTCCTCGGTCTAGAATCCTTCCGCAATGCAGAGAGACGTCTTACTGCATCTGCCGATAAAGATGTCCGTGGTGGTGGGAAGGTAGCAACTTTGTAAAAAAAGCATGCTTTGCTAATCACCTTTAAAACGACAACAAAAAAGCAAAATGTCAGCTACAGATGTAAGATATAACTCTGTCTTTCTTCAGCCAGTATGCTAACCTAGCATAATGATGCTAACCAATACTTTGATTCTATTGATAAATTAGATTTTTTTGTTGTTGTTGTTGTTGCTGAAGCTACGTAGCTTCTGCCCTCTTTAGCAAAACATGGCTACTGTGAACCAGAGCCAGACATGTGTTCCAGATAGAGGTGCAGTGTTGTCGGTGGTTTGGATTTGCGGCAGCAGTCGTGGAACAGGCTGCAAAATTGGTTTAAAAAAAGGAAGCAGAGCAGCAAACTCATTGCAGCATCTAAATAAGAGGCATTTTTACTAAACTTTCTATTAAACTCCTGGTAAAAAAAATTAAAAATTAAAAAAAGCCCTATGCTGTGGTGGAATCATTGACTCAAAGTAGCATGTATGATAAGAAAGAAGCAAACTGGAGGATGTTCACTAAGATTGTGGTCCCCATACAGTGTAAAAGCCAGTCTTTATCCTCTTCCATCCATCTTCTTCCGCTTATCCAAGGTTGGGTCGCTTGGGCAGCAGCTTAAACAGGGAAGCCTAGACTTCCCCCTCCCCAGCCACTTTGTCCCGCTCCTCCCGGGGGATCCTGAGGCGTTCCCAGGCAAGCCGGGAGAAATAGTCTTCCCAGTTCGTCCTGGGTCTTCCCCTTGGCCTCCTGCCGGTCGGACGTACCCTAAACACCTCCCTAGGGAGGCGTACGGGTGGCATCCTGAGCAGATACCCGAACCACCTCATCTGGCTCTTCTCCATGTGGAGGAGCAGTGGCTTTACTTTGAGCTTCTCACCCTATCTCTAAGGGAGAGACCCGCCACCCGGCGGAGGAAGCTCATCGCGGCCGCTTGTACCCGTGATCTTATCCTTTTGGTCATAACCCAAAGCACATGACCATAGGTGAGGATGGGAACGTAGATCGACCAGCTCCTTCTTGACCACAACGGATCGATACAGCGTCCGCATTACTGAAGACGCCGCACCGGTCTGCCTGTCAATTTCACGATCCACTCTCCCCTCACTCCTGTACAGGATTCCTAGGTACTTCAACTCCTCCACTTGGGGAAAAATCTCCTCCCCAACCTGGAGATGGCACTCCACGCTTTCCCGGGCGAGAACCATGGACTTGGAGGTGTTGATTCTCATCCCAGTCGCTTCACCGATCCAGTGAGAGCTGAAGATCCTGGCCAGTTGAAGCAATCGGGACCACATCAACTGCAAAAAGCAGAGACCTAATCCTGCAGCCACCAAACCGGATCCCAACAACGCCCTGACTCCGCCTAGAAATTCTGTCCATAATACACGGTCTAGCTCCATTCTATCTTGCCGATTGTATTGTACCATATGTCCCGGCAAGAAATCTGCGTTCAAAGGACTCCGGCTTATTAGTGATTCCCAAAGCCCAAAAAAAGTCTGCGGGCTATAGAGCGTTTTCAATTCGGGCTCCAGTACTCTGGAATGCCCTCCCGGTAAAAGTTCGAGATGCCACCTCAGTAGAAGCATTTAAGTCTCACCTTAAAACTCATTTGTATACTCTAGCCTTTAAATAGACTCCTTTTTAGACCAGTTGATCTGCCGTTTCTTTTCTTTTTCTCCTATGTCCCACTCTCCCTTGTGGAGGGGGTCCGGTCCGATCCGGTGGCCATGTACTGCTCGCCTGTGTATCGGCTGGGGACATCTCTGCGCTGCTGATCCGCCTCCGCTTGGGATGGTTTCCACTGGCTCCGCTGTGAACGTGACTCTCGCTACTGTGTTGGATCCGCTTTGGACTGGACTCTCGCGACTGTGTTGGATCCATTATGGATTGAACTTTCACAGTATCATGTTAGACCCGCTCGACATCCATTGCTTTCCTCCTCTCCAAGGTTCTCATAGTCATCATTGTCACCGACGTCCCACTGGGTGTGAGTTTTCCCTGCCCTTATGTGGGCCTACCGAGGATGTCGTAGTGGTTTGTGCAGCCCTTTGAGACACTAGTGATTTAGGGCTATATAAGTAAACATCGATTGATTGAATAGTTTTGAACAGAATCGTTGACAAAGGGCACCCTTGGCTGAGTCCAATCCTCACTGGAAACGGGTCCGACTTACTGCCGGTGATGCGGACCAAGCTCTGAGAAGTGAATCAACTCAACCTCTATTATCCTCAACACTTCCTTCAAGTCTTTTCCTGAGCAATATACATTTGTATCATCTGAAAACATAATACATTTCAATTTATTAGATACTGATCAAATACCATTTAAATACAAAATAAATAACTTAGGTTCCAGGACCGAGCCTTGTGGAACCCCACAAGTTACGTCTTCTTGGCTGTGATTTAGTCTTACTACTTTCCACATATTGAGATCAATGACTTGAACAACTACTTAACCACTGTTGTGAAACACTTCTTATGCCATAGTTTTCCAAATTTTTGGAGATTGTGTCAAAAGGTGTACATAAGTCAAGAAATACTCCGACGGTGTGTTGCTTTTGTTCTATTACTGTAGCTATGTTTTCTACAAAGTCTACAAAGCTAGGGATGTCGATCAATTACTCCTGAACCCATACTGAGGGTCATTCAGTAGCTCAGGTTTGTCCAAAAAACTTATCAAGTCTATTTACAAATAAGTTCTCAAGAATTTTTTGCAAATTGAGGTAGTAGAGACCTATATATAGTCTATAATTTGGGACCATTGTGAGACGGTGGAGGGAATACTTCGAAAACCACCTCAATACTACCAACACGTCTTCCTGTAAGGAAGCAGTGCCTGGGGAATTTGTGGTGGGCTCTCCTATTCCTGGGGATGAGGTTACCGATGTAGTTAAAAAACTCATCGGTGGCAAGGCCCCAGGGGTGGAGGAGACCTGCCTGGAGTTCTTTAAGGCTCTGGATGCTGTGGGGCTGTCTTGGTTGACAAGACTCTTTGAGACCATATGTTTATCACCGTTTTTATAAATGGGAATTACTTTAGTGATTTTGATTTTGTCAGGAGGTTTCTTGGGGTAATCAAAGTCCTAAGAAAGCCATAGTGTCTTGAGACTTACAGTTTTCACCGCTGATTTGCACTACGCACTGGACTTGGGGGTAGACCTCCAGCAGCAAAATATACTGTCGTTGCTCCCAGGGGTCGTGTTCTGTGGATTCGCAGACTTGATCCGGCTGTCCTCATACTCATAGTATGAATCCCGATTTCCTCCGGGCTGACTAATACAAGGTATATCATGGAGGGAACCATGATGCGAATGGGTCGGACTTGGGGCGTGACACCCAGTATCCTGATTGTCACCCTGACTGCTCTGGTCGTCCATGAACCACGGAAGGATCCTGTAAGAAAAAAATCTGGGTATTATCTTCGACCCAACTCTCTCCTTTGAGTCACACATTAAAAGCGTTACTAAAACGGCCTTCTTTCATCTCCGTAATATCGCTAAAATTCGCTCCATTTTGTCCACTAAAGACGCCGAGATCATTATCCATGCGTTTGTTACGTCTCGTCTCGATTACTGTAACGTATTATTTTCGGGTCTCCCCATGTCTAGCATTAAAAGATTACAGTTGGTACAAAATGCGGCTGCTAGACTTGACAAGAACAAGAAAGTTTGATCACATTACGCCTGTACTGTATATACCTTTATATACATATATACATGCATATATACCTATACTGTATATACCTTTATATACATATATACATACATATATACCTATACTGTATATACCTTTATATACATATATACATACATATATACCTATACTGGCTCACCAGCACTGGCTTCCTGTGCACTTAAGATGTGACTTTAAGGTTTTACTACTTACGTATAAAATACTACACGGTCTAGCTCCAGCCTATCTTGCCGATTGTATTGTACCATATGTCCCGGCAAGAAATCTGCATTCAAAGAACTCCGGCTTATTAGTGATTCCCAGAGCCCCCCCAAAAAGTCTGCGGGTTATAGAGCGTTTTCTATTTGGGCTCCAGTACTCTGGAATGCCCTCGCGGTAACAGTTCGAGATGCCACCTCAGTAGAAGCATTTAAGTCTCAACTTAAAACTCATTTGTATACTCTAGCCTTTAAATAGACTCCCTTTTTAGACCAGTTGATCTGCCGTTTCTTTTCTTTTCTTCTCTGCCCCCCTCTCCCTTGTGGAGGGGTGGGTGGTGGGAGGTCTGGTGGCCATGGATGAAGTCTAGAGTAAGGACCCGCGGTGGTCCGGGGTGGATCTCTGCTCTGCTGACCCGTCTCTGCTTGGGATGACCTCGTGCTGGCCCCACTATGGACTGGACTCTCACTGTTATGTTAGATCCACTATGGACTGGACCTTCACAATATGATGTTAGAACCACTCGACGTCCATTGCTTTCGGTCTCCCTTAGAGAGGGGGTTTGCCCACATATGCGGTCCTCTCCAAGGTATATCATAGTCATTCACATCGACGTCCCACTGGGGTGAGTTTTTCCTCGCCCTTATGTGTGTGATTTAGGGCTATAAAGATAAACATGGATTGATTGAAACACACAGTTCTCAATGTCCGATCTTTAAGTAACGTATCATTTTTGATTATAAGCTTTATTTCCTTTTACAATCTTGATTTTTATGTTTTTAAACGAGACATGGCTCAACTAAAACGCCACAGTTCTTATTGAGGCCACATATGCAGTTCTCATTGAGTCTCGTCCACTTCACTTCAACATTACATCAGAGACCGGACAAAACCCGAGTAGTAGGTGCGTTTGGGGACAATTCAGGGACAATATGCCCCTTCAGTACTTTTTTTAATCACTGTTTACAAACCACCACAGATTTGTTTTATTTATGATTTTACTGAATTACTTTCAGATCCGGGCACTGATGTTGACTCTTTGGTCAACAAAACTGGGGACATCCATGTGCATGTGGCTGTAGACTAGGAGATGAAATGTTTGATCTAACTTAGCATTTAAACGAGCCCCCCCACCGCCGAGGGCACACTCCTGGATTTGATCATTGCTATTTCAAACATGAATGTCATTTTGTTGGATCATACCTCGTTCACATGAGGTGTTGGAAATGTTTTGGATACCATCGTACCTTAGATTCCGATGGTTAAAGGTAAACAACGGACTCGGTCTTTCCAGAGAAAAGGGATGCCATTAACATTAAAAAGGGCTTTAATCCGCCATGAGGACCCAGAACGGATGTGCGAGGGTCACCACTTTCTAAAAAAAATTGTGAGCAAATCGTTGAGAACGATATTTCTCAACGAGCTATCGCAAGGAATTCAGGGATTCCACAATCGAGGGTCCGTGATATCATCAAAAGCTTCAGAGAATCCGGAGGAAAACCACTGCAAGTAAGGGGCAATGCCCGTGACTTTCGATCCCTCAGGCATCAAAAACTGACATCAGTGTGTAAAGGATATCACCACAAGGGCTCAGGAACATTTCCGAAAACCACTTTCAGAAACTACAGTATGTTGTAAGTGCAAGTTAAAACTCTACCATGCAAAGCAAAAGCCATTTCGGTTCAAATAAAACAAAGAATGGCACGATGTGTGTTAGTGGGGCGATGGTAGGACCCCAGGATGCAGAAACAGAAGTCGGTGCGCAGGTCAAAGAGTGTTGAGAGCAAAACAACAGTCGCAACGAAAGGCCAAACAGGTACATGTAACAGGAAAATAACATCGTATATTTGCCATTTTTTTAGGCTATTTGGTGCTAAATTAGATCGCTGGCATTTTAAGTGCACCGTCCACCCTTTAAAAACTCTATCGTTTCAATCGTACGTAGTAAAATTCCGTCGCCGTCCTCAGGTAAACCATTTCGATGAGTCCTATTTAGCTCATCCTATCAATCAATCAATCAATCAATCAATGTTTATTTATATAGCCCCAAATCACAAATGTCTCAAAGGACTGCACAAATCATTACGACTACAACATCCTCGGAAGAACCCACAAAAGGGCAAGGAAAACTCACACCCAGTGGGCAGGGAGAATTCACATCCAGTGGGACGCCAGTGACAATGCTGACTATGAGGAACCTTGGAGAAGACCTCAGATGTGGGCAACCCCCCCCCCCTCTAGGGGACCGAAAGCAATGGATGTCGAGCGGGTCTAACATGATACTGTGAAAGTTCAATCCATAGTGGCTCCAACACAGCCGCGAGAGTTCAGTTCAAAGCGGATCCAAGACAGCAGCGAGAGTCCCGTCCACAGGAAACCATCTCAAGCGGAGGCGGATCAGCAGCGTAGAGATGTCCCCAACCGATACAGGCGAGCGGTCCATCCTGGGTCCCGACGAGCGGTCCATCCTGGGTCTCGACTCTGGACAGCCAGTACTTCATGCATGGTCATCGGACCGGACCCCCTCCACAAGGGAGGGGGGGACATAGGAGAAAGAAAAGAAGCGGCAGATCAACTGGTCTAAAAAGGAGGTCTATTTAAAGGCTAGAGTATACAGATGAGTTTTAAGGTGAGACTTAAATGCTTCTACTGAGGTGGCATCTCGAACTGTTACCGGGAGGGCATTCCAGAGTACTGGAGCCCGAACGGAAAACGCCCTATAGCCCGCAGACTTTTTTTGGGCTCTTGGAATCACTAATAAGCCAGAAATCTGATGAAACGTGAGGAAATTTCCATGGCCGTCCTTAGGAGAGAGAGGAAGCGAGGAGGCCCATTAATGTGGAATGCCAGAAAGAAGTTACAGTTGTACCTGTTTTGCTTTCACCGTGATGAGGTGGCGACTTGTCCGGGGTGCACGCTGCCTTCCGCCTCAGTGTAGCTCGAATTGTAAAATACTAGTTTGATGTTTCGCTATTAGCGGCAATGTTGTTTAAATATCTTCTTCGTGTGTCGAATCAATGCTGGCTAGTCACCAGCTGAGACTGGAATGGTGTGGGTTCCTCCCCTCAAACCTGTCTTGAGTTGACAGGTTTGACGGAAACACCTTTAAGGTATGACTCAGCACTACTGTTTCCTTAAAGCCACAGTCCCTGCAGAAGGGGCTGGAGCTTATCTCAGCTGCATTTTGGGCAGAGTGTGGCGTACACCCTGGACAAGTCGCCACCTCATAACAGGGCCAACACAGATAGACATTCACATTCTCACACTAGGGACCGTTTAGTGTTGCCAATCAACCTGTTCCCCAGGTGCATGTCTTAGGAGGTGGGAGGAAGCCAGAGTACCCAGAGGGAACCCAAGCAGCCACGGGGAGAACATGCAAACTCCACCCAGAAAGATCCCGAGCCCGGGATTGAACCCTCCCAAATATATTCCATTAAATATGTCTATTCATCCGATGAATAAAATCCGATGACCCAACTCCGAAGTCGATCACGGAACTTCGTTCGCGGGTGTCCGGGTGCAAAGTGCGCATATGGACACCCTTATGTTTGAACATGGAGTTGTGCTGTGACGAGCAGAAAAGTCCAATAACAAAACACCACTCCGGTTCAGATCCAGGCAACCATTTTCCCCAATCACGCCTCTCCAGGTTTCACTGACGTTGCCAATATGAGCGTTGAAGTCCCCAAGCAGAACAAGGGGATCACCCGGGGGGAGCACTCTCCAGTACTCCCCCAAGGGAATCCAAAAAGGGTACAAGAGCGGGTACTCTATGCTGCTGTTTGGTGCATAAGCACAAACAACAGTCAGGACTCGTCACCCCCACCCAAAGGTGGAGGGAAGCTACCTTCTCATCCACTGGGTTGAACTCCAACCGGCAGGAACAAATAATTGCCACCCCAGCCCGTCGCCTCTCACTGTGTGCAACGCTCGTGTTAGGCAATACCTAGCATTCATGGGCATTGAATGCCCATGAATGCCCATGAACCTGGATCCCTCAGGCGGTGCTGCATCAAAAAGCGACATCAGTTTGTAAAGGATATCACCACACAGGCTCAGGAACACTTCAGAAAACCGCTGTCGGTAACAAAAGTTGTTCGCGACATTCGCCAGTGCAAGTTAAAACTGTACTATGCAAAGCCAAAAGCCATTAATCAGCAACACCCGGAGCCCGAGCTCATCTACGATGGACTGACACAATGTGGAAAGGATTTGCAAATCATTTTATTCTGTTTTTAATTTAGGAATCACACAACGTGCCAAAGTGGACGAGTCCACATGTCGAATTGTTTTTTTGGGAAACTGTGGACGTCGTGTCCTCCGGACCAAAGAGGAAAAGAACCATCTCGACTGTTTTAGGCGCAAAGGTTGAAAAGCACTCATATTGGACTGTGTGACAAGGGGTGGCACTTTCCTGACTTCTGCGGTGCTTTTTTGTGAACTTCTGGGTCTGTTTTCCGGGATCTCTGCCACATCAGAGTCCGTTTGGAGAGACCGGAGGAGATGCGGATGAAGAGACAGGGCCGGGGAGCTGGCGCCGAGTGCCGGGACGGACAAACTTCACAGTGTCTTTGCTCAATGAGCAGGAATCGGACACTTCGGTCTCTTCGGACGCATCCTCGCTCATCCATGCGGACTGGACACTGGTTCGTGGGCGGCCGAGGGTGGAGTCGGCTATTTTGGTTGCCTTGTTGGGTCTGCTCCTGTCTCTGCAGACAATGGCGTGGAACTAAGCAGAAGTCTGGAGTCTTTAGCTACATTTTTTTTTGTATTATTTCAGTTTCACAAATTCCTCAGTAAAGTAAATTCACCAAAACGTCACCATGGAGTTATTCAGTCTGTTTAGCTGATCGGAGAGCTTCTGTTTTGTCTCACCAACCGTTTAACTGCCTTGTTACAATGTTACCGTTTGGAAACATTGAAGGTATGTAAATAAACATTGACTTAAATCTGTATATCTGCAGCTTAAAATCCGGTGCGGCTAGAGACATCGGGGCTTGACTTTTAGAACGTAGTTTGGATCTGTAACTAGAATACCACTCAAAAACACGTGTCTCCTCATGAGCTGAATTGAACTCTGTCTCTGCATGATTCCTTGCTTCTTGTCTGATTATTAGATGTCATCAGTGTTTGAACCTGACAATGTTGCACCGAAACCTTTCAGCATTAATGGTGCCTCCACAGATGTGTAAGTTACCCATGCCTCGGCCACTAATACACCCCCATAGTATCACATATGAGTGCTTTTCAACCTTTGCGCCTAAAACAGTCCAGATGGTTCTTTTCCTCTTTGGTCCGGAGGACACGACGTCCACAGTTTCCAAAAAAAACAATTCGACATGTGGACTCGTCCACTTTGGCACGTTGTGTATTTCCTAAATTAAAAACAGAATACAATGATTGGCAAATCCTTTCCACATAGCGTCAGTCCATCTTAGATGAGCTCGGGCTCCGGGTGTTGTTGATAAATGGCTTTTTGGCTTTGCATAGTAGAGTTTTAACTTGCACTGACGAATGTCGCGAACAACTGTTGTTACCGACAGCGGTTTTCTGAAGTGTTCCTGAGCCTGTGTGGTGATATCCTTTACAGACTGATGTGGCTTTTTGATGCAGTACCGCCTGAGGGATGGCATTCAATGTTGATGTTCAGCTTTGCTGCTTACGTGCAGTGGTTTCTCCAGATTCTCTGAACATTTTGATGATATTACCGACCACAGATGGTGAAATCCCTAAATTCCTTGCAATAGCTGGTCGAGAAATGTTGTTCTTAAAACAATTTGCTCAGGCGTTTGTCGACAAAGTGGGGACCCTCGCCACCTCCTTGTTTGTGAACGACTGAGCATTTCATGGAAGCTGCTTTTATACCCAATCATGGTGGGTTCCCAATTAGCCTGTCCACCTGTGGGATGTTCCAAATAAGTGTTTGATGAGCATTCCTCAATTTTTCTCAGTCTGAATAGCAATAAATAGTTTTATTTGTATTCATGGCCCTTTTAAGTTCGAGGCTTCTAAATGTGTCACGAGCCTAACTTGCATGTTCGTCTTTATCAATTTTAAATTGCAGTTTCAAGCCCTTAAAAGTACTTCTTGTCGTTTTTTTTGTTTTGTTTTGTTTTGTTTTTTGAGCATCTGCAGCACCTAACTGCATTGTTATGTGCACAAACATAGTCAGATTTAGGTTGATTGCCTTATGTTTTCGCTTCAAACCTGGCGGTGCGCTACAAATCAAAGTCTGTTCGGTAATAAAGAATTAAAAAAAAAAACACTCGCAATGCGCGGTTGGTCAGTCGTTTGTTTTGTTTGTCGAATTGGAAATGACAATAACTGCTCCCGATAAACTCTCGCAAATCTAAAGTCTTTTTTTTTTAAAGCGGCAAATGCAATGAAGGCCATCTGGTGAGGCACGTTGGTAAAACCTCACTCCGTGACAACTTAAAGTAGCAGAAGAGTGGAAAAAAATAGATTTATGTGTTTTCTACAACCATGCAGAATAGGGTTGTTTCAATACCGGTACCGGTACCTTTGGTACATTCGATACTTTTCTATATAAAGTGGACCATAAAAAATGGCATTATTGTCTTTATTTACATTAAACATATGTTTATTATCGTAATTTAGTCCTTATATAAAATAGTGAACACACTAGACAACGCCTGTGAGGCATCCGAACCACCTAAGCTGGCTCCTTTCCAAACGAAGGAGCAGCGGCTCTACTCCGAGTCTCTCTCGGATGAATAAACGTCTCACCCTATCTCTATGCGAGATGCCATATATATATATATATATATATATATATATATATATATATATAATAAGTCATGGAGCTCTATTTCCCCCTAGTGTCTGTGCTGTCAACTCCCTTCTCCAACCATAAGAGTCATACTGGAAATACGCAAACATTTAAAAGACGTATGCTGTTTATCATTCACAATCCTGTGTAAGGCAAGAACATGTATGCTTGGCTTTATTTTATGTTTTTTTTTGTTTTTTGTTACTCTTTCTGGCTTGGCGCCATACTGTTTTAGTTATCGTGTTTTCCAAACTGTAATGTTATGATCCGCTGCCCGGATTGTATTATGTTTAGATTTTTGAGTTTGTTTGTGCACTTCTCAGTTTGTTTCCATGGTTGCCTATTGTTTTCACCTGCCGCTTGCTCCTGACGCGCACCTGTGTTCTCTGATTGCCGTCTTTATTTAAGCCTGCCTTCTCCGTTCTTTCTTTCTGGCTTCGTACTGTAACGACCTGGGCGCATGGTGATGCGGGTCGGTTCTCCCAAGGATGCAGTCACGCTTTGAACACAGCGTGAAGGTAAGAACTAATTTATTTAAGAACAAAAACAGACTTAAACAAAAGAAAAACTTGCTCAAAGTAAAAAATGCAAAACAAAAAAGCTAGCATGAGAGCTAGACGACAAAAAGGCTTAGCACAGAAGCTAGCAAGTACAAAACTGGGAAACAAAGTCGTTACTAGTTGTTACTAAGGAACACAATTTAAATTTGTAGTTATTTGTATGCCATCACAAGGTGTACCAAGAGGGGGCGTAATAGTCCACTTGTGTGCCCCTCATGTTCATTTCTCTACCATAAGTTGTTTCTAAAAGCGTTTCAAAGGATTCGGCAGTCCATCTGACCGGCCTCACAAACGCAGACAACGTGTAACAACACCAGGCCCAGGACCTCCACCTTCAGCAAGTGGACCTCCGTGATCGTCCGAGACCAGCCATCTGGACAGCTGTTGCAACAATCGGTTTGCATAACCAAATAATTTCTACACAAACTGAGAAGCTAATCTATGCTTGATCCGATCCCTCAATTGCAAAGAATAGTAGTGTACAATTTTAGGTATTTTTTTATATTATATAGAACTACACTTTTTTTTTTTTTTTTACAATTCAGTAAGGAACACAATTTAAATTTCTAGTTATTTGTATGTCATCACAAGGTGTACCAAGAGGGGGCGTGATAGTCCACTCGTGTGCCACTCATGTTCATTTCTCTACAATATGGGACGGCGTGGCGCAGTGGAAGAGTGGCCGTGCGCAACCCGAGGGTCACTGGTTCAAACCCCACCTAGAACCAACCTCGTCACGTCCGTTGTGTCCTGAGCAAGACACTTCACCCTTGCTCCTGATGGGTGCTGGTTGGCGCCTCGCATGGCAGCTCCCTCCATCAGTGTGTGAATGTATGTGTGAATGGGTAAATGTGGAAGTAGTGTCAAAGCGCTTTGAGTACCTTGAAGGTAAAAAAGCGCTATACAAGTACAACCCATTTATCATTTATTTATTTACAATAAGCCGTTTCTAAAAGCATTTCAAAGGATTCGGCAGTCCATCTGACCGGCCTCACAAACGCAGACAACGTGTAACAATACCAGGCCCAGGACTTCCACATTCAGTTCACTCGTGTGCACCACAGAAGAAGACTTGGAACTGTGAAACGTACGTTTATCCTGGCTGCCTCCCTGCTGTGTTATTTATATTGTTTTGCTAATTTATGCACGGCGGGAGACGTTCATTTTCATTCCTGACTTCACCCGATTAAAATGTAGAAGAAAAAATATAAGTCATTATGGATCTTGAATTGGAAGTCACAGCAGGTACGTTTCTGTGGATTCCGTGGCGGAATGTTTGACATGATGACATGTTTGATGCCGATGCATGACAGGGGGGGATGTAAAAAAAATCCACAATCAAAAGCCTTGGCGGCGGCAGGCCTGTCAGCGGGACGCAGCGTGAGATTGCACGTTATCTCCGTTTTAGTTTTGTATCGCTTGTGTTGCTCTGTTAGCCAAGCAGACAATATCTGACATTATCTCGCACAAAACGGTCCATCTCCGATATGGCCCCCAATCCCGGCCCCCAACTGCAATCCCAGTATTAACACAGAACACGTTTTACCAAAAAATATTGTTGTTCTACACACAGAAAACTGAGGTGTACTGTACGGCAGCAAAATAAGCTAAACGTGATGCTAGCGTGTTAGCATGCTAACTTTTTTTCCACAAATTTTTCATGTGTACTGTAAGTACACCTCAGTACATTAGCATGCTTATGTTTGTAGCTTATTTTGTTGCTGTATATATGACTCAGCTACACATGTTAGCATGCTATAATTAGCATGATAAACTTTTTGGCTAATCGTGTTTTTTGGGGATTTCCCTTGTCATTTATAAGCATTATTTAATAACGTCCCCGAGAGCATTCTCCTTTGTGTTTGTGCAGGATTGTTTACACAAATACGATTTGTTATTTCCTGGTGCGTGTTTAAAATTGTGCACAACACACACACACACACACACACACACACACACACACACACACACACACACACACACACACACACACACACACACACACACTGAGAAAAATGCCTACCTCTTTAGGACCAGCCTTTCCAAATATATAACGATGTGTATTTACAACATTAATAATATATACATACTATGCAAATATAAAATAAGATTTTTGTGAAAAAATTCTTGGAATTTCAAAAGAAAAACTTGGAAATTTGGCAGTATGGTAAAAAAAAAGTCATAATTTTACTCAACGCAAGTCAAAATTTTCCAAGAAAAACTGAATATTTGTGCAATATTATGATAAAACTTGTATTTCTACACAATAACAGTCGCATTTTAACAAGAACAGCTCAAAATGTTCGCAATTCTATGAAAAGAGTCGTAATTTTACTCGGAAAAAGTCAAAATTGTATAGGAAAGCTTAAAAATGTTGGCAAAATTATAGTAATAATCGGATTTTTACTTGGCAAAATTATGACAAAAGTCATAATTTTACTCCAAAGATGTGATAAAAGTCGGAATTGTATACGACAAACGTTACCATTTTGCATTAAAAAGTAATATTTTTACATACAAAAGTAATACATTTACAAGAAAATTTTACAATATTACAGAAACAGAAAGAATATGAGAAATTGTTCCCAAATTTTAAAGAAAAAAGTCAACTCATTGTGAGAAAAATATTTAAATTCAATTTATTTTTTAAAATGTTTTTGTTGGTAATTGGCATTTAAATTTCATAATTCACTTCAAGCTATTACAGTATGTGTCCACATACATATATTTTTTTATTTTTCTATTAATTGTGGTCAAAGGGGGATCATTTCAATTTCTTACACACACTTGTTATTTCATATGTTGACCAGAGGGGGAGCACTTATTTATTTTTATATTTGTATTTTTATTTTTTACACACACTTGTTATTTCATATGTTAACCAGAGGGGGAGCACTTTTTTCATTTTTTTTTTTTTACACACAATAGTTATTTCATATGTTGACCAGAGGGGGAGCACTTATTATTGTTATTTTTATTTTACACACACTTGTTATTTCATATGTTAACCAAAGGGGAGCACTTTTTTTTTTTTTCACACACACTTGTTATTTCATATATTGACCAGAGGGGGAGCACTTATAATTATTTTTTTTTTACACACACTTGTTATTTCATATGTAGATCCAGAGGGGGAGCAATTATTTTTCTTTTTCTATACACACTTGTTATTTCATATGTTGACAAGAGGGGGCGCACTTATTATTTTATTTTTTTTACACACACTTGTTACTTCACATGTTAACCAGAGGGGAGCACTTTTTTTTCTTTTTTTTTACACACACTTGTTATTTCATACGTTAACCAGAGGGGAGCACTTTTTATTTTTATTTTTTACACACACTTGTTATTTCATATGTTGACCAGAGGGGGAGCACTTATTTTTTTTCTACACACACTTGTTATTTCATATGTTGACAAGAGGGGGCGCACTTATTTTATTTTTTTTGCACACACTTGTTATTTCATATATTGACCAGAGGGGGAGTACTTATTATTTTTTTTCACACACACTTGTTATTTCATATGTTGACCAGAGGGGGAGCACTTATTATTTTTTTTCTACACACACTTGTTATTTCATATGTTGACTTGAGGGGGCGCACTTATTATTTTATTTCTTTTACACACACTTGTTACTTCACATGTTAACCAGAGGGGAGCACTTTTTTTTCTCTTTTTCGACACACACTTGTTATTTCATATGTTAACCAGAGGGGAGCACTTCTTTTTTTTTTTTTACACACACTTGTTATTTCATATGTTGACCAGAGGGGGAGCACTTATTTTTTTTCTACACACACTTGTTATTTCATATGTTGACAAGAGGGGGCGCACTTATTATTTTATTTTTTTTACACACACTTGTTACTTCATATGTTAACCAGAGCGGAGCACTTTTTTTTTCTTTTCTACACACACTTGTTATTTCATATATTGACCAGAGGGTGAGGACTTATAATTATTTTTTCTACACACACTTGTTATTTCATATTTTGACCAGAGGGGGAGCACTTTTTGTTTTGTATACACACACACTTGTTATTTCATTTGTTGACAAGAGGGGGACTACGTATATTTGTAATTTTTTTTAACACACTTGTTATGTCATATGTTGACCACTCTATTAGATGCAATGTTATTTGGGACCATGATTTATGTCATCTCTTGTTCACTCCTCCTCATATGGAAGATACTTTTCCTTCTCAATGTCTCAAGAAGGGTAGAAATACAAGAGCACACACACACACACACACACACACACACACTGCAGGAGGCCTGTCGAGCATGCAGAACTGGAGACAAAGGTGTCCATAAATAAAAGCATCATTCTGCACTCACTTTGTTCTATCACATAAAAAAAAAAAAAATTGGGGGGCAAGTGTTGGCTGGGATTGAAGGAGGCGTCTTCCCTGGTCCTCGCCGGCCCAAAGTCTTGATTGGGTCTAAGCACACATGAAACGCACCGTTTGGTCTGCCATCACTTCTGCCGCTCGGCGTGACGATAATTGGATATTAACCATCAGAGAAGTTGTCCCAACGCCCCCAAGTGTGCTCACGGCTTCAGTTGTCACCAGAAAATGTGACATTCAGTGAAATATCAATCCCTGCAGTTATTTAAAACATGCATCAAATGTTTTTTTTTTTATTGTTATTTGAATAGTAGATACAGTTATGAAATATGTTCGTTTTTTTTTTTATTTTAAAACCTAAAACAAATAGTAAAACGTGCTGAATAACATTTATACATATATGTATATATTTTTTATTAAATTATAAATGTGCCACTTTTTAAAATATTATTCCTACCACTGATTTAAAAAAAATAATTTTATAATGTTTTCAGAACATTTTTAATTAAAAAAAAAAAAAAGTTTAAATGTGTCACTGAATGAAATATAATGTATGTCTTAACGGTAATGAAAACCTTGTACATAATATAATGTTTTTGTTTTGTTTTTTCTCAATGAAACCACTTTTTTCATTTATTTAATAAGAAATATGCCAACAAATAAAATGTAAGTCCAAACAGTTATTTAGAAAATATAACATTTGTTGTTAAATTTTGAAATTAAATATTTAAATTGAATAAAACGTTCCACTGAGCAATTTATTAGTCGGACCATTAATTTAAAAATAATATAAAATGTATATTTATTTTAAAATTAAATAATTAAATTACTGAAAAATATAATAATTCTAACAGTTATTTAAAAACTATATATATATAATATATATATATATATATATATATATATATATATATATATATATATATATATTATTATTTTTTTATTTTTTTATTTTTTCGAATAATAATATAAAATGCCACTGGTGGAATCATCAGTTATAGCAGTCATTTAAAAATGTGTAAAATTATTATTTAGAATTAAGATTAAAAAAAAAGAAAAACAATGAAAAAAAAATTTGCGGAAAAAAAAAATTATTACATTTTTTTTTATAAATATACGTTTATAAATATATATAGATTTTGATACTGTAGTAGTATACCATTTTTATGTTTCATGGACGCTTTTTTATAAAGTCCACAAAGTTCATTGACCATGTCTGTAGACATTTTCTTTGCACCATGACTAGGGAAGGTTGTTTGCATCGGGTCATATAAGTAAATGCTGCATGTTACGCCATTCAGATCATAATAAAAGGCCATCGACCCGAATTACTGACGTTGTCGACTAGATGGCGACATTGTAGCACCATCAAAAGCGGGAGATTATTCAAATGAATGCATTCTTGGATAAGATTCCTTATTAGAGCCATGGCCTCTTGTGGGCCGTATTCTGGACACCCCTGGTGGTCTAAATGCATCCTTCTCCCCCGCGGCTCCTGTTCAAGGTAAAATGGGATTAATAAATATGTGCAATAAGGGTAATGAAAAAGCTGGGAAAAAAAACCCAACCTCTGGCCTTACTGTAAACGCGGCGGCCTGCAGGTTGCAATTACTTTGATTGGCGACGTTCGGTTTTTGCGAGGCGGCACGCATGAAGGCTCACGCCGAAATCGCGCTACGACGCGGTGCCGTCTCGTAGCGGACCGCTTTAATTAAACGGGATTGGACACGGTGCGATCGGGGGTTCACTGCGATTGAGGGAACAATTATGCCTTTTGATAAACGACATTGCGCTCCCCGCCGTTATCTACGTCCGAAGCGTATCTGGAAGACGGGGAAAAGTTTGCGGGAATGAATCCGACTCGCCGCTCGCTGAAATTAACTGGCTTTCTGATACGGGAGGAAATACAAACCCCGTTTCCAAATAAGTTGGGAAATTGTGTTAGATGTAAATATAAACAGAATACAATGATTTGCAAATCCTTTTCAAGCCATATTCAGTTGAATATGCTACAAAGACAACATATTTCATGTTCAAACTCATAAACATTTTTTTGTTGTTGCAAATAATCAATAAATTTAGAATTTGATGCCAGGTAAACGTGCCCAAAAAGTTGGAAAAGGTGGCAGAAAATACTGATAAAGTTGAGGAATGCTCATCAAACGCTTATTGGGAACATCCCACAGGTGTGCAGGCTAATTGGGAACAGGTGGGTGCCATGATTGGGTATAAAAACAGCTTCCCCAAAAAATGCTCAGTCTTTCACAAGAAAGGATGGGGCGAGGTACACCCCTTTGTCCACAACTGCGTGAGCAAATAGTCAAACAGTTTAAGAACAACGTTTTTGTCAAAATGCAATTGCAAGAAATTTAGGGATTTCAACATCTACGCTCCATAATATCATCAAAAGGTTCAGAGAATCTGGAGAAATCACTCCACGTAAGCGGCATGGCCGGAAACCAACATTGAATGACCGTGATCTTCAATCCCTGAGACGGCACTGTATCAAAAACCGACATCAATCTCTAAAGGATATCACCACATGGGCTCAGGAACACTTCATAAAACCACTGTCACTAAATACAGTTTGTCACTACATCTGTAAGTGCAAGTTAAAGCTCTACTATGCAAAGCAAAAGCCATTTATCAACAACATCCAGAAACGCCGCCGGCTTCTCTGGGCCCGAGATCATCTAAGATGGACTGATGCAAAATGGAAAAGTGTTCTGTGGTCTCACGAGTCCACATTTCAAATTTATTTTGGAAATATTCGACATCGTGTCATCCTGTTGAAGGGGGAAGCAAACCATCCAGACTGTTATCGACGCAAAGTTGAAAAGCCAGCATGCGTGATGGTATGGGGGTGCATTAGTGCCCGAGGCATGGGTAACTTACACATCTGTGAAGGCACAATTAATGCTGAAAGGTACATACAGGTTTTGGAACAACATATGCTGCCATCATGGACGCCCCTGCTTATTTTAGCAAGACAATGCCAAGCCACATTCAGCACGTGTTACAACAGCATGGCTTCGTAAAAAAAAGTGCACGGGTACTTTCCTGGCCCGCCTGCAGTCCAGACCTGTCTCCCATTAATAAAGTGTGGTGCATTATAAAGCGTAAAATACGACAGCGGGGACCCCGGACTGTTGAAGGACTGAAGCTCTACATAAAACAAGAATGGGAAAGAATTCCACTTTCAAAGCTTCAACAATTATTTTCCTCAGTTCCCAAACGTTTATTGAGTGTTGTTAAAAGAAAAGGTGATGTAACACAGTGGTGAACATGCCCTTTCCCAACTACTTTGGCACGTCTTGCAACCATGAAGTTCTAAGTTGATTATTATTGCAAAAGGAAAAATAAAGTTTATGAGTTTGAACATGAAATATGTTGTCTTTGTAGCATATTCAACTGAATATGGGTTGAAAATGATTTGCAAATCATTGTATTCTGTTTATATTTACATCTAACACAATTTCCCAACCAATATGGAAACAGGGTTTGTACACACAAAAAAATGGCGTTCTCAAAGTTAATTTAATATTGAACTCTGCATCAATATTGGTATAAAATAGCTGGATTGATAGCTGGGAATGTTTATTGCATCAGCTGACTTCCAGTAGGGCGTGCCTCTATAACCCCCTCACTCTGTAAAAACATGAAATATAGCACTAGCACAAACCTGCGCGGCCACTCCAACTTTTTATTTTTTATTTTTTTTTTTTTAATTTGGATTGGCAAGCCAGCTGCCACGGGGGCAATATTTTATCCTCAAGTCGTTTTCTGAGCATTCCTGCTCCGGAGCGAGCCGAGTGGCTCTCCATCATGCTTGTCCGCAGTGATTTTATTGAAGAACACTAAGATGGGATTGGATTTAGCGTGTGTGTGTTTGTGTGCTTTTACCTCACCGAGGGGTTTTGCTGCTAGGCTACCATAAAAAAAAATATATATATATATATATATATATATATATATATATAGTCACTTGTTTTTTTTTTGGTCATGAACTCAGCTTTTGACCCTTGACTCTGGTGAATGTTTTGATTTCCTGTTTTATTTTGAAAAACTACCCTCAGGGGTCCGTGCTTTTCATCGCGTGTGTACTCTTATTTTTTTCTTTTTATTGAGACGATAACAAAAAATAAACCTGTAAAATAGATTTTAGGTAGAGTTCATAAAGTCGCGATCAAAAGTTTACTTACACTTGTATGTCTTGAATTTGAAATAATTTCTACAACTGTGATTGGAACACATTCTTGTTGGTCAGAAGATGTCCGGTTCAAACACGGATGACATTTATTAAACAGACAAGAAGCAAGGAATCATGCAGAGACATCCGTCCATCCATCCATCATCTTCTGCTTATCCGAGGTCGGGTCGCGGGGGCAGCAGCCTAAGCAGGGAAACCCAGACTTCCCTCCCCCCAGCCACTTTGTCTAGCTCTTCCCGGGGGATCCCGAGGCGTTCCCAGGCCAGCCGGGAGACATAGTCTTCCCAACGTGTCCTGGGTCTTCCCCGTGGCCTCCTACCGGTTGGACGTGCCCTAAACACCTCCCTAGGGAGGCGTTCGGGTGGCATCCTGACCAGATGCCCGAACCACCTCATCTGGCTCCTCTCCATGTGGAGGAGCAGCGGCTTTACTTTGAGTTCCTCCCGGATGGCAGAGCTTCTCACCCTATCTCTAAGGGAGAGACCCAAACTCATTTGGGCCGCTTGTACCCGTGATCTTATCCTTTCGGTCATGACCCAGAGCTCATGACCATAGGTGAGGATGGGAACGTAGATCGACCGGTAAATTGAGAGCTTTGCCTTCCGGCTCAGCTCCTTCTTCACCACAACGGATCGATACAACGCCCGCATTACTGAAGACGCCGCACCGATCCGCCTGTCGATCTCACGATCCACTCTTCCCTCACTCGTGAACAAAACTCCTATGTACTTGAACTCCTCCACTTGGGGCAGGGTCTCCTCCCTCATGCAGAGACAGAGTTCAATTCAGCTCATGAGGAGAACGCATGGAGCTGCACACTCAGTCACAGTCTTGCCCGCATCAGTCCTTTTATTCTGAGTTCCACGGTCTTGACAAAATTGGTGGAGTGCAGCTAAATTTGTTGGTTTTCTGACATGGACTTGTTTCTTCTGCATTGTCCACACCTTAATTCCAGCCATAATCCAACCCTTGATGCTGAGTGGGGAGGCAATGGGTCCCAATTTTTTTTGAGTCTTTGGACTCACAACCTACCCATCTCAGGACGGACACGCCACGTGGGGTGGTACAGCTCGGTTGGTAGAGCGGCCGTGCCAGCAACTTGAGGGTTCCAACTTTGATCCCCGCTTTGGCCATCCTAGTCACTGCCGTCGTGTCCTTGGGCAAGACACTTTACCCACCTGCGCCCAGTGCCACCCACAATGGTTTGATTGTAACTTCGATATTGGGTTTCACTCTGTCAAGCGCTTGGAGTCACTAGAGAAAAAGCGCTATATAAATATAATTCACTTCAATTCACTGTGCCCACCAACACCCACACACCTGTGCCTCTCTCTCTCTCTCCAAATCCTCCCACCGCCTTCATGGCTTTCAAATTCCATCGACCCCGACGCCGCCGAGTCGCACCTGTGTCGGCCTCAGCCAAGGTTCTCCCGTCCACCCGTGCACGTCCTTTGTCGTGTTTGCATGCGCTGACCCGGAGCAAGGCAACAACTCCGCTGAAAAGAAGGGTTTAACTGCAGCCCTCCGAGAAAAGCTGTATTTTTTTTGTCAGACCGGAATTTGTTCAAGGACTGAGTGATATACGCCGCGCGTGAATCCTCAAGGTAATGGAAAAGAAGCAGCAGAGACCCGGAGTCCTGTTTTTTTTTTTTTTTTCTCCCCTTCAGTATAAATCTGGGCCTCCTCTCGCCCCCTCCCCTGCCCGACCGACCTTCTGGGACGCCTGTGGCCGCGGCCGTCTTTTAGCCATCTTGACCGATAAAGAGGCCGTGATTTATGCTGGCGGGCGGCCGCTGCCGCACAAAATTAAATAGAAGAGCGCGTAAATACAAGACAAATGGCCAAAGGACTTTCATTTCTCTGCATTGCTTATTTCCTCAGCCCTTTTTTTTTTTGCTCCGCACGACTACATTTAATACATTTGCTAAAAAAGATTCATTCCGGGCCCCGGGATGATTCATGGTGATGTGTTTACTACCACACCGAGCCAGAAATTAAAGCTGATACGGTAGGAATTGATATTAAAACCTCTGACGGGAGGTACTCCTCTACCAGTTCTGCTCCGGCGACGGCACTAGGTTGATTTTTTAGTATTTACAGTCAACTGTTATACAATATCGTTTTACTAATGAACGTGACTAATTGAACAGGAAGAGGCAACATCACACGGTAAACAATGCACATGTACAAACTCCGAAACCTTTGTTATTTTTCTGCAAATATGGGCTCATTTGGAGTTTGATGCCTGCAACGTGTTCGAAAAAAAAGTTAGCACTTTTTTCTCTTTTTTCTCAAGAAGCGACATCGTTGTGTAAAGGATATCACCACATGGACACTTCGGGAAAACCTCTGTCAGTAACTACAGTCATCCGAATAACGTCGTTATACGATATCGTTTTAGTGATAAACGTGACTAATGAACTTGGCATCGAATAGGAAGAGGCAACATCACACGGTAAACAATGCACATGTACAAACTCCAAAACCTTTGTTATTTTTTTAGCAAATATGAGCTCATTTGGAATTTGATGCCTGCGACGTGTTTGGAAAAAAAAAGCTGGCGCTTTTTTCTATTTTTTCTCAAGAAGCGACATCGTTGTGTAAAGGATATCACCACATGGACACTTCGGGAAAACCTCTGTCAGTAACGACAGTCATCCGAATAACGCCGTTATACGATATCGTTTTACTAATGAACGTGACTAATGAACTTGGCATCGAACAGGAAGAGGCAACATCACACGGTAAACAATGCACATGTACAAACTCCGAAACCTTTGTTATTTTTTTCCAAATACGAGCTTATTTGGAATTTGATGCCTGCAACGTGTTTGAAAAAAAAGCTGGCACTTTTTTTCTCTTTTTTCTCAAGAAGCGACATCGGTGTGTAAAGGATATCACCACATGGACACTTGGGGAAAACCTCAGTCAGTAACTACAGTCATCCGAATAACGCCGTTATACGATATCGTTTTAGTAATGAACGTGACTAATGAACTTAGCATCGAATAGGAAGAGGCAACATCACACGGTAAACAATGCACATGTACAAACTCCGAAACCTTTGTTATTTTTCTGCAAATATGGGCTCATTTGGAATTTGATGCCTGCAACGTGTTTGAAAAAAAAAAGCTGGCGCTTTTTTCTCTTTTTTCTCAAGAAGTGACATCGGTGTGTAAAGGATATCACCACATGGCCTCAGGTACACTTCGGGAAAACCTCTGTCGGTAACTACAGTCATCCGAATAACGCATTATACGATATTGTTTTACTAAAGAACGTGACTAATGAACTTGGCATTGAATAAGGAGAGGCAACATCACACGGTAAACAATGCACATGTACAAACTCCGAAACCTTTTTTATTTTTCTGCAAATATGGGCTCATTTGGAATTTGATGCCTGCAACGTGTTTGAAAAAAAAAAGCTGGCGCTTTTTCCTCTTTTTTCTCAAGAAGCGACATCATTGTGTAAAGGATATCACCACATTGGCTCAGGTACACTTCGGGAAAACCTGTCAGTAACTACAGTCATCCCAATAACGCCGTTATACGATATCGTTTTAGTAATGAACGTGAATAATTAACTTGGCATCGAATAGGAAGAGGCAACATCACACGGTAAACAATGCACATGTACAAACTTGCTAAAAAAGATTCATTCCGGGCCCCGGGATGATTCATGGTGATGTGTTTACTACCACACCGAGCCAGAAATTAAAGCTGATACGGTAGGAATTGATATTAAAACCTCTGACGGGAGGTACTCCTCTACCAGTTCTGCTCCGGCGACGGCACTAGGTTGATTTTTTAGTATTTACAGTCAACTTTTATACGATATCGTTTTACTAATGAACGTGACTAATCGAATAGGAAGAAGCAACATCACACGGTAAACAATGCACATGTACAAACTCCGAAACCTTTGTTATTTTTCTGCAAATATGGGCTCATTTGGAATTTGATGCCTGCAACGTGTTTGAAAAAAAAAAGCTGGCGCTTTTTCCTCTTTTTTCTCAAGAAGCGACATCGTTGTGTAAAGGATATCACCACATTGGCTCAGGTACACTTCGGGAAAACCTGTCAGTAACTACAGTCATCCCAATAACACCGTTATACGATATCGTTTTAGTAATGAACGTGAATAATGAACTTGGCATCGAATAGGAAGAGGCAACATCACACGGTAAACAATGCACATGTAAAAACTCCAAAACCTTTGTTATTTTTATGCAAATATGAGCTCATTTGGAATTTGATGCCTGCAACGTGTTTGAAAAAAAAGCTAGCGCTTTTTTCTATTTTTTCTCAAGAAGCGACATTGGTGTGTCAAGGATATCACCACATGGACCCATGTACACTTCGGGAAAACTTCTGTCAGTAACTACAGTCATCCGAATAACGCCGTTACACGATATCGTTTTACTAATGAATGTGACTAATGAACTTGGCATCGAATAGGAAGAGGCAACATCACACTGTAAACAATGCACATGTACAAACTTGCTAAAAAAGATTCATTCCGGGCCCCGGGATGATTCATGGTGATGTGTTTACTACCACACCGAGCCAGAAATTAAAGCTGATACGGTAGGAATTGATATTAAAACCTCTGACGGGAGGTACTCCTCTACCAGTTCTGCTCCGGCGACGGCACTAGGTTGATTTTTTAGTATTTACAGTCAACTGTTATACGATATCGTTTTACTAATGAACGTGACTAATTGAACAGGAAGAGGCAACATCACACGGTAAACAATGCACATGTACAAACTCCGAAACCTTTGTTATTTTTCTGCAAATATGGGCTCATTTGGAATTTGATGCCTGCGACGTGTTTGAAAAAAAAAAGCTGGCGCTTTTTTCTATTTTTTCTCAAGAAGCGACATCGTTGTGTAAAGGATATCACCACATGGACACTTCGGGAAAACCTCTGTCAGTAACTACAATCATCTGAATAACGCCGTTATATGATATTGTTTTACTAATGAACGTGACTAATGAACTTGGCATCGAACAGGAAGAGGCAACATCACACGGTAAACAATGCACATGTACAAACTCCGAAACCTTTGTTGTTTTTCTGCAAATATGGGCTCATTTGGAATTTGAGGCCTGCGACGTGTTTGAAAAAAAATGCTGGCGCTTTTTTCTCTTTTTTCTCAAGAAGCGACATCGGTGTGTAAAGGATATCACCACATGGGCTTAGGTACACTTCGGGAAAACCTCTGTCAGTAACTACAGTCATCCGAATAACGCTGTTATACGATATCGTTTTACTGATGAACGTGACTAATGAACTTGGCATCGAATAGGAAGAGGCAACATCACACGGTAAACAAAGTACATGTAGAAACTCCGAAACCTTTGTTATTCACCGTCTACGTTCCGTAATATCATCAGAAGGTTCAGAATACCTGTAGAAATCACTCTACCTAAGCCATGATATTACAGACCTTGTATCCCTCAGGTGTTATGGCATCAAAAAGCGACATCAGTGTGTAAAGAATATCACCACATGGGCTCAAGAACACCTGAGAAAACATCTCTCAGTAACTACAGTCGTTCACAACATCTTTAAGTGCAAGTTAAAACTCTACTATGCAAAGCCAACAGCATTTATCAACAACACCCAGAAACGCCGCCGGCTTCGCTGGGCCCGAGCTCATCTTAAATGGACCGATGTAAAAGTGGAAAAGTGTTCCGTGGTTTGACGAGGCCACATTTCAAATTGTTTTTGAAAACTGTGGACGTCAAAGAAGAGAAGAACCATCCGGATTGTTCTAGGCGCAAAGTGTAAAAGGCAGCATCTCTGATGGTATCGGGGTGTATTAGTGCCCAAGGCATGGGTAAATTACACATCTGTGAAAGCACCAGTTTATGAATACAATATGAAATAAAAACAAAACATAAACATTTTTTTTTGATGATAAAAAATATCGATGTAATCATAGAAGTATCGACTAGACACTTGGTATCATTACAGTGGATGTCAGGTGTGTTTGTTTACATTGTGACGCCCTTGAGCTATTGTATCACCCGAAGCATGTTTAGCCATTCCTCGTCCTGCAGTGATAATATTACTTGTAAGAAACGTACTTTATTTGTCGCCATGGAGGCGAGGATTAGTGATTTAGAAGTAGCTAAATTACTGTGGATGGACGTTAGCCGATAACTCACTAGCCATGTCTTTAAGCACCTCTTCCTGAGGGCGTGTCAGTGTTCTAACTCTACCTTTATCTTTGCTTTTTAGGCCAAAATGCGTCCGTTCTCCCTTTTCTGTCTACACACTGTGTCCGCTTGAAAGTACTCAGTGTGTGTGTGCTGCCGAACACGCTCATCTGCTGGTGAAAAAAACAGCAATCTCACGAGTATGGTCGCGTTTTTGATGTATTAGTACGGCGATACTATACTAGTAAGGGTATACCGCATACTTGCGAACCATTCGGAATATGGGGGGCGGGGTTGAGGTAGATAATTGGGTTTGGTGGTAGCGGGGGGGTGTGTATTGTAGCATCCCGTAAGAGTTAGTGCTGCAAGGGATACTGTTGTGTTTATGTTGTGTTACGGTGCAGGTGTTCTCCCGAAATGTCATTCTTGTTTGGTGTGGATTCACAGTGTGGCGCATATTTGTAACAGTGTTAATGTTGTTTATACGGCCACCCTCAGTGTGACCTGTATGGCTGTTGACCAAGTATGCCTGCATTCACTCGTGTGTGTGTGTGTTAAAGCCGTAGATATTATGTGATTGGGCCCAGACGCTGAACCGCGGATTCAGGAGGAACAGTGTGGTTTTTGTCCTGGTCGTGGAACTGTGGACCAGCTCTATACTCTCGGCAGGGTTCTTGAGGGTGCATGCGAGTTTGCCCAACCAGTCTACATGTGCTTTGTGGACTTGGAGAAGGCATTCGACCGTGTCCCTCGGGAAGTCCTGTGGGGAGTGCTCAGAGAGTATGGGGTAACGGACTGTCTGATTGTGGGGGTCCGCTCCCTGTGTGATCAGTGTCAGAGCTTGGTCCGCATTGCCGGCAGTAAGTCGGACCCGTTTCCAGTGAGGGTTGGACTCCGATTCTGTTCATAACTTTTATGGACAGAATTTCTAGGCGCAGTAAAGGCGTTGAGGGGATCCGGTTTGGTGACCGCAGGATTAGGTCTCTGCTTTTTGCAGATGATGTGGTCCTGATGGCTTCATCTGGCCAGGATCTTCAGCTCTCGCTGGATCGGTTCGCAGCCGAGTGTGAAGCGACTGGGATGAGAATCAGGAACTCCAAGTCCGAGTCCATGGTTCTCGGCTGGAAAAGGATGGAGTGCCATCTCCGGGTTGCGGAGGAGATCTTGCCCCAAGCGGAGGAGTTCAAGTACCTCGGAATCTTGTTCACGAGTGAGGGAAGAGTGGATCGTAAGGTCGACAGGCGGGTCGGTGAGGTGTCTTCAGTAATGCGGACGCTGAATCGATCTGTTATGGTGAAGAAGGAGCTGAGCCGGAAGGCAAATTTCTCAATTTACCGGTCGATCTACGTTCGCATCCTCACCTATGGTCATGAGCTTTTGGTTATGACCGAAGGACAAGATCACAGGTACAAACGGCCGAAATTAGCTTCCTCCGCTGGGTTGCGGGGCTCTCCCTTAGTCCGTTTCCAGTGAGCGTTAGACTCCGCCAAGGCTGCCCGGTCGATCTATGTTCCCGTCCTCACCTATGGTCGGTCATGAGCTTTGGGTTATGACTGAAAGGACAAGATCACAGGTACAAGCGACCGAAATTAGCTTCCTCCGCAGGGTCGCGGGGCTCTCCCTTAGTCCGTTTCCAGTGAGCGTTGGACTCCGCCAAGGCTGCCCGGTCGATCTACGTTCGCATCCTCACCTATGGTCATGAGCTTTCGGTTATGACCGAAAGGACAAGATCAAAGGTACAAGCGGCCGAAATTAGCTTCCTCCGCCGGGTCGAGGGGCTCTCCCTTAGTACGTTTCCAGTGAGCGTTGGACTCCGCCAAGGCTGCCCGGTCGATCTATTTTCCCGTCCTCACCTATGGTCATGAGCTTTCGGTTATAACTGAAAGGACAAGATCAAAGGTACAAGCGGCCGAAATTAGCTTCCTCCGCCGGGTCGCCGGGCTCTCCCTTAGTCCGTTTCCAGTGAGCGTTGGACTCCGCCAAGGCTGCCCGGTCGATCTACGTTCCCGTCCTCACCTATGGTCATGAGCTTTGGGTTTTGACCGAAAGGACTAGATCCCGGGTACAAACGGCCAAAATTAGTTTCCTCCGCCGGGTGGCAGGGCTCTCCCTTAGAGATAGGGTGAGAAACTCTGCCATCCGGAAGGAACTCAATTAAAGCCGCTGCTCCTCCACATGGAGAGGAGCCGGATTAGGTGGTTCGGGCATCTGGTCAGGATGCCACCCCAACGCCTCCCTAGGGAGGTGTTTCGGGTACGTCTGACCGGTAGGAGGCCACGGGGAAGACCCAGGACACATTGGGAAGACTATGTCTCCCGTCTGGCCTGGGAACGCCTCGGGATCCCCCGGGAGGAGCTGGACGAAGTGGCTGGGGAGAGGGAAGTCTGGGTTTCCCTGCTTAGGATGGGATAAGTGGAAGAAGATGTATGGATGGCTGGCACAGTGTTTGTATGGAGGAAAAGCGGACTTGACGACAGGTTGCAGAGGAAACATGCAGAGACAGGGTTCAATTTAGCTCATGAGGAGAACGCATGGAGCTGCACACTTAGTCAGAGTCTCGCCTTACGCTCTAAGGTTCAGCTCACGCGTCCCCCTATTTATTCAGGAGTTCCAGAGTCAAAGGCAAGGCCTTTAAAGCACGCAACCAATATTTTTGTCTAGGTGGAAATCGGGAGAAATTCGGGAAAATGTTTGCCCCAGGAGGGGCACTGAAATTCGGGAGTCTCCCGGGAAAATATACCGTACAAGCCTAGTATTGAACAATAACCACATTCTCTATTTAATAGGGCGATTCAGTACTTTTTCCTTTATTTTTTTTAATGATGGAGTCACACCTCGGTAAAGCGAACAGACCGTATGTGGGTGTTGCTGGGAGGCAGCACATGTCGCTCCGACGTTTCGGAAGCCAAATGTCGTGTTGCCAGCGACACTGACGAGAACTCCTCTCACGGTTTCTGGACTCGCTGCCGGAGGTCCGCCGGGGTCCCTCTCGCTCTTTGACTGGCGGAACATGTTCCCCTTCATATGCAACGTGTCGGCATTGGCTAATGAGAAATGTGCAATAACCGCCGAGCGTCTAATCAATGCTTCCACCAGATTCAAATTGGATTTTTTTTTTTCCCACCTATCCCCCACCACCACAGGAGGAGAGCGTGCAAGAAGAAGCAAATTAATGTGGAATCTCAAACGGCAAGCGAGAACTGTCTGGCGCCCGCACTCCGCATTGTGTACTGTGCATTCCCGAAGGGGACTTCTGATTCTTAAACCTTGAAGGATCGCCTCGCCGCTCCCAATTTAGACCTGACCTTTTCCAGGCGCGCTCGGCTGGGCCGCGGCGCCTCGCACGGAATAAGATCAACTCCGAGAAGAACACAATTAGGGCGGACGTGCGCACAACAGCCGCTTTGACGTGGCTTAATTTAGTGTGGGGAGATAGGGGGGGGAGACACAAGTGGGGCAGGGCCAACAAAACTATATGTAAAGCTCCAGTTCCATTGGCAGAAAAAACCGGCCCAGATTATAATACTACCACCACCATGTTTGGCGGTAGGCGTTGTGTTCCTGGGATTAAAGGCAACACCTTTTCTCCTCCGAACATATTGCTGGCTATTGTGGCCAAACAGCTCAGTTTTTGTTCCGTCTCACATCACATTGACAAAGATAAAACCTTGTGGAGGAAAGTTCCGTGATCGGAAGAAACAAAAAGTGACCCCGACTTTTGACAGTCGCGATCAAAAGTTTACATACACTTGTAAAGAACGTAATTGTGGAGAAGCAGAGACAGCGAACGAGCAGCGGGGCGGGACACGCTGGAGCCCGGCCCAAGATGGCGTCGAGGAGAAGGACAATGCGGCCGAGCGTAGAGCGACGCCACAATCAAATTCAGGTGCGTGGATCGCGCACCAGCACACAATCAATTTATCTCAATGTATAAAAGGGGAGAAGTAGGAGATATCGGGGCAGAAGGAGTCGGAGAGCCTGCAGCATTGGACGAGGAACGAAAGCGAGAGAACAAAACGCAGACGACGACGGGGGCGGCTGAAGAGCGAGACGATGGCGTAAAAGACTTCTTTATTTGACAAAATAAACAAGAGTCAAGCCTGACAAGCATGTCCTTCCTGGGTGGTCCATGGAACCCGCACAACATTGAGGCACATTCACAATAATATCATGGCTGTCTTGAGTTTCCTCTAATTTTCCAACTCTTAATTTTTTTTGTGATAAAGTTATTGGAGAACATACATAACATGACACCCGACTGCGCCCAAGACCCAACCTCCGGGCTGATGATTTTAGCTTGTCCTGAAGAATTTGGAGATAATCCTCTCTTTTTCATTGTCCCATTTACGCTCTGTAAAGCACCAGTTCAACTGGCTAAAAAATAGGCCTAAAGCATAATACTACCACCACCATGCTTTACAGTAAGCATGGTGTTCCTGGGATTAAAGGTGTTAGAATAATTGTTTCTAATTCATCACATAAAACGTTGTGCTTGGTGAGAAGCAAAAACTGTGTGGGGGGGAGCAGCATGGAGGTTTTCTCTTTTCTTTCATGTATGGTAATGAACAGAAATATATTGTTTTGACCCAAGGACTACAAAGAGGAGAGAAGACAGGATCTGCCCAATTTCTAGACGACCTCTTTTTGAACCTCCTTTTTCAACTGTTTTACAAACCTCTTTTCAAACCAGTTAGCGAACATATTTTTGAACTCTTTTACGACCTTCTCCGTGGATTGTTTAAGACCTTTATCCTTTAGAGACAGCTATGGCCAATATAGGGAAGGTCCAAATAAAAGAAAGAGGCGCGCAATCTTTTGGCCGAGCGTGCAGAGACACCGTACAAAAGTAGAGTGTGTCCAGGAGTCTCTCCTCAATTGAGTCCGAATTGAATTCTGTCTCTGTTTAATTCCTTGCTTCTTGTCTTGTTCAATTGATGTTTTCCAGGTTAATCGCCCGGACCTCCGCGCCAGTATTTATTGAGCTCGCCATCCAAAACGTGCCACATGCAAATCAGGCGGGGTCTCAAATAAACCGCCGGCCAAACAAAAGCTGTAATTGGAAACAGGTAGCGCACGCCGGCCAACTCCCTGGCTGGTATTGATGACTCGGCTAGGATCCTGATAAGAGTGTGGAAATACAACCATATCACAACAGCTCTCAAATGCCTTCACTGGCTTCCTGTTCCACTCAGGATTGAATACAAAGTCTCCCTACTAACACACCAGTGCCTCCATGGAAACGCCCCCCTCTACCTTAAAGAACTACTCAACCCCAAATCCTTCACACGACACCTCCGCTCCAAACAGGCTAACCTCCAAGGACAAAGCTACAATTTATGGGGGACCGGGCTTTCTGCTCTGCTGCTCCCAGTCTGTGGAACCCTCTCCCTGACCACCTGAGGGCACCACAGACTGTGAATGCTTTTAAAAAAGGCTTAAAACACTTCTTTTAAAACAAAAGCCGTTTTATAGATATATGAATACTAGTTTTAGCTATTAGGCTGTTGGAAACAGGTAGCGCAAGCCGGCCGACTCCCTGGCTATTATTGATGACTCGGCTGGGATCCTGATGAGAGTGCGGAAACCAACTCTCAAATCCCTTCACCGGCTTTCTGTTCAACTCAGGATTGAATACAAAGTCTCCCTACTAACCCACCAGTGGAAATGCCCCCCCTCTACCTCAAAGAACTACTCACCTCCAAATCCTCCACACGACACCTCCGCTCCAAACAGGCTAACCTCCTCCAACTTCCAAGGACAAAGCTACAAACTATGCTCCGCTGCTCCCAGTCTGTGGAACGCTCACCCTGACCACCTGAAGGCACCACAGACTGTGGATGCTTTTAAAAAAGGCTTAAAAACAGTTCTTTTAAAACAAAAGCCTTTTTATAGATATATGAATACTATTTCTAGCTATTGGGCTGTTGGAAACAGGTAGCGCAAGCCGTCCGACTCCCTGGCTATTATTGATGACTCAGCTAGGATCCTGATGAGAGTGCGGAAATACGACCATAATAACACCAACTCTCAAATCCCCTCACTGTCTTCCTGTTCAACTCAGGATTGAATACAAAGTCTCCCTATTAACCCACCAGTGTTTACATGGAAATGCCACCCCTCTACCTCAAAGAACTACTCACCTCCAAATCCTCCACGCGACACCTCCGTGCCAAACAGGCTAACCCCCTCCAACTTCCAAGGACAAAGCTACGAAATACGCTCCGCTGCTCCCAGTCTGTGGAAACGCTCTTCCTGACCACCTGAAGGCACCACAGACTGTGGATGCTTTTAAAAAAGGCTTAAAAATTGTTCTTTTTAAAAAAGCATTTTTTCATAGAAATATGCATACTAGTTGTAGCTATTAGGCTTTTCTAGTTGTTATTTTTATTTATTTTTATTATCTGTTTGTTATTATTATTATTATTATTATTATTATTATTATTATTATTATTATTATTATTGTTATTATTATTATTATCTTATTATTATTATTATTATTGGGACGGCGTGGCGCAGTGGAAGAGTGGCCGTGCGCAACCCGAGGGTCGCTGGTTCAAATCCCACCTAGAACCAACCTCGTCACGTCCGTTGTGTCCTGAGCAAGACACTTCACCCTTGCTCCTGATGGGTGCTGGTTAGTGCCTTGCATGGCAGCTCCCTCCATCAGTGTGTGAATGTGTGTGTGAATGGGTAAATGTGGAAGTAGTGTCAAAGCGCTTTGAGTACCTTGAAGGTAGAAAAGCGCTATACAAGTACAACCCATTTATTTATTTATTTATTTATTATCTTCTTTTTTTTAATACACTGAAGCACTTTGAGATTTTTTTGCTCAATGTAAAGTGTTTTTTACTAATAAAATCTATTAATATTATTATTATTATTATTACTTGGCCGGGCTGGGCCGGGAGTGCCGGCACTTCAGAGGACACTCGGGCTGGCCTCTCGCTGCAAGAGGAACTAATTTATGCCGCATGATTGAAAAAAAAAAAAAAAAAAAAGGGGGGCGGGGGGAGGAAAAAAAAAATGACATCAAATAAAATCAGAGCGCGGCCTTATAGCGTGAGAGCTGGGGGTAATAATTTGGAGTGAGTTACGGGTGACAGTCAACGTCACTCAAATCAATTCCTCTCATGACACGCGAAAAGTGCTGCGTGTGCAGAAAGTCGTGCACACCTCTTCATCTACCTGCTGTTTTTTTTTTGTTTTTTTTTTTAGCCATCACCATATTTCTTTACAGCACCCTTGTGAAGTTGCCCCCCCCCCCCCCCCCCCTTAGCAATGGCATACATTAAAATATCACTTTGTTTTAGCGAAGAAGCAGTTAGTGAAAAACATAATAATACAGAAATGACAATGAGCATTATTACACTACAAATGGAGCAATACAAATACCGATACAAATATCACTATTGATAATGAAAAATAACAATAATGTAACTCAATTATTAACAATACAGTTGTTCAAATGCAGCAATACCTATTCGTTATGGTAACTAGCGATAAAAAAGAAAGCAGAAAAATGGAGAAGCAAGAAAACCCAGTTACTGTGTATTAACCTTGTAGATTGTTATAGTAACAATAGGTTAAGCTTTGTCGTTGTTAAGCTTTGAATGTATATGCATCAATCAATCAATCAATCAATGTTTATCTATATAGCCCTAAATCACAATGACATCCTCGGTTCAGAGCCCACGAAAAAGGGCAAGGAAAAACTCACAACCCAGTAGGGCGTCAATGTGAATGACTATGAGAAACCTTAAAGAGGACCGCAGATGTGGGTGACCAACCCCGCCCCCTCCCTAAGGGGGACCGGATGCAATGGAGGTCGGGTGGGGTTTAACTTAATAATGTGAAAGTCCAGTCCATAGTGGATCCAACACAATAGTGTGAGAGTCCAGTCCATGGTGGGGGTAGCAGGAGACGATCCCGAGGGGATCGCACATTATTAATCAGATCCACTATGGACTGGACTCTCACACTGTTATGTTAGATCCACTATGGACTGGATTCTCACACTATTATGTTAGATCCACTATGGACCGGACTCTCACACTATTATGTTAGATCCACTATGGACTGGACTCTCACACTGTTATGTTAGATCCACTATGGACTGGATTCTCACACTATTATGTTAGATCCACTATGGACTGGACTCTCACACTATTATGTTAGATCCACTATGGACCGGACTCTCACACTATTATGTTAGATCCACTATGGACTGGACTCTCACTGTTATGTTAGATCCACTATGGACCGGACTCTCACACTAGTATATTAGATCCACTATGGACTGGACTCTCACTGTTATGTTAGATCCACTATGGACTGGACTCTCACTGTTATGTTAGATTCACTATGGACTGGACTCTCACTATTATATTAGATCCACTATGGACTGGACTCTCACTATTATGTTAGATCCACTATGAACTGGACTCTCACAATATTATGTTGGATCCACTATGGACTGGACTCTCACACTATAATGTTAGATCCACTATGGACCGGACTCTCACACTATTATGTTAGATCCACTATGGACTGGACTCTCACTATTATGTTAGATCCACTATGGACTGGCCTCTCACACTATTATGTTAGATCCACTATGGACTGGACTCTCACACTATTATGTAAGATCCACTATGGACTGGACTCACACTATTATGTTAGATCCACTATCAACCGGACTCTCACCATTATGTTAGATCCACTATGGACTGGACTCTCACACTATTATGTTAGATCCACTATGGACTGGACTCTCACACTATTATGTTAGATCCACTATCAACCGGACTCTCACTATTATGTTAGATCCA
>NC_084618.1:11760828-11770828 GCF_033978795.1 Nerophis ophidion | reverse complement strand
AGCTAGCTTTTACGACTAATGCCGATGTGTTACCACCTCAGTATTTGCCCTTACAATAACAATGTCGCTACAGCGTGGTTATTGTCAGAATAATTTAAGTTATCACAAAACTTTGTGTTACCATGAGTTCCGGCTTTGAAGACACAAATCTGTCTTTGAACCTACCAAGAAGAAGGCTTGTAAAACCCCACCGTGTAGGATGGGAAGCAACATGAAAGTGTTCTGTTTCTTTGATGTACTGTAATCCACACAACATTTCTGTGAACTCTATAGGACCTTTTCTTTGATTTATTTGTAATCAAAGGCAATGGCGGTTGACAACCCCCGCCCCTTAGAAACAGGAAAAAGTCCAAATAAAAGAGGAGGCGTACAATCTTTTTCATCAGGAGCTTGGTGAGACTGTACAGAGAGTACAGTCCAGACGTCTCTCCTCAATTGAGCCAAATCGAATTCTGTCTCTGTTTAATTCCTTGCTTCTTGTCTTGTTTAATAGACGTCATCAGTGTTTGAACCTGACTGCATTTTTAGCTAGCTTGTGCACGCTAGCTTGCTGAGACTCTTATTTTGTTAGCGCAGGCAGGATGAAGCAGCGCCTTTATTGTGAAGATAGGAACCGTGCAGCGGGTCTTTCGAGTGTTGCCGCGAGCGTCTGTTGACGCAAAAAGCGTTTCTCGCTTAATGTCGGTCGTTTTTTCTTAATAATGATCTGGCTGCAGATCATTATTCGTCATTGCCTTTTCCGAGTTTACGCACATCTGTCGACTGACAGTTTTTTTTTTTTTTTACCTTTTTTGTGGGTCGTGGGAGTCGGTGGAGCGACGACACCTCCATCATCCGGCGCCTGGCGGGGATGTGACAAAGTGACAGAGCGCCGTCAGAAACCATCTGCGTCCGGTCATGAAGGCCAATGACAAATGTCCATCACCTGCTTAAAAACGCTAGTTCTCCTCCAAAAAAGAAAAACATGTAATTAAGCGCCAGGGACTGCTGTCCTTGGAGCGGACTGTCAGTGGTTTAACGATGTTGTGAAGCGCTAACGAGAGGCGTGTGATGGACGCCATGACTTAATTACACCTGTGTCCAACTCAAATATGTGTCAATAAAATACCTTATCTTTTTTTTCTTTACTTCCTTATGCTCCTACTGAAGGTATTAGGGTTTTTTAAAGTGTTTGATATTGCAACACATATTATATTATCTAAATTTTTGATTCAAAATGCAAATAAATACTTAAATATCTGCTTAATTTATGATTTGGAAGCAATTTTTTGTATGGAATCGTACAAAATACAGGAAAGACACGCACTCTCCAAAAATAAAAAGGTGCACGACAAAAAGTGTACTTTTTATAATTTTAATATAATCTGCACAGGCGCTGCCAAACACAGACCAGTTTCGACAAAGTCTTCTTCAATAAAAAAAAAAAAAAAAAAAAAAAATTAACAGGAAGTGATGCACTTAAAGAGTCACAGCTGTGGGCAATCAGTTGATGTAATGAATCAAGAACAGTTTCAAAAAAAATTAAAGTGCACAAATTAAAGAAAAACATGGAAAATTGTATGAAAACAATCAAAGACTCAGCACAGTATTGTTGGAAAATAAAGTAATAAAAAAATTAACTGAATAAAAAAATAAATAAATAATTAAATTAAATAAAATTAAAACAAAATAAAATAAAATAAAATACAATAAAATAAAACAAAAAAAAATTAAATAAAATTAAATACAATTAAATAAATTGGCTTCATGGTGGAAAGAGGGGTTAGTGGCGTCTGCCTCACAATACGAATGTCTTGCAGTCCTGGGTTCAATCCCAGGCTCGGGATCTTTCTGTGTGGAGTTTGCATGTTCCTCCCCGTGAATGCGTGGGTTCCCTCCGGGTTCTCCAGCTTCCTCCCACTTCCAAAGACATGCACCTGGGGATAGGTTGATTGCAACACTAAATGGTCCCTAGTGTGTGAATGTGAGTGTGAATGTTGTCTGTCTATCTGTGTTGGCCCTGCGAATGAGGTGGTGACTTGTCCAGGCTGTACCCCGCCTTCCCGGCCCGATTGTAGCTGAGATAGGCGCCAGCACCCCCCGCCACCCCAAAAGGGAATAAGCGGTAGAAAATGGATGGGATGGACATTAAAAAAAAAAAATAGAACAGATAAAAAATTGAAAATAAAAACTTGTAAAAAATTGAGAAATACAGAAATGAAAACACAAAAATAAAAAAAATCTAAAATAAAAAAATAAAAAAAATATCATTATTCCATTTATTTTTTTAAAAACATTTAAAGTTTAAAAATGGTAAAAACCTCAAAATAAACAAACCAAAAACAAAAACAAAAAAAAAAGTAAAAAAGAATTCAAACAATTACAAATAAAAAATACAAATATACAAACATTTTAAATAAATAATCAAATTAGAAAAAAAAAAGAAAAACACAACATAAAAAAATTTGAAATAATAAAAATAAAAATAACAGACAGTTTTTCAAGGGACACATTTCCGACGTTGTTGCACTAGTGAGCCCACGGATGAGGAGATGCTGCTTCGTTATCAATTGAAGTAAATCCTGAATGTCATTAAAACAGTTAGCTCCATCTTTTGAAACTCCGTTCCACTCTCTTCCTTGCACGTTACACCGCTACAAACAAAGATGACAGGGAGAAGACACTGTCGAAGGTGGGCCACGTAAATAAGACCGCCCACAAAACGGCGCGACCACAACCCCGACGCTTTATGTATTGTGGAAGCATAACGACTACCATAGTCAGACGTACTGTGCTTCTTCTACATACGGTATTATTATGGTGTGTGTATAAGGACTCGAAGTTCATCTATAAAACATCATCTATGCAACATTCTGACCAAAGTACCACCATTGCATTTATGTAGACCAGTGGTCCCCAACCTTTTTGTATCCGCGGACCCGGTGAACGCCTAATCATTTATTTATCTTTTTTTTTTCTTCTTTGTCATAAAAAGGGACGTTTTTGTCATGAAAAAGGGAGGTTTTTGTGGTTGGTGCACTATTTGTAAGTGTATATTGTGTTTTTTTATGTTGATTTAATAAAAATACATATATTTTTTTCTTTTAGAAAAAATTCTTCTGCGGCCCGGTACCAATCAGTGGGGACCACCGATGTAGACCACATAATCAAAGACTCAGCATGGTATCATAGGACAATAGAGTAATGAAATAATTAAGTAATTAAAAATAATGATAAAACATAATAAATCAAAATATAAATACTGCAAAATAAAACAAAATAAAATACAATAAACTAAGAAAACAATAAAATGAAATAATAGAATAAAATAAATAAATAAATAAAATAAATAAAACAATGAAAAAATAATTCAAAATATAAAGAATGAAAACAAAAAAATGTAAAAAAATAAAAAATACGAGAAAAAACCAAGAATTCGGATTGTAAAAAGTAATAAAACTAACAAAATGTATGTGTTTTTTTAAACATCTAAAGATAAAAAAAAAATGTAAAGCTTAAAAATAAACAAATACAAAATTTAAATATTTTTTTTAAATCAACAAATTAAAGAATACAACATTTAAAAAAATAAAAATTCAATGAATTTAATGTATTTGTTTTTCATTACTTTATTTTCCTATGATACTTCTTCCACTCCTGTCCTTGCACGCTACAATGTCAACCCCAACACTTCATGCATTGTGAATCATAACGGCTACCATAGTCAGACGTACTGTGCTTCTACATATGGTATTATTATGCTGTGTTTATAAGGACTTGAAGATGGTCCGTAAAACTTAATATATGCAACATTTGAACAAATAACCACCATCACATGTTATGTAGACCACAAAGAATTCTATTACATTTAGAACAAATATAAATCTGACATAACAGCTACCCTAGTCAGACGTACTGTGCCTCAACATACGGTATGATTATGTTGTGTGTATAAGGACTTGAAGGTGACCTGTAAAACATTGTCTAGTAAAAGTTCGAGATGCCACCGCAGTAGAAGCATTTAAGTCTCACCTTAAAACTCATTTGTATACTCTAGCCTTTAAATAGACTCCCTTTTTAGACCAGTTGATCTGCCGTTCTTTTCTTTTTCTCCTATTTCCCACTCTCCCTTGTGGAGGGGGTCCGGTCCGATCCGGTGGCCATGTACTGCTCCGCCCGTGTATCGGCTGGGGACATCTCTGCGCTGCTGATCCGCCTCCGCTTGGGGATGGTTTCCTGCTGGCTCCGCTGTGAACGGGACTCTCGCTGCTGTGTTGGATCCGCTTTGGACTGGACTCTCGCGACTGTGTTGGATCCATTATGGATTGAACTCTCACAGTATCATGTTAGACCCGCTCGACATCCATTGCTTTCCTCCTCTCCTAGGTTCTCATGGACATCATTGTCACCGACGTCCACTGGGTGTGAGTTTTCCTTGCCCTTATGTGGGCCTACCGAGGATGTCGTAGTGGTTTGTGCAGCCCTTTGAGACACTAGTGATTTAGGGCTATATAAGTAAACATTGATTGATTGAACAATTTGAGCAAAAATACCACCATTATGTGTCATGTAGACCACAAGGAAGTCTTTTACATTTAGAAAATAATCATAATAACAAGACTCTTTAATGCGCCTTATACTCTGGTGCGCCCTATGGTCTGGAAACTACGGTGGTCTGCGTGGGTGTGTCGCTAACGATCCACGCATTATGACCGACTCTGTCATGCCGTTTTTAAACTGGAAACCAGCGAGGACGGGGAGGGCGGGGTTACGTGCACGCTCGCTCTGATTTATCAGCAGCCATTTTTACCGTGGAGCCCGACGCGCTTTTCATTAAACCGGTTTGTTTGCCTCGCCGCAGTCGGAAATTAACAAGCAAATAATTGCAGACAAAGCAGCGCGTCACGCCGGCTGCCGGGTGAAATACGAGCGCGGGGAGGGGAGGGGGTGTGACGCTGAGCAATGCTGACGCCTTCGCCGTCGCAGCTTTTTATCACGACAACACTCAAATGGCGCCTAATGGATTCTTGGGGAGGGTTCCACGTGGTCTGGGTTGGGGTGTTTGGAGTCCGAACTGACAAGTTGAGCCTTAAAAGCCGAAAGCGAAAAAACATGAATATGCACGTCTGTGAGGAACAGGATAATTAGGGACCGATGTCCCTTTGGGACAGAGGACCCTATGGAATTTCTAAGGTTTTATTATTAGGGTCCTGTGGAGTCCTTTGCCATGGGCCAAGGACCCTATTGAAACTGCTGTGTTTTATTATTATTCCGCACCTACGCGCTGTAATTTGACCCATTTAACATGCTTCAAAACTCACCAAATTTGACACACGCGTCGGTATAGCAAACCTTCCCAACATATTAAGCAACCAATCCCCCAAAATGAAAATTGCGCTCTAGCACCACCTAGGAAAAAAATTACAGACAAAACTGCATGTAACTTCTGTTAGGAATGTCATAGCGACATGAAACAAAAACTCCTATGTAGGTCTGACTTAGACCCAATTTTCATACATTCACTTCTTTCAGCAAAAATTTACAGGAAGTTGGCAAAAACCCCTTCAAAATAAAATTTGCGCAAAAAAATTGCAATTTTTGCCTCTTTGCGCTGTAATTTGACCCCCTTAAAATGCTTCAAAACTCACCAAACTTGGCACACACATCTGGACTGGCAAAAAATTGTGATCTAATGAAAAAAGCAAACCCCAAAATCAAAAAATGCGCTCTAGCGCAATTTTTTAATAAAACACAGAAAAAACTGCTTCTAGGAAGAAAACACAAACAAAATTGCTTGTAACTTCCAGTAGGAATGCCAAAAAGACATGAAACAAAAACTTCTATGTAGGTCTCACTTAGACCTACATTTTGATTATCAACAGCCTGCAGAAAAAATTAACAGGAAGTTGGCAATTACCCCTTCAAAATAAAAGTTTAGTGAAAACCCGTCACCTTTTTTCAAACGAAAACTCCTCCGAGTGCGTTTGTCGTTTCGGCTTCAAACTCGCAGAGGAGAGAGTTTGGACCCTTCTGATTAAAAGTATGGATCAGAGTTTTGATTACTGCTCCGGTTTTGATTTTACGTGCCTTCAAAGAACACCCGTGCAAATTTTCCTAAAAAAATGTCATTTTTGCCTCTTTCATCTGTAATTTGACCCCTTTAAAATGCTTCAAAACTCACCAAACTTGACACACACATCAGGTCTGGCAAAAATTGCGAGCTAATAAAAAAACCAAACCCCAAAACTCAAAATTGTGCTCTAGCGCCCCCTAGGAATACAACACAGACATACTGCTCCTAGGAAGAAAACACAGACAAAACTGCTTGTAACTTCCGGTAGGAAGGTCAAAGAGACATGAAACAAAAACCACAATGTAAGTCTCACTTAGACCTACATTTTAATAATTAACATACTTTAGCAAAAATCAACAGGAAGTTTGATATTTTCACTTCAATACAACAACTGCATTACTTTCACAATGCATTAGATTCTCAAAATAGTGGCACCAAAGCGTCTTCTACCGCTTATCCGGCCGTGGGTCTCGGGGGCAGCAGCCAAAGGCGGACCCGACCAACGCTGCTTGCAGCTTTAATTATTATTATTATTCTTTATTATTATACCGCTGCCTTCTTTAGCTGTAATTTGACCCCCTTGACATCCTTCAAAACTCACCAAATTTTCAAATTGGTGTTTGAAAGCCGTTTGAAAAAGTTCAAGGATGATCAAAGCTCCTTTTGTCAAAGTTCCCCTCCGCCCTCTCGGGGCTTAAAGGCCACCAGCGATCCCGAGAACTTCCTTTTTATGAGGTTGCATGACTACGCCTGCGCTACTCTGCCCTTTTCTGCTCTCTCTAATGGATCCTCATTCCCTTCATTTGAGCCACTCGGCGGCCGCAGAAGAGGGAGCCAATTAAACCTCGAGTCCGAAGGTGGGAGCCGGTGTTTACTCGTCCAAGTCGACGAAGGAACGACCTTCCTTAAGCGCATTGATCGGCTGTCATTCCTGCTTTGTCGCGGAATCGTTAAAAAGTTGTTCTTGCAATTTATGGATATGATTTCAAACCATAACCGAGCATGCATGAGTAAATATCTTGTCTCAAAGTACAGTTGTGATCAAATCACAATTTTGGTGTTTTAGCAAGTAGGATATTATTCCGTATTTTGTTTATAGTCATATCAAATAAAGATGCATCAAATAGACAAATGCAACTTGAATTGCAACATTACATTTTGTAACATACCAAACAGTATAATTTCTCTTAATATCTCATTGACAAAATTATTCAACCCCTTGAAGATCATAACTCTTAAGAACAGAATTTGAATAAGTTATTTTCAATCAGGTGTTAAAAACACCTGTAGATGTGATTAGAACCATAACGAGCAATAATTAAAATGATTGAAAAAGACTGATGCTCAGCTTCTTGTAGATGGTCAATGGTGTATTTGCAACATGGTGAAGTCCAAGGAGTGGTCAAAGAAGTCAAGAGAGGGGAGGTCATTTCTCTTCATAAGAAAGGATATGGATATAAGAAAATACCAAAGACATTACACATTCCAAGAGACACAGTTGGGAGCATAATTCGCAAGTTGAAAGCTAAAAGCACAGTGGAAACACAACCTTGGCGTGGTAGAAAGAGGATGCTGTCCGGTATTTGAAGCGTACAGTGGTGAAAACCCCCGGGTAACAGATGAGGAACTACAACAGGACATTGTAGAGGCGGGAACGCAGGTTTCGTCCCAGACAATAAGAGATGAAGGCCTCCATGCCACTTCTGACTACCAGGCAGAGGAAAAATAAACTCCAGTATGCCAAATATCATCTGGACAAACCCCAAAGGTTTTGGGAAACTGTTCTATGGAGTGAAGAGACAAAAGTGGGACTCTTTGGGCCTATGAATCAACGTTATGTCTGGAGGAGAAAAACATGAAGCTTACAAAGAGAAGAACACCTTGCCTACTGTTAAGCATGGTGGGGGGTCAATCATGCTCTGGGGCTGTGTCTCTGCCTCAGGTACCGGGAATCTCCAGCGCCTTCAAGGCATTATGAATTCTATTTCCTAGCAGGATATATTAGCTGCAAATGTCATGAGGCTTGGGAGACGTTGGACCTTCCAACAGGACAAGGATCCCAAGCATACCTCCAAATCAACATCAGAGTGGTTGCAGAAGAAGGGCTGGGAGACTCTGGAGTGGCCTTCACAGTCGCTAGACCTAGATCCTCTAGAAAACCTGAATATGAATGAACTGGAGGCCTTTGCCCAAGAGGAATGGGCTAAAATACCTGTAGATGCTTGCAAGAAGCTTATGTATCACCTTTGAAGGATGTCATTACTGTTCTACTAAGTACTAAAGATGCATGGAACTAGGGGGTTGAATCATTTTGTCAATGAGATATTAAGAAAAATGTCCTTTTTTTGGTATTTTGTAAAATACACTGTTAGAATTTAAGTTGCATTCGACTATTTGACACATTTTTATTTGATATGACTATAAACAAAATACGGAATACATGTCCAACTTGCTAAAACACCAAAATTGTGTGGGGGTTGAATCATGTTGCTCACAACTGTAGGTGTACTGTGACTTATTTGGAGTTGTTTTGGTGTTTTTCTGTGTTTAGTGTTTTATTTGTTGTCTTGCTGTTTTAATTGCTGAGGAGAGTTGACAGCAACAGACACCAGAGGTCTGGGGGGGGGGTCAATTATCTATTTTTTATATATATATATATATATATATATATATATATATATATATATATATATATATATATATATATATATATATAATAACAAACAATACTACTAAACTAGGGCAGCCAGGTGGAACCGGGGTTAGTGCATGTGCCTCACAATACCAAGGTCCTGAGTAGTCCTGGGTTCAATCCCGGGCTTGGGATCTTTCTGTGTGGAGTTTGCATGTTCTCCTCGTGACTGCGTGGGTTCCCTCCGGGTACTCTGACTTCCTCCCACCTCCAAAGACATGCACCTGGGGATTGGCCCCTCCCACTTCCAAATACATGCACCTGGGGATAGGTTGATTGAACTGCTGAATATTGTAAACTATCGACACATTAAAACAGTATAAGTAATAATAAAAAAAATAAAAACACATCAAGATGTAGATAATAACGAGGGAAAGTATTTATTGGATTATTTTAAAAAAAAAAGATAAAAATGAATAAAAATAACAAAAATATGGCATATGCAATTGAGACGTTTCATGAGATCAGAGTGTATGTGTATGTGCCTTCAAAAATAACGAAAGTCTGGCATATGCAAATTGAGATGTTTCATGAGGTCAGAGTGCATGCGTATGTGCCTTTAAAAGGCGGTGCTTGTTGCTAAGTGACATGTGGCGTCGCCGCCTGGACTGAGCCCCATTTTATTAGCTTGGTAGCTCAGACTGTCAAATTATGGGCAGCTCAGTTGAATACTTTCACTGCATTACGTTATTGCTAGTTAATAAAGACATTTTTTCAGGATTGCAATCGTATCACTTGTGAAGTGAAGTGAATTGTATTTATATAGCGCTTTTCTCAAGTGACTCAAAGCGCTTTACATAGTGAAACCCAATATCTAAGTTACATTTAAACCAGTGTGGGTGGCACTGGGAGCAGGTGGGTAAAGTGTCTTGCCCAAGGACACAACGGCAGTAACTAGGATGGCACAAGCGGGAATCGAACCTGCAACCCTCAAGTTGCTGGCACGGCCACTCTACCAACCGAGCTATGCCGCCCCAATCATTGACATCCATCCATCCATTTTCTACCGCTTATTCCCTTTCGGGGTCGCGGGGGGCGCTGGCGCCTATCTCAGCTACAATTGGCGGAAGGCAGGGTACACCCTGGACAAGTTGCCACCTCATCGCGGGGCCAACACAGATATGTTGTTCATTATTCCCTCGAAGTAGTCGTGAGAAATCCTTTAAAAATATTGTAGGTACTTTAGTTTTTTTTATATATTGGGTTAATTCTGAGCGTATTTAAAATGTATTTATTAAATGTAATAAAACAATCAT
>NC_084618.1:11633328-11755828 GCF_033978795.1 Nerophis ophidion | reverse complement strand
TGCGCTGTTTGTATGGAGGAAAAGCGGACGTGAAGACAGGTTGTAGAGCAGGGGTAGGGAACCTATGGCTCTAGAGCCAGATGTGGCTCTTTTGATGACTGCATCTGGATTTCTTGGATAAATCTGAGCTGACATTCCTTAACACGATAAGTAATGAATAATTCCACTTGTAATCACAGTGGTAAAAAAAACTTTCAAAATATAAAACATTCTCATGCTTTTTTTATGTTCACAAAGTTGCGTTAATGGTAAGTAGTAATTTATTTATTATTGGTTAGTGTGGGGTTTGCCCTCCTGGGGGTTCTTCAGACCACCAAGCACCGACATGAGAGCCCTTTTCAGGGTTACATTATTGTTTTATTTCTCAATAAGTCTCTCAGTTGCTTTCCAGCAATTGTCTTTTCTCTGTCGTTCTCGCTCGCGCTCTGGCTCCAGCTCCAGCTCCAACCCCGTCTCTCCTCCTGGCTGCTGCTTATAACAGAGCGACAGGTGATGAGATAACAAGGCCCAGGTGGGCCATCTACGCACCTGTCGCTGATTTCGAGGCCTGTCCTGAGACACCCAAGTTTGCTGCAGGCCCACGGGTCACGCCCCCCACCGCAGTTAGCTTCAGAATAACAATTGTATTACAAAGACCTATTATAATCCAGAAATGTTTGTCTTACTTTAAAAATGCACACGCTTAGTTGTGTTCAGTGTTAAAAAAAATATTATATGGCTCTTACGGAAATACATTTTTAAATATTTGGCATTCATGACTCTCTCAGCCAAAAAGGTTCCCGACCCCTGTTGTAGAGGATGCTAAAAGCAGTACCTTTAAGGCACGCCCCCAATATTGTTGTCCGGGTGGAAGTTCGGGAGAATGGTTGCCCCGGGAGATTATAGTACCATTTTTGATTCATTAGTACCGCGATACTGTACTGGTACCGGTATACTGTACAACCCTAATGGTCTCAGGCGACAGCTGCTGACTACAAAATGACATATTTTTAATCACATGAATGGTAGTGCCCTTCCTGCTGGAAGCCACAGCTTTTGATGGAAGCCACACCAGCATGGACTGACTAAAATATTCTGAAATTTTAATCAGTTCTCATTGAGCTTCGAAAAGTTCTGAGTGAATATTTGCCGACTGCCGAGTCCAACTCTGCTTAGTTTTGACTCTTAGTCAATTTCAATTTATGCATCAAATTTTCCAGTTTTTTTTTTTTTGCCGTGCACTAAATAGGCTGCAGAAAAACATAAAACATCACGAAATCAATGATTGATGGCCGAACTTTGCCTCCGAGTGAGCGCGCGTAAAGTAAACCTCGGCATTAAATGTGACATTTAGTGGCAGATGAAGGGGGCGGACGTCCCGCGGTGGCGGCGTGTTTACGGTCAATACGCTTGATCATTTCACTGCCCCCTGTGACAGCAGGCAAATTTATCCTCCGCCGTCTTTAAACCGCAAACATGTGCCCGTCCTCCCCCTCTCTCAGGATGGATGAAGCCAAAGGAGGAAGGAGGCAGGGAAACCGACAATTAAACGGGGGGCCATTTATTTATGACACAGGTGTCAATCTCAAGGACCAGGGGGGAAAGATCAGGCCCGCTACGTCATTTTATCTGGCCCGCAAACACCTGGACATGTTACGTGTCAATACTTCATATTTTCTTGTGCATTTTGTTGTTTCTTTTCCATGACGAGGGTGAGTCCATAACGCTCGAAATGGCTGACTGAATGATCGCGTGAATGTGTTTAATATAATGTGATCAATTTCATTGGCCTGGCCCACCAAATCATTTTATCTGGCCCGCAAACACCTGGAAATGATAGGTGTCAATACTTCATATTTTCTTGTGCATTTTGTCGTTTCTTTTCCTAGACGAGGGTGAGTCCATAACGCTATAAATGGCTGACCGAATGATCGCGTGAATGTGTTTAATATAATGTGATCAATTTCAATTAACTTGCCCACCAGGTCATTTTATCTGGCCCGCAAACACCTGGACATGATAGGTGTCAATACTTTATATTTTCTTGTGCATTTTGTCGTTTCTTTTCCATGACTAGGGTGAGTCCATAACACTCGAAATGGCTGACTGAATGATCGCGTGAATGTGTTTAATATAATGTGATCAATTTCAATGGCCTGGCCCACCGCGTAATTTTATCTGGCCCGCAAACACCTGGACATGATAGGTGTCAATATTTCATATTTTCTATTGCATTTTGTCGTTTCTTTTCCATGACGAGGGTGAGTCCATAACGCTCGAAATGGCTGACTGAATGATCGCGTGAATGTGTTTAATATAATGTGATCAATTTCAATGGTCTGGTCCACCACATAATTTTATCTGGCCCGCAAACACCTGGACATGATAGGTGTCAATACTTCATATTTTCTATTGCATTTTGTCGTTTCTTTTCCATGACGAGGGTGAGTCCATAACGCTCGAAATGGCTGACTGACTGATCGCGTGAATGTGATCAATTTCAATGGCCTGGTCCACCACATAATTTTATCTGGCCCGCAAACACCTGGACATGATAGGTGTCAATACTTCATACTTTCTTGTGCATTTTGTCGTTTTTTTTCCATGACGAGGGTGAGTCCATAACGCTCGAAATGGCTGACTGAATGATCGCGTAAATGTGTTTAATATAATGTGATCAATTTCAATGGTCTGGCCCACCACAACATTTTATCTGGCCCGCAAATACCTGGACATGATACGTGTCAATAAAGTACGTCATATTTACTTGTGCATTTTGTTGTTTATTTTCCATGACGAGGGTGAGTCCATAACGCTCGAAATGGCTGACTGAATGATCGCGTGAATGTGATCAATTTCAATGGTCTGGCCCACCACAACATTTTATCTGGCCTGCCAAAACCTGGAAATGATAGGTGTCAAAAGTTCATATTTTCTTGTGCATTTTGTCGTTTCTTTTCCATTACGAGGGTGAGTCCATAACACTCGAAATGGCTCACTGAATGATCGCGTGAATGTGTTTAATATAATGTGAACAATTTCCATGGTCTGGCCCACCACATCATTGCATCTGGCCCGCAAACACCTGGACATGATAGGTGTCAATACTTCATATTTTCTATTGCATTTTGTCGTTTCTTTTCCATGACGAGGGTGAGTCCATAACGCTCGAAATGGCTGACTGAATGATCGCGTGAAAGTGTTTAATATAATGTGATCAATTTCAATGGTCTGGCCCACCACATCATTTTATCTGGCCCGCAAACACCTGGACATGATAGGTGTCAATACGTCATATTTTCTTGTGCATTTTGTCGTTTCTTTTCCATGACGAGGGTGAGTCCATAACGCTCGAAATGGCTGACTGAATGATCGCGTGAATGTGTTTAATATAATGTGATCAATTTCAACGGACTGGCCCACCAGTTCATTTTATCTGGCCCGCAAACACCTCGACATGATAGGTGTCAATACTTCATATTTTCTTGTGCATTTTGTCGTTTTTTTTCCATGACGAGGGTGAGTCCAAAACGCTTGAAATGGCTGACTGAATGATCGCGTGAATGTGTTTAATACAATGTGATCAATATCAACGGACTGGCCCACCAAATCATTTTATCCGGCCCGCAAACACCTGGACATGATAGGTGTCAATACTTCATATTTTCTATTGCATTTTGTCGTTTCTTTTCCATGACGAGGGTGAGTCCATTACGCTCGAAATGGCTGACTGAATGATCGCGTGAATGTGTTTAATATAATGTGATCAATTTCAATGACCTGGACTACCACATAATTTTATCTGGCCCGCAAACACCTCGACATGATAGGTGTCAATACTTCATATTTTCTTGTGCATTTTGTCGTTTCTTTTCCATGATGAGGGTGAGTCCATAACGCTCGAAATGGCTGACTGAATGATCGCGTGAATGTGATCAATTTCAATGGTCCGGCCCACCACTTCATTTTATCTGGCCCGCAAACACCTGGACATGATAGGTGTCAATACTTCATATTTTCTTGTTCATTTTGTCGTTTCTTCTCCATGACGAGGGTGAGTCCATAACGCTCGAAATGGCTGACTGAATGATCGCGTGAATGTGTTTAATATAATGTGATCAATTTCAATGGCCTGGACCACCGCGTAATTTTATCTGGCCCGCAAACACCTGGACATGATAGGTGTCTATATTTCATATTTTCTATTGCATTTTGTCGTTTCTTTTCCATGACGAGGGTGAGTCCATAACGCTCGAAATGGCTGACTGAATGATCGCGTGAATGTGTTTAATATAATGTGATCAATTTCAATGGTCTGGTCCACCACATAATTTAATCTGGCCCGCAAACACCTGGACATGATAGGTGTCAATACTTCATATTTTCTATTGCATTTTGTCGTTTCTTTTCCATGACGAGGGTGAGTCCATAACGCTCGAAATGGCTGACTGACTGATCGCGTGAATGTGATCAATTTCAATGGCCTGGTCCACCACATAATTTTATCTGGCCCGCAAACACCTGGACATGATAGGTGTCAATACTTCATACTTTCTTGTGCATTTTGTCGTTTTTTTTCCATGACGAGGGTGAGTCCATAACGCTCGAAATGGCTGACTGAATGATCGCGTAAATGTGTTTAATATAATGTGATCAATTTCAATGGTCTGGCCCACCACATCATTTTATCTGGCCCGCAAATACCTGGACATGATACGTGTCAATAAAGTACGTCATATTTACTTGTGCATATTGTTGTTTATTTTCCATGACGAGGGTGAGTCCATAACGCTCGAAATGGCTGACTGAATGATCGCGTGAATGTGATCAATTTCAATGGTCTGGCCCACCACAACATTTTATCTGGCCTGCCAAAACCTGGAAATGATAGGTGTCAAAAGTTCATATTTTCTTGTGCATTTTGTCGTTTCTTTTCCATTACGAGGGTGAGTCCATAACACTCGAAATGGCTGACTGAATGATCGCGTGAATGTGTTTAATATAATGTGATCAATTTCAACGGACTGGCCCACCACATCATTTTATCCGGCCCGCAAACACCTGGACATGATAGGTGTCAATACTTCATATTTTCTATTGCATTTTGTCGTTTCTTTTCCATGACGAGGGTGAGTCCATTACGCTCGAAATGGCTGACTGAATGATCGCGTGAATGTGTTTAATATAATGTGATCAATTTCAATGACCTGGCCTACCACATAATTTTATCTGGCCCGCAAACACCTCGACATGATAGGTGTCAATACTTCATATTTTCTTGTTCATTTTGTCGTTTCTTCTCCATGACGAGGGTGAGTCCATAACGCTCGAAATGGCTGACTGAATGATCGCGTGAATGTGTTTAATATAATGTGATCAATTTCAATGGCCTGGCCCACCGCGTAATTTTATCTGGCCCGCAAACACCTGGACATGATAGGTGTCTATATTTCATATTTTCTATTGCATTTTGTCGTTTCTTTTCCATGACGAGGGTGAGTCCATAACGCTCGAAATGGCTGACTGAATGATCGCGTGAATGTGTTTAATATAATGTGATCAATTTCAATGGTCTGGTCCACCACATAATTTTATCTGGCCCGCAAACACCTGGACATGATAGGTGTCAATACTTCATATTTTCTTGTTCATTTTGTCGTTTCTTCTCCATGACGAGGGTGAGTCCATAACGCTCGAAATGGCTGACTGAATGATCGCGTGAATGTGTTTAATATAATGTGATCAATTTCAATGGTCTGGTCCACCACATAATTTTATCTGGCCCGCAAACACCTGGACATGATAGGTGTCAATACTTCATATTTTCTATTGCATTTTGTCGTTTCTTTTCCATGACGAGGGTGAGTCCATAACGCTCGAAATGGCTGACTGACTGATCGCTTGAATGTGATCAATTTCAATGGCCTGGTCCACAACATAATTTTATCTGGCCCGCAAACACCTGGACATGATAGGTGTCAATGCTTCATACTTTCTTGTGCATTTTGTCGTTTTTTTTCCATGATGAGGGTGAGTCCATAACGCTCGAAATGGCTCACTGAATGATCGCGTGAATGTGTTTAATATAATGTGATCAATTTCAATGGTCTGGCCCACCACATCATTTTATCTGGCCCGCAAATACCTGGACATGATACGTGTCAATAAAGTACGTCATATTTACTTGTGCATTTTGTTGTTTATTTTCCATGACGAGGGTGAGTCCATAACGCTCGAAATGGCTGACTGAATGATCGCGTGAATGTGATCAATTTCAATGGTCTGGCCCACCACATCATTTCATCTGGCCCGCAAACACCTGGACATGATAGGTGTCAAAAGTTCATATTTTCTTGTGCATTTTGTCGTTTCTTTTCCATGACGAGGGTGAGTCCATAACGCTCGAAATGGCTGACTGAATGATCGCGTGAAAGTGTTTAATATAATGTGATCAATTTGAATGTTCTGGCCCACCACTTTCTTTTTACCTGGCCCGCAAACACCTGGACATGATAGGTGTCAATACGTCATATTTTCTTGTGCATTTTGTCGTTTCTTTTCCATGACGAGGGTGAGGTCATAACGCTCGAAATGGCTGACTGAATGATCGCGTGAATGTGTTTAATATAATGTGATCAATTTCAACGGTCTGGCCCACCAGTTCATTTTATCTGGCCCGCAAACACCTCGACATGATAGGTGTCAATACTTCATATTTTCTATTGCATTTTGTCGTTTCTTTTCCATGACGAGGGTGAGTCCATAACGTTCGAAATGGCTGACTGAATGATCGCGTGAATGTGTTTAATATAATGTGATCAATTTCAATGGTCTGGCCTACCACATAATTTTATCTGGCCCGCAAACACCTCGACATGATAGGTGTCAATACTTCATATTTTTTTGTGCATTTTGTCGTTTCTTTTCCATGACGAGGGTGAGTCCATAACGCTCGAAATGGCTGACTGAATGATCGCGTGAATGTGTTTAATATAATTTGATCAATTTCAATGGCCTGGCCCACCAAATCATTTTATCTGGCCCGCAAACACCTGGAAATCATAGGTGTCAATACTTCATATTTTCTTGTGCATTTTGTCGTTTCTTTTCCTAGACGAGGGTGAGTCCATAACGCTATAAATGGCTGACCGAATGAGCGCGTGAATGTGTTTAATATAATGTGATCAATTTCAATTAACTTGCCCACCAGGTCATTTTATCTGGCCCGCAAACACCTGGACATGATAGGTGTCAATACTTCATATTTTCTTGTGCATTTTGTCGTTTCTTTTCCATGATGAGGGTGAGTCCATAACGATCGAAATGGCTGACTGAATGATCGCGTGAATGTGTTTAATATAATGTGATCAATTTCAATGGTCTGGCCCACCACATCATTTTATCTGGCCCGCAAACACCTCGACATGATAGGTGTCAATACTTCATATTTTCTTGTGCATTTTGTCGTTTCTTTTCCATGACGAGGGTGAGTCCATAACGCTCGAAATGGCTGACTGAATGATCGCGTGAATGTGTTTAATATAATGTGATCAATTTCAATAATCTGGCCTACCACATAATTTTATCTGGCCCGCAAACACCTGGACATGATAGGTGTCAATACTTCATATTTTCTTGTGCATTTTGTCGTTTCTTTTCCATGACGAGGTTGAGTCCATAACGCCCGAAATGGCTGACTGAATGATTGCGTGAATGTGTTTAATATAATGTGATCAATTTCAATGGTCTGGCCCACCACATAATTTTATCTGGCCCGCAAACACCTGGACATGATAGGTGTCAATACTTCATATTTTCTTATGCATTTTGTCGTTTCTTTTCCATGACGACGGTGAGTCCATAACGCTCGAAATGGCTGACTGAATGATCGCGTGAAAGTGTTTAATATAATGTGATCAATTTCAATGTTTTGGCCCACCACCTCATTTTATCTGGCCCGCAAACACCTGGACATGATAGGGGTCAATACTTCATATTGTCTTGTGCATTTTGTCGTTTCTTTTCCATGACGATGGTGAGTCCATAACGCTCAAAATGGCTGACTGAATGATCGCGTGAATGTGTTTAATATAATGTGATCAATTTCAATGGTCTGGCCCACCACCTTATTTTATCTGGCCCGCAAACACCTGGACATGATAGGTGTCAATACTTCATATTTTATGGCGCATTTTGTCATTTCTTTTCCATGACGAGGGTGAGTCCATAATTCTCGAAATGGCTGACTGAATGAACGCGTGAATGTGTTTAATCTAATGTGATCAATTTCAATGGCCTGGCCCACCAAATCATTTTATCTGGCCCGCAAACACCTGGAAATCATAGGTGTCAATACTTCATATTTTCTTGTGCATTTTGTCGTTTCTTTTCCTAGACGAGGGTGAGTCCATAACGCTATAAATGGCTGACCGAATGATCGCGTGAATGTGTTTAATATAATGTGATCAATTTCAATTAACTTGCCCACCAGGTCATTTTATCTGGCCCGCAAACACCTGGACATGATAGGTGTCAATACTTCATATTTTCTTGTGCATTTTGTCGTTTCTTTTCCATGATGAGGGTGAGTCCATAACGATCGAAATGGCTGACTGAATGATCGCGTGAATGTGTTTAATATAATGTGATCAATTTCAATGGTCTGGCCCACCACATCATTTTATCTGGCCCGCAAACACCTCGACATGATAGGTGTCAATACTTCATATTTTCTTGTGCATTTTGTCGTTTCTTTTCCATGACGAGGGTGAGTCCATAACGCTCGAAATGGCTGACTGAATGATCGCGTGAATGTGTTTAATATAATGTGATCAATTTCAATAATCTGGCCTACCACATAATTTTATCTGGCCCGCAAACACCTCGACATGATAGGTGTCAATACTTCATATTTTCTTGTGCATTTTGTCGTTTCTTTTCCATGACGAGGTTGAGTCCATAACGCTCGAAATGGCTGACTGAATGATCGCGTGAATGTGTTTAATATAATGTGATCAATTTCAATGGTCTGGCCCACCACATAATTTTATCTGGCCCGCAAACACCTGGACATGATAGGTGTCAATACTTCATATTTTCTTGTGCATTTTGTCGTTTCTTTTCCATGACGACGGTGAGTCCATAACGCTCGAAATGGCTGACTGAATGATCGCGTGAAAGTGTTTAATATAATGTGATCAATTTCAATGTTTTGGCCCACCACCTCATTTTATCTGGCCCGCAAACACCTGGACATGATAGGGGTCAATACTTCATATTGTCTTGTGCATTTTGTCGTTTCTTTTCCATGACGATGGTGAGTCCATAACGCTCAAAATGGCTGACTGAATGATCGCGTGAATGTGTTTAATATAATGTGATCAATTTCAATGGTCTGGCCCACCACCTTATTTTATCTGGCCCGCAAACACCTGGACATTATAGGTGTCAATACTTCATATTTTATGGCGCATTTTGTCATTTCTTTTCCATGACGAGGGTGAGTCCATAACGCTCGAAATGGCTGACTGAATGATCGCTTGAATGTGTTTAATATAATGTGATCAATTTCAATGGTCTGGCCCACCACATAATTTTAACCGGCCCGCAAACACCTCGACATGATGGGTGTCGATACTTCATTTTTTCTTGTGCATTTTGTCGTTTCTTTTCCATGACGAGGTTGAGTCCATAACGCTCGAAATGGCTGACTGAATGATCGCGTGAATGTGTTTAATATAATGTGATACATTTTTAAATAGTCTGGCCCACCACAACATTTTATCTGGCCCGCAAACACCTCGACATGATAGGTGTCGATACATCATATTTTTTTGTGCATTTTGTCGTTTCTTTTCCATGACGAGGGTGAGTCCATAACGCTCGAAATGGCTGACTGAATGATCGCGTGAATGTGTTTAATATAATGTGATCAATTTCATTGGCCTGGCCCACCAAATCATTTTATCTGGCCCGCAAACACCTGGAAATGATAGGTGTCAATACTTCATATTTTCTTGTGCATTTTGTCGTTTCTTTTCCTAGACGAGGGTGAGTCCATAACGCTATAAATGGCTGACCGAATGATCGCGTGAATGTGTTTAATATAATGTGATCAATTTCAATTAACTTGCCCACCAGGTCATTTTATCTGGCCCGCAAACACCTGGACATGATAGGTGTCAATACTTCATATTTTCTATTGCATTTTGTCGTTTCTTTTCCATGATGAGGGTGAGTCCATAACGCTCGAAATGGCTGATTGAATGATCGCGTGAATGTGTTTAATATAATGTGATCAATTTCAGTGGCCTGGCCCACCACGTCATTTTATCTGGCCCGCAAATACCTGGACATGATACGTGTCAATAAAGTACGTCATATTTACTTGCGCATTTTGTTGTTTATTTTCCATGACGAGGGTGAGTCCATAACGCTCGAAATGGCTGACCGAATGATCGAGTGAATGTGATCAATTTCAATGGTCACGCCCACCACATCATTTTATCTGGCCCGCAAACACCTGGACATGATAGGTGTCAATACTTCATATTTTCTTGTGCATTTTGTCGTTTCTTTTCCATGACGAGGTTGAGTCCATAACGCTCGAAATGGCTGACTGAATGATCGGGTGGATGTGTTTAATATACTGTGATCAATTTCAACGGTCTGGACCACCACAACATTGTATTTGGCCCACAAACACCTGGACATGATAGGTGTCAATACTTTATATTTTCTTGTGCATTTTGTCGTTTCTTTACCATGACGAGGGTGAGTCCATAACGCTCGAAATGGCTGACTGAATGATCGCGTGAAAGTGTTTAATATAATGTGATCAATTTCAATGGTCTGGCCCACCACATTCTTTTTATCTGGCCCGCAAACACCTGGACATGATAGGTGTCAATACGTCATATTTTCTTGTGCATTTTGTCGTTTCTTTTCCATGACGAGGGTGAGTCCATAACGCTCGAAATGGCTGACTGAATGATCGCGTGAATGTGTTTAATACAATGTGATCAATATCAACGAACTGGCCCACCACATCATTTCATCTGGCCCGCAAACACCTGGACATGATAGGTGTCAATACTTCATATTTTCTATTGCATTTTGTCGTTTCTTTTCCATGACGAGGGTGAGTCCATAACGCTCGAAATGGCTGACTGAATGATCGCGTGAATGTGTTTAATATAATGTGATCAATTTCAATAATCTGACCTACCACATAATTTTATCTGGCCCGCAAACACCTCGACATGATAGGTGTCAATACTTCATATTTTCTTGTGCATTTTGTCGTTTCTTTTCCATGACGAGGGTGAGTCCATAACGCTCGAAATGGCTGACTGAATGATCGCGTGAATGTGTTTAATATAATGTGATCAATTTCAATGGTCTGGCCCACCACGTCATTTTATCTGGCCCGCAAACACCTGGACATGATAGGTGTCAATACTTCATATTTTCTTGTGCATTTTGTCGTTTCTTTTCCAAGACGAGGTTGAGTCCATAACGCTCGAAATGACTGACTGAATGATCGCGTGAATGTGTTTAATATAATGTGATCAATTTCAATGGTCTGGCCCACCACGTAATTTTACCTGGCCCGCAAACACCTGGACACGATAGGTGTCAGTACTTCATATTTTCTTGTGCATTTTGTCGTTTCTTTTCCATGACGACGGTGAGTCCATAACGCTCGAAATGGCTGACTGAATGATCGCGTGAAAGTGTTTAATATAATGTGATCAATTTCAATGTTTTGGCCCACCACCTCATTTTTCTGGCCTGCAAACACCTGGACATGATAGGTGTCAATACTTCATATTTTCTTGTGCATTTTGTCGTTTTTTTCCATGACGAGGGTGAGTCCAAAACGCTCGAAATGGCTGACTGAATGATCGCGTGAATGTGTTTAATACAATGTGATCAATATCAACGGACTGGCCCACCACATCATTTTATCTGGCCCGCAAACACCTGGACATGATAGGTGTCAATACTTCATATTTTCTATTTCATTTTGTCGTTTCTTTTCCATGACGAGGGTTAGTCCATAACGCTCGAAATGGCTGACTGAATGATCGCGTGAATGTGTTTAATACAATGTGATCAATATCAACGGACTGGCCCACCACATAATTTTATCTGGCCCGCAAACACCTGGACATGATAGGTGTCAATCATTCATATTTTCTATTGCATTTTGTCGTTTCTTTTCCATGACGAGGGTGAGTCCATAACGCTCGAAAAGGCTGACTGAATGATCGCTTGAATGTGTTTAATATAATGTGATCAATTTCAATGGTCTGGCCCACCACTGCATTTTATCCGGCCCGCAAACACCTCGACATGATAGGTGTCGATACATCATTTTTTCTTGTGCATTTTGTCGTTTCTTTTCCATGACGAGGGTGAGTCCATAACGCTCGAAATGGCTGACTGAATGATCGCGTGAATGTGTTTAATATAATGTGATCAATTTCATTGGTCTGGCCCACCACATAATTTTATCTGGCCCGCAAACACCTGGACAAGATAGGTGTCGATACATCATATTTTCTTGTGCATTTTGTCGTTTCTTTTCCATGACGAGGGTGAGTCCATAACGCTCGATATGGCTGACTGAATGATCGCTTGAATGTGTTTAATATAATGTGATCAATTTCAATGGTCTGGCCCACCACATAATTTTATCTGGCCCGCAAACACCTCGACATGATAGGTGTCGATACTTCATTTTTTCTTGTGCATTTTGTCGTTTCTTTTCCATGACGAGGTTGAGTCCATAACGCTCGAAGTGGCTGACTGAATGATCGCGTGAATGTGTTTAATATAATGTGATAAATTTTTAAATAGTCTGGCCCACCACATCATTTTATCTGGCCCGCAAACACCTGGACATGATAGGTGTCGATACATCATATTTTCTTGTGCATTTTGTCGTTTCTTTTCCATGACGAGGGTGAGTCCATAACGCTCGAAATGGCTGACTGAATGATCGCGTGAATGTGTTAAATATAATGTGATCAATTTCATTGGCCTGGCCCACCAAATCATTTTATCTGGCCGGCAAACACCTGGAAATGATAGGTGTCAATACTTCATATTTTTTTGTGCATTTTGTCGTTTCTTTTCCTAGACGAGGGTGAGTCCATAACGCTATAAATGGCTGACCGAATGATCGCGTGAATGTGTTTAATATAATGTGATCAATTTCAATTAACTTGCCCACCAGGTCATTTTATCTGGCCCGCAAACACCTGGACATGATAGGTGTCAATACTTCATATTTTCTTGTGCATTTTGTCGTTTCTTTTCCATGACGAGGGTGAGTCCATAACGCTCGAAATGGCTGACTGAATGATCGCGTGAATGTGTTTAATATAATGTGATCAATTTCAGTGGCCTGGCCCACCACATCATTTTATCTGGCCCGCAAATACCTGGACATGATACGTGTCAATAAAGTACGTCATATTTACTTGCGCATTTTGTTGTTTATTTTCCATGACGAGGGTGAGTCCATAACGCTCGAAATGGCTGACCGAATGATCGAGTGAATGTGATCAATTTCAATGGTCACGCCCACCACAACATTGTATTTGGCCCGCAAACACCTGGACATGATAGGTGTCAATACTTTATATTTTCTTGTGCATTTTGTCGTTTCTTTACCATGACGAGGGTGAGTCCATAACGCTCGAAATGGCTGACTGAATGATCGCCTGAATGTGTTTAATATAATGTGATCAATTTCAATGGTCTGGCCCACCACATTCTTTTTATCTGGCCCGCAAACACCTCGACATGATAGGTGTCAATACGTCATATTTTCTTGTGCATTTTGTCGTTTCTTTTCCATGACGAGGGTGAGTCCATAACGCTCGAAATGGCTGACTGAATGATCGCGTGAATGTGTTTAATACAATGTGATCAATATCAACGGACTGGCCCACCACATCATTTTATCTGGCCCGCAAACACCTGGACATGATAGGTGTCAATTCTTCATATTTTCTATTGCATTTTGTCGTTTCTTTTCCATGACGAGGGTGAGTCCATAACGCTCGAAATGGCTGACTGAATGATCGCGTGAATGTGTTTAATATAATGTGATCAATTTCAATAATCTGGCCCACCACATCATTTTATCTGGCCCGCAAACACCTGGACATGATAGGTGTCAATACTTCATATTTTCTTGTGCATTTTGTCGTTTCTTTTCCAAGACGAGGTTGAGTCCATAACGCTCGAAATGACTGACTGAATGATCGCGTGAATGTGTTTAATATAATGTGATCAATTTTAATGGTCTGGCCCACCACGTAATTTTACCTGGCCCGCAAACACCTGGACATGATAGGTGTCAGTACTTCATATTTTCTTGTGCATTTTGTCGTTTCTTTTCCATGACGACGGTGAGTCCATAACGCTCGAAATGGCTGACTGAATGATCGCGTGAAAGTGTTTAATATAATGTGATCAATTTCAATGTTTTGGCCCACCACCTCATTTTACCTGGCCCGCAAACACCTGGACATGATAGGTGTCGATACATCATATTTTCTTGTGCATTTTGTCGTTTCTTTTCCATGACGAGGGTGAGTCCATAACGCTCGAAATGGCTGACTGAATGATCGCGTGAATGTGTTTAATATAATGTGATACATTTTTAAATAGTCTGGCCCACCACATAATTTTATCTGGCCCGCAAACACCTGGACATGATAGGTGTCGATACATCATATTTTCTTGTGCATTTTTTCGTTTCTTTTCCTAGACGAGGGTGAGTCCATAACGCTATAAATGGCTGACCGAATGATCGCGTGAATGTGTTTAATATAATGTGATCAATTTCAATGGTCTGGCCCACCAGGTCATTTTATCTGGCCCGCAAACACCTGGACATGATAGGTGTCAATACTTCATATTTTCTTGTGCATTTTGTCGTTTCTTTTCCATGATGAGGGTGAGTCCATAACGCTCGAAATGGCTGACCGAATAATCGAGTGAATGTGATCAATTTCAATGGTCACGCCCACCACTTCATTTTATCTGGCCCGCAAACACCTGGACATGATAGGTGTCAATACTTCATATTTTCTTGTGCATTTTGTCGTTTCTTTTCCTAGACGAGGGTGAGTCCATAACGCTATAAATGGCTGACCGAATGATCGCGTGAATGTGTTTAATATAATGTGATCAATTTCAATGGTCTGGCCCACCAGGTCATTTTATCTGGCCCGCAAACACCTGGACATGATAGGTGTCAATACTTCATATTTTCTTGTGCATTTTGTCGTTTCTTTTCCATGATGAGGGTGAGTCCATAACGCTCGAAATGGCTGACCGAATGATCGAGTGAATGTGATCAATTTCAATGGTCACGCCCACCACATAATTTTATCTGGCCCGCAAACACCTGGACATGATAGGTGTCAATACTTCATATTTTCTTGTGCATTTTGTCGTTTCTTTTCCATGACGAGGTTGAGTCCATAACGCTCGAAATGGCTGACTGAATGATCGGGTGAATGTGTTTAATATAATGTGATCAATTTCAACGGTCTGGACCACCACAACATTGTATTTGGCCCACAAACACCTGGACATGATAGGTGTCAATACTTTATATTTTCTTGTGCATTTTGTCGTTTCTTTACCATGACGAGGGTGAGTCCATAACGCTCGAAATGGCTGACTGAATGATCGCCTGAATGTGTTTAATATAATGTGATCAATTTCAACGGACTGGCCCACCAATTAATTTTATCTGGCCCGCAAACACCTCGAAATGATAGGTGTCAATACTTTATATTTTCTTGTGCATTTTGTCGTTTCTTTTCCATGACGAGGGTGAGTCCATAACGCTCGAAATGGCTGACTGAATGATCGCGTGAATGTGTTTACTTATAATGTGATCAATTTCAATGATCTGGCCCACCACATAATTTTATCTGGCCCGCAAACACCTGGACATGATAGGTGTCAATACTTCATATTTTCTTGTGCATTTTGTCGTTTCTTTTCCATGACAAGGGTGAGTCCATAACGCTCGAAATGGCTGACTGAATGATCGCGTGAATGTGATCAATTTCAATGGTCTGGCCCACCACATCATTTTATCTGGCCCACAAACACCTGGACATGATAGGTGTCAATACTTCTTATTTTCTTGTGCATTTTGTCGTTTCTTTTCCATGACGAGGGTGAGTCCATAACGCTCGAAATGGCTGACTGAATGATCGCGTGAATGTGATCAATTTCAATAGTCCGGCCCACCACATAATTTTATATGGCCCGCAAACACCTGGACATGATAGGTGTCAATAAAGTACGTCATATTTACTTGTGCATTTTGTTGTTTATTTTCCATGACGAGGGTGAGTCCATAACGCTCGAAATGGCTGACTGAATGATCGCGTGAATGTGATCAATTTCAATGGTCTGGCCCACCACATCATTTTATCTGGCCCACAAACACCTGGACATGATAGGTGTCAATACTTCTTATTTTCTTGTGCATTTTGTCGTTTCTTTTCCATGACGAGGGTGAGTCCATAACGCTCGAAATGGCTGACTGAATGATCGCGTGAATGTGTTTAATATAATTTGATCATTTTCAATGGTCTGGCGCACCACATAATTTTATCTGGCCCGCAAACACCTCGACATGATAGGTGTCAATACTTCATACTTTCTTGTGCATTTTGTCGTTTTTTTTTCCATGACGAGGGTACGTCCATAACGCTCGAAATGGCTGACTGAATGATCGCGTGAATGTGTTTACTTATAATGTGATCAATTTCAATGATCTGGCCCACCACATAATTTTATCTGGCCCGCAAACACCTGGACATGATAGGTGTCAATACTTCATATTTTCTTGTGCATTTTGTCGTTTCTTTTCCATGACAAGGGTGAGTCCATAACGCTCGAAATGGCTGACTGAATGATCGGGTGAATGTGTTTGATATAATGTGATCAATTTCAATGGTCTGGCCCACCACAACATTTTATCTGGCCCGCAAACACCTGGACATGATAGGTGTCAATACTTCATATTTTCTTGTGCATTTTGTCGTTTCTTTTCCATGACAAGGGTGAGTCCATAACGCTCGAAATGGCTGACTGAATGATCGGGTGAATGTGTTTAATATAATGTGATCAATTTCAATGGTCTGGCCCACCACGTAATTTTACCTGGCCCGCAAACACCTGGACATGATAGGTGTCAGTACTTCATATTTTCTTGTGCATTTTGTCGTTTCTTTTCCATGACGACGGTGAGTCCATAACGCTCGAAATGGCTGACTGAATGATCGTGTGAAAGTGTTTAATATAATGTGATCAATTTCAATGTTTTGGCCCACCACCTCATTTTATCTGGCCCGCAAACACCTGGACATGATAGGGGTCAATACTTCATATTGTCTTGTGCATTTTGTCGTTTCTTTTCCATGACGAGGGTGAGTCCATAACGCTCAAAATGGCTGACTGAATGATCGCGTGAATGTGTTTAATATAATGTGATCAATTTCAATGGTCTGGCCCACCACCTTATTTTATCTGGCCCGCAAACACCTGGACATGATAGGTGTCAATACTTCATGTTTTATGGCGCATTTTGTCATTTCTTTTCCATGACGAGGGTGAGTCCATAATTCACGAAATGGCTGACTGAATGAACGCGTGAATGTGTTTAATATAATGTGATCAATTTCAATGGTCTGGCCCACCACCTAATTTAACTGGCCCGCAAACACCTGGACATGATAAGTGTCGATACATCATATTTTCTGGCGCATTTTGTCGTTTCTTTTCCATGACGAGGGTGAGTCCATAACGCTCTAAATGGCTGACTGAATGACCGCTTGAATGTGTTTAATATATTGTGATCAATTTTAAAATAGTCTAGCCCACCACATAATTTTATCTGGCCCGCAAACACCTGGACATGATAGGTGTCGATACATCATATTTTCTTGTGCATTTTGTCGTTTCTTTTCCATGACGAGGGTGAGTCCATAACGCTCGAAATGGCTGACTGAATGATCGCTTGAATGTGTTTAATATAATGTGATCAATTTCAATGGTCTGGCCCACCACATAATTTTATCTGGCCCGCAAACACCTGGACATGATAGGTGTCGATACATCATATTTTCTTGTGCATTTTGTCGTTTCTTTTCCATGACGAGGGTGAGTCCATAACGCTCGAAATGGCTGACTGAATGATCGCTTGAATGTGTTTAATATAATGTGATCAATTTCAATGGTCTGCCCCACCACATAATTTTATCCGGCCCGCAAACACCTCGACATGATAGGTGTCGATACTTCATTTTTTCTTGTGCATTTTGTCGTTTCTTTTCCATGACGAGGTTGAGTCCATAACGCTCGAAATGGCTGACTGAATGATCGCGTGAATGTGTTTAATATAATGTGATAAATTTTTAAATAGTCTGGCCCACCACATAATTTTATCCGGCCCGCAAACACCTGGACATGATCGGTGTCGATACATCATATTTTCTTGTGCATTTTGTCGTTTCTTTTCCATGACAAGGGTGAGTCCATAACGCTCGAAATGGCTGACTGAATGATCGGGTGAATGTGTTTGATATAATGTGATCAATTTCAATGGTCTGGCCCACCACAACATTTTATCTGGCCCGCAAACACCTGGACATGATAGGTGTCAATACTTCATATTTTCTTGTGCATTTTGTCGTTTCTTTTCCATGACAAGGGTGAGTCCATAACGCTCGAAATGGCTGACTGAATGATCGGGTGAATGTGTTTAATATAATGTGATCAATTTCAATGGTCTGGCCCACCACGTAATTTTATCTGGCCCGCAAACACCTGGACATGATAGGTGTCAATACTTCATATTTTCTTGTGCATTTTGTCGTTTCTTTTCCATGACAAGGGTGAGTCCATAACGCTCGAAATGGCTGACTGAATGATCGGGTGAATGTGTTTGATATAATGTGATCAATTTCAATGGTCTGGCCCACCACAACATTTTATCTGGCCCGCAAACACCTGGACATGATAGGTGTCAATACTTCATATTTTCTTGTGCATTTTGTCGTTTCTTTTCCATGACAAGGGTGAGTCCATAACGCTCGAAATGGCTGACTGAATGATCGGGTGAATGGGTTTAATATAATGTGATCAATTTCAATGGTCTGGCCCACCACGTAATTTTACCTGGCCCGCAAACACCTGGACATGATAGGTGTCAGTACTTCATATTTTCTTGTGCATTTTGTCGTTTCTTTTCCATGACGACGGTGAGTCCATAACGCTCGAAATGGCTGACTGAATGATCGCGTGAAAGTGTTTAATATAATGTGATCAATTTCAATGTTTTGGCCCACCACCTCATTTTATCTGGCCCGCAAACACCTGGACATGATAGGGGTCAATACTTCATATTGTCTTGTGCATTTTGTCGTTTCTTTTCCATGACGAGGGTGAGTCCATAACGCTCAAAATGGCTGACTGAATGATCGCGTGAATGTGTTTAATATAATGTGATCAATTTCAATGGTCTGGCCCACCACCTTATTTTATCTGGCCCGCAAACACCTGGACATGATAGGTGTCAATACTTCATGTTTTATGGCGCATTTTGTCATTTCTTTTCCATGACGAGGGTGAGTCCATAATTCACGAAATGGCTGACTGAATGAACGCGTGAATGTGTTTAATATAATGTGATCAATTTCAATGGTCTGGCCCACCACATAATTTTATCTGGCCCGCAAACACCTGGACATGATAGGTGTCGATACATCATATTTTCTGGCGCATTTTGTCGTTTCTTTTCCATGACGAGGGTGAGTCCATAATTCACGAAATGGCTGACTGAATGAACGCGTGAATGTGTTTAATATAATGTGATCAATTTCAATGGTCTGGCCCACCACCTTATTTTATCTGGCCCGCAAACACCTGGACATGATAGGTGTCAATACTTCATGTTTTATGGCGCATTTTGTCATTTCTTTTCCATGACGAGGGTGAGTCCATAATTCACGAAATGGCTGACTGAATGAACGCGTGAATGTGTTTAATATAATGTGATCAATTTCAATGGTCTGGCCCACCACCTGATTTAACTGGCCCGCAAACACCTGGACATGATAAGTGTCGATACATCATATTTTCTGGCGCATTTTGTCGTTTCTTTTCCATGACGAGGGTGAGTCCATAACGCTCTAAATGGCTGACTGAATGACCGCTTGAATGTGTTTAATATATTGTGATCAATTTTAAAATAGTCTAGCCCACCACATAATTTTATCTGGCCCGCAAACACCTGGACATGATAGGTGTCGATACATCATATTTTCTTGTGCATTTTGTCGTTTCTTTTCCATGACGAGGGTGAGTCCATAACGCTCGAAATGGCTGACTGAATGATCGCTTGAATGTGTTTAATATAATGTGATCAATTTCAATGGTCTGCCCCACCACATAATTTTATCCGGCCCGCAAACACCTCGACATGATAGGTGTCGATACTTCATTTTTTCTTGTGCATTTTGTCGTTTCTTTTCCATGACGAGGTTGAGTCCATAACGCTCGAAATGGCTGACTGAATGATCGCGTGAATGTGTTTAATATAATGTGATAAATTTTTAAATAGTCTGGCCCACCACATAATTTTATCCGGCCCGCAAACACCTGGACATGATCGGTGTCGATACATCATATTTTCTTGTGCATTTTGTCGTTTCTTTTCCATGACGAGGGTGAGTCCATAACGCTCGAAATGGCTGACTGAATGATCGCGTGAATGTGTTTAATATAATGTGATCAATTTCATTTGCCTGGCCCACCAAATCATTTTATCTGGCCCGCAAACACCTGGAAATGACAGGTGTCAATACTTCATATTTTCTTGTGCATTTTGTCGTTTCTTTTCCTAGACGAGGGTGAGTCCATAACGCTATAAATGGCTGACCGAATGATCGCGTGAATGTGTTTAATATAATGTGATCAATTTCAATTAACTTGCCCACCAGGTCATTTTATCTGGCCCGCAAACACCTGGACATGAAAGGTGTCAATACTTCATATTTTCTTGTGCATTTTGTCGTTTCTTTTCCATGATGAGGGTGAGTCCATAACGCTCGAAATGGCTGACCGAATGATCGAGTGAATGTGATCAATTTCAATGGTCACGCCCACCACTTCATTTTATCTGGCCCGCAAACACCTGGACATGATAGGTGTCAATACTTCATATTTTCTTGTGCATTTTGTCGTTTCTTTTCCATGACGAGGTTGAGTCCATAACGCTCGAAATGGCTGACTGAATGATCGGGTGAATGTGTTTAATATAATGTGATCAATTTCAACGGTCTGGACCACCACAACATTGTATTTGGCCCACAAACACCTGGACATGATAGGTGTCAATACTTTATATTTTCTTGTGCATTTTGTCGTTTCTTTACCATGACGAGGGTGAGTCCATAACGCTCGAAATGGCTGACTGAATGATCGCCTGAATGTGTTTAATATAATATGATCAATTTCAATGGTCTGGCCCACCACGTTCTTTTTATCTGGCCCGCAAACACCTGGACATGATAGGTGTCAATACTTCATATTTTCTATTGCATTTTGTCGTTTCTTTTCCATGACGAGGGTGAGTCCATAACGCTCGAAATGGCTGACTGAATGATCGCGTGAATGTGTTTAATACAATGTGATCAATATCAACGGACTGGCCCACCACATCATTTTATCTGGCCCGCAAACACCTGGACATGATAGGTGTCAATACTTCATATTTTCTATTGCATTTTGTCGTTTCTTTTCCATGACGAGGGTGAGTCCATAACGCTCGAAATGGCTGACTGAATGATCGCGTGAATGTGTTTAATATAATGTGATCAATTTCAATAATCTGACCTACCACATAATTTTATCTGGCCCGCAAACACCTGGACATGATAGGTGTCAATACTTCATATTTTCTTGTGCATTTTGTCGTTTCTTTTCCATGACGAGGGTGAGTCCATAACGCTCGAAATGGCTGACTGAATGATCGCGTGAATGTGTTTAATATAATGTGATCAATTTCAATGGTCCGGCCCACCACGTAATTTTACCTGGCCCGCAAACACCTGGACACGATAGGTGTCAGTACTTCATATTTTCTTGTGCATTTTGTCGTTTCTTTTCCATGACGACGGTGAGTCCATAACGCTCGAAATGACTGACTGAATGATCGCGTGAAAGTGTTTAATATAATGTGATCAATTTCAATGGTCTGGCCCACCACCTCATTTTATCTGGCCCGCAATTACCTGGACATGATAGCTGTCAATATTTCATATTTTCTATTGCATTTTGTCGTTTCTTTTCCATGACGAGGGTGAGTCCATAACGCTCGAAATGGCTGACTGAATGATCGCGTGAATGTGTTTAATATAATGTGATCAATTTCAATAATCTGACCTACCACATAATTTTATCTGGCCCGCAAACACCTCGACATGATAGGTGTCAATACTTCATATTTTCTTGTGCATTTTGTCGTTTCTTTTCCATGACGAGGGTGAGTCCATAACGCTCGAAATGGCTGACTGAATGATCGCGTGAATGTGTTTAATATAATGTGATCAATTTCAATGGTCTGGCCCACCACGTAATTTTACCTGGCCCGCAAACACCTGGACATGATAGGTGTCAATACTTCATATTTTCTTGTGCATTTTGTCGTTTCTTTTCCATGACGACGGTGAGTCCATAACGCTCGAAATGACTGACTGAATGATCGCGTGAAAGTGTTTAATATAATGTGATCAATTTCAATGTTTTGGCCCACCACCTCATTTTATCTGGCCCGCAAACACCTGGACATGATAGGTGTCAATACTTCATATTTTCTATTGCATTTTGTCGTTTCTTTTCCATGACGAGGGTGAGTCCATAACGCTCGAAATAGCTGACTGAATGACCGTGTGAATGTGTTTAATATAATGTGATCAATTTCAATGGTCTGGCCCACCACATCATTTTAATTGGCCTGCAAAAACCTGGACATCATAGGTGTCAATACTTCATATTTTCTATTGCATTTTGTCGTTTCTTTTCCATGATGAGGGTGAGTCCATAGCGCTCGAAATGGCTGACTGAATGACCGCGTGAATTTGTTTAATATAATGTGATCAAATTCATTGGTTTGGCCCACCACCTCATTTTATCTTGCCCACAAACACCTGGACATGAGAGGTGTCAATAAAGTACCCTCATATTTTCTTGTGCATTTTGTTTCTTTTCCATGATGAGGGTGAGTCCATAACTCTGGAAGGGGCTGACAGAATAATCGCGTGAAGTGTTCCTGAGCCCATGTGGTGATATCCTTTACACACCGATGTCGCTTTTTGAAGCGAATTGAAGTTCACGGGCATTCAAGGTTACATGCGGCGATTTCTCCAGGTTCTCTGAACCTTTTGATGATATTACCGACCGCAGATGGTGAAATCCCTAAATTCCTCGGAACAGCCGGTTGACAAATGTTGATCTTAAACCGTTGGACCGCTTGTTCACAAAGTGATGACTCTCGCCTCGTCCTTGTTCGCGAATGACTGAGCATTTCATGGGAGCTGCTTTTATACCCAATCCTGGCACCCGCCTGTTCCCAATCAGCCTGTTCACCTGTGGGGTGTTCCAAATAAGTGTTTGATGAGCATTCCTTTTTCGCCACTTGTGCCATCTTTTTTTGTTACCATGCCAACCCATTAGTTTCACCTGTCATGTCCCGCACCTGATTTGTTTTGACTCACGCACCTGTTCAATCACCAGCATTATTTAAACCACATTTGCCAGGTAGTCAGCCTGGCTTCATCACCATCTATCACCCTGCTTTTTTTTTTCATACCATTTTCTTGGTGTTTTCGTTGTAATTGTTCATAGTTCTGCCTTTGTGCAAGTTTTAGTTTTGCCTTGTTTTTTTACAGTCCAGTTTGTGTACCTCCTAGTGTTCGCGCCTTTTGTTTGTTCCTGTTTTGAGATTAGATCAAATCATGTCCTTACCTTCCGATCTCTTTGCACCTTCGGGAAAACAACCCACACCACGGTCCACGCCTTGACATCTTTAGCACGTGCGAGGCTTAATGGTGGGCGCCAAAACAAGCCCGGCCAGGTGTGCTCCCTGCCGGAGGCCCACAGGTGCCAAAGGTGCCCTTCGCTAATGCATCCCATGGTGCCTGATTGATTTTTTTTTTTTTTTTTTTTCCTCCGCAGGCGTCTTAATGTCGTAATGCATTGCTCTGTCACAGAGAGCCCGGGCTTGGCGAGCTGCCCTTTCCGCAGACTGATCCCCCGCTCGATGGGATGAGACCGGGGTAAATAAATAAAGAGCGAGGCCGAGAGAGGAGGAGAGGGATGGGCGGCGAGCGTGATCACAGCGCCAGATAAAGACACGTTATTCTCCGTCATACGATGACATTGTTGACCGCCTCAAAGGGCTTCCAGAGACCAATAATGGGGTTTGAAATCCTCTTTTAGTGCGCTAATTGTGCCTAACCATTCTACGCCGTAGCCATGGCGACCGTCATGTCTGCAGTGATCCCTCAATGTTATCCGCAAAACCGCTGGCAAAACCTCAGCCGTGTCGCACAAAAATAACTATTCGGCTCGAAAAAAGAAGTAACTTGAGAAAAAAAAAAAAAAAAAAAAAAAGAGAGTGTTTTGCACTCCCGAAGATTGCACTGCCGGATGCGAGGTAACAATTTGTGCTCTCTGTTGAGTTCCGGGAACTGAAGTTGGCAACTTTTACTCCACTCCACTTCCCCTGCCGGGGAACAGAGAGGGAATACGAAATCATGTTTGTGCTGCAGAACTTGTGCTTGGAAGAAGTGTTTTGAAAATTACAAACAATGACCGTATTTTTTAGACTATAAGGCGCACTAAAAATCCTTTCATTTTCTCAAAACCCGACAGTGCGCCTGATGTACGGAATAATTCCGGTTGCGCTTACCGACCTCCAAGCAATTTTATTCGGTACGTGGCGTGATGACAAGTGTGACCAGTAGATGGCAGTCACACATAGGAGATACCTGTAGACTGTATTATGATGGCAGTCACACATAAGAGATACCTGTAGACTGTATTATGATGGCAGTCACACATAAGAGATACCTGTAGACTGTATTATGATGGCAGTCAGACATAAGAGATACGTGTAGACTGCAAAATAATGGCAGTCTCACATAAAAGATACAGGTAGTCTGCAATATGATGCCAGTCGGACATAAGAGATACATGTAGACTACAGTATGATGGCAGTCAAACAAAAGAGATATATGTGTAGACTGCAATATGATGGCAGTCACACCTAAGAGATATGTGTAGATCACAATATGATGGCAGTCTCACATAAGAGATACGTCTGGACTACAGTATGATGGCAGTCAAACAAAAGAGATGTATGTGTAGACTGCAATTTGATGGCAGTCTCACGTAAGAGATGTGTGTAGAATACAATATAATGGCAGTCACACACAAGAGATATGTGTAGACTGCCATATGATGGCAGTCACACATAAGAGATATGTCTAGACTGCAAAATGATGGCAGTCACACATAAAATATAAGTGTAGAATGCAATACAATGGCAGTCACACATAAGAGATACGTGTAGATTGCAACATGATGGCAGTCACACCTAAGAGATATGTGTAGACTGCAATATGATGGCAGTCACAGATAAGAGATACGTTTGGACTGCAACATGATGGCAGTCACACCTGAGAAATATGTGTAGACTGCAATATGATGGCAGTCACACATAAGAGATATGTTTAGACTGCCATATAATGGCAGTCACACTTAAGAGATACGTGTAGACTGCAATATGATGGCAGTCTCACATAAGATATTTGTGTAGACTGCAGTATGATGGCAGTCACACATAAGAGATATGTTTAGACTGCCATATAATGGCAGTCACACATAAGAGATATGTGTGCACTGCAATATGATGGCAGTCACACATAAGAGATACGTGTAGTCTGCAAAAGGATGGCAGTCACACATAAGAGATACATGTAGACTGCAATTCTGATGGCAGTCACACATAACAGATACGTGTAGTCTGCAATATGATGGCAGTCTCACATAAGAGATACGTGTAGACTGCAAGTGGAAACGGTTTCTGTGGTCTGACGAGTCCACATTTCAAATCGTTTTTGGAAACTGTGGATGTCGTGTCCTCTGGATCAAAGAGGAAACGAACCATCCAAACTGTTCTAGGCACAAAGTATAAAAGCCAGTATGTGTGATGGTATGGGGGTGCATTAGTGCCCAAGGCATGGGTAACTTACACCTCTGTGAAGGCACCATTAATGCTGAAAGGTACATACAGCTTTTGGAGCAACATACTCTATGTCGCCATCCAAGCAACATTATCATGGACGCCCCTGCTTATTTCAGCGGGACGATGCCAAGCCACGTGTTACAACAGCGTGGCTTCGTTGAAAAAGAGTGTGGGTACTAGACTGGAGGCTAAAATAGCAGAAGGGAGACTGTTGAACAACTTAAACTGCACATCAAGTAAGAATGGGGAAGAATTCCATTTCAAAATTATGTCTCCTAAGTTCCTAAACCAGGGGTAGGGAACCTATGGCTCGAGAGCCAGATGTGGCTCTTTTGATGACTGCATCTGGCTCTCAGATAAATCCGAGCTGACACTGCTTGACATGGTAAGTATCCGCTTGTAATCATAGTGTTAAAAGTAACGTTCAAAATATAAGACATGCTCGTGCATTTTAATCCATCCATCCGTTTTCTACCGCACCTGTTCAAGAAGTTGCATCAATGGTAAAAAGTTATTTATTTATTATTGATTAGTGTGGGGCTTACCCTCCTGGGGGTTCTTCAGACCACCAAGCACCGACATGAGAGCCTGTTCCAGGGTTACAATATTGTTTTATTTTTCAATAAATCTCTCAGTTGCCTTCCAGCAATTGTTTTTTTCTCTTTCGTTCTCGCTCGCACTCTGGTTCCAGCCCCAACCCCTTCTCTCCTCCTGGCTGCTGCTCATAACATAGCGACAGGTGATTAGATAACAAGCCCCAGGTGGGCCATCTACACACCTGTCGCTGATTTCGAGGCCGGTCCTGGCACACCCCGCTTCGCTGCAGGGCCGCAGGCCACACCCCCTCCACAGTTAACTTCAGGATAACAATGTTATTACAGAGAATAACAGACTTATTATACTCTATAAATGTTGGTTTTTCTTAAAAATGTACGTGATTAGTTGTGTTCAGTGTAAAAAAATATTATATGGTTCTTACGGAAATAGCTTTTAAAATATTTGGCTTCTTGGCTCTCTCAGCCAAAAAGGTTCCTGACCCCTGTCCTAAACCTTTACTGAGTGTAGTTAAAAGGAAATACCATGTAACACAGAGGTAAAAATTAACCCGTGACAACTTTTTTAGCAATGTGTTGCTGCCGTTAAATTCTAAGTTAATGATTATTTGCAAAAAAAAAATGAAATATCTTGTCTTTGCAGTCTATTTAATTGAATATAAATTGAAAAAGATTCACAAATCATTGTATTTTCTTTTTTATTTACCATTTACACAACGTGCAAACTTCACTGTTTTTGGGTTTTGTACTATCAAGTTCGTAGTTCTTAGAGGGTTGTCGTTAGTAAAAAAAGATACCTCATCAAAAGTAGCTGAAAATATCGTACAACGTCGTTATTCTGAACCCTGCCTGTCGTATACCCCACAGGTTTTGTGCTTAAAGGGAGTGTTTGTCAGGCATTAATTTGGTGGTTGCATAGCAGCCCAGATCTCTGCACGTCACCATGGAACCTTTCTAAGTGCACTCAAACCACTCTCGTCCGCCCTTGCATGAAGCGCAGGTTCAAGGGCCTCTCTTCAATCTCCTGGATATACCTTGTTTACCGAGCACACGCTACAATGTACTCTTGTTCTTCCAACGGATGACTTCACGCTACGTTTCCCGTTGTCTTTCAAACAGACTGACTGCGACATTGAGGTCGGCAGTTGCACCGGAAGTCGCTTAAATGCGAGTCTTTGCCAAACTTTCAATGGAAATGAACTTTTTTAATCATCTCCGAATGTCTTACAGATAAAGTGCTTTTGTGAACAGCGGCCTCAAGTGCCTTTAAACTAACCATCCGTCTCTCGGAATACAGACCGAACGAGCTCTAGGACGTTTTTGGCGAAGTCAAACATGCTTCAGTATCTTTGCTGTCATCTTTCAAGGACCAGTGTCGTCCTTTCATTTAGCTGGCTTGGTACAGCGGAACCACCACTTGTGAACGTACAAAACCCAAAACCAGTGAAGTTGCCACTGTCAGGTTCAAACACTAATGATAATCTAATAAACAGACAAGAAGCAATTAATAAGATAATAAGATTCAGGGGAAGTTATGTGATAAACAGGAGGGCATTGTTAGAATAATTCTGTATATACTGTATTATCACACTAACTTTAGTATGCTTAAAGTCAGTTGCTTTAGTAATTAGCTATTGTGCTCAAGTAAGACTTTTTCTAATCCATGCAAGGACAAAACTTCTTGTCCGAGAGGTGGCCTCAGTCACAGATGTTATTTTTGTTTTAGAACGCTAACACTCAACATTCATTGCACCGGTTACCTTGATTCTTACTCTGATGTGGGATCTGAGCCAAGGACTGTGCAGCCCGTTGAGACACTTGTGATTTAGAAGGGAGTTTGTTGTGTCCTTCGGGAGAGTCTCGAAGCCAAGGAAACAATCCAAGTTAGAACATACTTGCCAACCCTCCCAAATTTTCCGAGAGACCCCCAAATTTCAGTGGCTCTCCCGATAATCTCCCGGGACATTCATTCTCCCAATATTCTTCTGATTTCCAGCCGGACCGGAGTGAGGACAGCCTGTCGTCACGTCCACTTTTCCTCCATATATACAGCGTCACGTTGTAACATCTACAGCTTTCCAAACAACAGGAAGGTGACTATTATATATGTCTTGGTTATCCACAGGTTTATCTATAACCCATAAAGAAGGCAGGCACGGAGTTATTTCTCAGCGTGTGTTTATTCCGGCCGGCATGTTAATACACTGACACACAACAACCGGAATCCCATCATGCATTGCTTCAAAACTACGGCAAATAGTAATGTACAAAAAAGATAGTGACAGAGAATAGAACAAGGATGGACAAATCAACCCTAAACTCACTCCTTTCCTGCAAATTAAGTGGCAGAGATGCTGCCCATACCTATGCTACTTCAAAGGCTGTGCTACTTTCAAATGCAACGATGAGTAGAAAGTGTCATAATAGGAGTGTGTGTGTGGGGGGGGGGGGGAGGGGGGGGCACAGCTTGCTGCGGGGTCGTTCTCCCAGGAAGGCAGACGGACTACTCGGTACATGGCGTTCAGGTAAAAACACGATTTAATTGTGACTAAAAATGTACAAACAAAAAGCGCTTACCGCGGAGGCACAACTTGGCTAAGGAAGCAAAACAAAAATTTTAACATAAACTTTAACATAACTCAAAAAACACTTATCGTGTCTTGAAAAGGACAGCATGAACTTTGGCATGAAAAACGAGTATGACTTAATGTGGCAAGAACAGAGCATGGAACGAATACAACGACGCCAGAAGGACTGACTGGAAATGACAAGCTTAAATACTGCCTCTGATTAGTGCTCGGGGAGCAGGTGAGTGGGCGAGCAATAATCAGAGACAGGTGAGCACAATAAGTAACTGGCAACTAACCAAGGGAATGAAAAACAGGAAGCAAATGGAGTGTTAAACAAAACCGAACATAACTAAACGAAACATGATCACAAGACATGACAGAGGAGTGTTATGTGTGTATATGTGTAAATAAATGAACACTGAAATTCAAGTATTCTGAATACTAGCTATAAATATACTCCTCCTCCCTTAACCCCTCCCCGCCCACCTCAACCCCCACAATCTCCCGAATTCGTAAGTCTCAAGTTTGGCAGGTATGAGTTACATCCATCCATCCATCCATTTTCTACCGCTTATTCCCTTTCGGGGTAGCGGGGGGCGCTGCAATGTTAAAATAAAATTGGCTTTTTACTCTAAATTGTCTATGACTGGTCTTCAAATTCATCCTGCAGGGCAGACAGTCCGATGTGATCCAAAATCACAAGAGTGTCCACAGTTCTTCCCGCATCCTCCAGTCATTTTTCGACAGCTTTGGGGTACTTTGAAGACTGCCAGCAACTTCCAATTTGTCGACAAACCAGAGCAACGCTTACTCCGATCAGCAGAAGTCCTGTTGTTATAATTCCGAATAGGAAGATATCTTTACTCCGTCTACTGAAAAGGGTCGCCAGGCACGCGGCACTCCTTCTTCGCCCGAGAGTCCGTCATGTGTCCAGCAACGGCCGATTTTGTCAATTTCGTTGAGACCAGCTAAATAGTTCCAATGTCTAGATGTGTCGCAGGAAAAATGCAAATTATTGTTTTTTTTTACAGGCATGACGGTGCACCGTGACAGTGCTAGTTTTAAAAGCAGAGGAGAATGTCCGGCGACACACGCGCGTTGTACTTACAAGCAGAAACAGACGGAAAAGGGGAGAATGGACGGATTTTGGCGTGAAAACTAACAATAAAGGTAGAGTTATAACTCATTGGTCGCTGTAAAACATGGCTAGCTGGCTAGCGGCTAACGTTCATCCACAGTGTTTTAGCAACTTCTAAATCCCTAATCCTCACCTCCATTGTGACAAATAAGGTAGGTTTCTTACAAGTATCATTCAGGCAGGACGAGGAATAGCTAAACACGTTTCACTACACACCGTCGGTGGATTCAATAGCTAACCGCTAACAGCGAGCTAGCGCTCCCGAATGTAAACAAATGGATGGATCTACGCAGATATTGACTGTAACGATACCAAGTAGAAGAGTATATAGCATATGAACAATGTATGAGCCTGTAACTACTTGGTATAGAACCCATATCCACATTTGTGGTACCGGCACCAAAACATTGGTATCGGGTGAGTCATGCTTGAAGCCATGTCGACGCTAAAGCTGAAGAATAACCTGGTTGCCATGGAGACGTTATTGTATGCCGCCTTCTATAAAATAAAATAAAAAAATCCCAGTCTTTTTTCCAGAAATTGCCCACCGGTTGTCTTGATTGTTGGAACGATGGAGGTCGGATAATGGCGGGGTATTATCTGCAAGGGTCTGCCATTGTTACCGCTCCAGACTCCTGTTGGTTATTTCCTCGCCGTGTCGCAACGTAACCTTTTAAGGAAACACTGGCTGCTTATTATGGCTTGTAGGGGTTTGTTTTCTTTTTCTTCCACACAAATGATTAAAGGTTTCACTGTTCGGATCACCCTTAATGGTACCTCGGTTTTTAGTCGCTAGAGACGGACTGTGGTGGGGAGAGCGTTGCCTGCGGGCCTGCCGCGAAAAGGTGTGTGGCAGGACCGCCCTCGAAGACAGCGACGGGTGAGTAGATGGCCCAGGTGGGCCCTGTTATTTAATTACCCGTCATCTTAAGTGGGAGTGGGAGCCAGAGAGAGAGAGAGAGAGGGATTAAGACGCCGAAAAGACATTTTGCAGCACAGCAAAAGCCTTGTGCTATTTACGAAAACAAAACAGTGTTCTACCCTGAAATCCAGGCTCTCGTAGCAATGTGTTTTGGTCCGAGGAACCCACTAGAGGGCAACATCCACACGGACATGACTTTCTTTTTTATTGGAAGGGAGAACGTTTGGTCCGAGGAACCCACTAGAGGGCAACATCCACACGGACATGACTTTGTTTTTTATTGGAAGGGAGAACGTTTATTCATCGAATTAAAGAAATACATAGTCAAAAGCGCGATGATTTATTTCTTGGTGAAGCGGTTGGAGCCTAGCTCTGATGCGTAGAGTGGGTCGGTAACCTCAGCCAAGGACGTTAAGTTAACATGGACATTTATCCATGAGAATATGGAGATGCTGCCGATGGTGTGTTTGACGGAAAAAGCGGCTCAAAGGGGATCCTGTCATCCACTCCCCAAGGTAAATGCTCTACATCCGGGTTGTTAAACTCATTTTAAGATCAGGAGGAAAATCTTTGCGAGCCGGACTATTAAAATTGTTGCATTGAATCTACAAAATAAACACGACTTCAGATTGTTTTCTTTGTCTTGCTTTGGCCAAAAATAGAACAAAAACATTCTGAAAATATTACAATAAAAATATTTAAAAAAAAAATACCTGCAGCGGAAAAGATTAGATCCATGAAGGAAAGAAGAAAGTAAATAAATGTTTACTGAATAAATGTACATATGAATAAAAATGTGTTTTCTTTTGTATATATATTTTTTTTAATGAATTAAGTAACATTTATGACAACCTTTTTCCAAAACACAATATAGAATGTGAGATGTAACAAGATAATGCATACATTACGCCAAAAATTTACTGAGGGACCCCATTTTATGACTTGATGGGGTCCCTGGGACCCCATTTTGAAAATTCCTAGGGCCAACACGCGTGATTGGTGCGTGCGTGCGAAACAGCAGCGGGTGGCTGTGGCTTGCGGGCCGGTTCTAATGCTAATCAAATATCATCCCGGTGGCCTTGACTTCGACACATAGGCTCTACATTACCATATTGTATTATTTTTCCTACAATATGTATGTGGGGTAGGGGCGTGGCCTGCGGACCTGCAGCGAAGCAGGGTGTGCCAGGACCGGCTTTGAGATCAGCGATAGGTGCGTAGATGACCCAGCTGTGAGAGTTTGTCTGATCACCTGTCGCTCTGTTGGGAAGGAGAAGGGGGAGTTGTTGATGGTGATTGGTGAAGCAGGAGCGAGACGGAGAAGACTGACAAAAAAAGCAATACCAAAGACTTTTCTTGAAAAATGAATATTTGTATCAAACCATGCAATAACTGGTGGTCCGAAGAACCCGGAGGAGCAAGACTTCCACAACGTATTATCAACATGCTTTTATTTTTTAAAAGATATGATGCATTTGAAAATTGTGATTTTTGGTTGGACTAAGCACAGATTAAATTTGTTTAAATGCATTTATTTCAAGTGATGCTGCTTTGCAAATTTTTTTTTTTAAACTTGTGTTTCCCGAAGTACCGCTCTAGTCTGTTTGCCTTTAAAGAAAAATGTGCCTTTTTATTCAACAAAATTCAAAAAAATGGATTAGCAACCCCCAACACTTTTTTGCTAATGAAAAAATATATTACTAAACTAAAACAAAAATTTGAAAAAAATAATTTCGTTTGCCATGACTGATTTGTGGCAGCAAAATGTAGGACCGGGAGGGGGTTTGATATCTGTAACATTCTGATTGGATTAAAATTATTTAAATGGGGGAAAATGTTGGGGTTTGCGTATGATTCCGTCTTTTCTTAAGTCTAAGAAAGCAGTACCACTCTACAATCTTAACTGCGTTGTTTGCGTACAATTATGTCTTTTCCAAAGTCTTAGAAAGGATTACCAATGAAAACTGCAGTACCGCTCTACAATCCTAAGTGCTTGTTTGTGTACAATTCCGTCTCTTCCAAAGTCTTAGAAAGGATTACCAATGAAAACTGCAATACCACTCTACCATCCGAACTGGGTTCTTTGCGTACGATTCTGTCTTTTCTTAAGTCTAAGAAAGAATTACAGATGAAAACTGGAGTACCACTCTACAATCTTAAGTGCGTTGTTTGCGTACGATTCTGTCTTTTCCAAAGTCTTAGAAAAGATTACCAATAAAAACTGTAGGACCACTCTACAATCCTGACTGCGTTGTCTGAAGAAAGTAGTTGAGCGCCGACCTTAACCTTCGCTCTAGCAACTTCTTTCTTGCAAACTCATCATTTCTGTTCAATCCTAATTGCGTTGTTTTCGTACAATTCCATCTTTTCCAAAGTCTTACAAAGAATTACCAATGAAAACTGCAGTACCACTCTACAATCCTAACTGGGTTGTTTGTGTACGATTTCCGTCTTTTCCGAAGTCTTAGAAAGGATTACCAATGAAAATGTTATGGGTCACACTCCTGCTTCCTCTCTTCCTGCTATGTCTCCTCCTGCTGGGCGTCCGGACAAGCACACCACGGGCCACTCCCACATGTGCTCTCTCTCCGCTGCGGGCGTGCCTCCTCGCACCTGCAAACACTCACCAAACTACACACCTGCCTGTGATGAGCGAGCTGCCTTCAAGAGCAGACGCAGCCTGAGATCCGACGCGAGAACGTAGCTTCACGTACCCAGTACAGTAAGCCCACACGTATCTAGCTCCTCTGCATGTGCAAACTATTTCCCTGTGCTCCTTCCCTGTTGTGCTCATTGTCTCCTGTGTTGTGTCGTCTTCCAGCCTCCCGCCATCCTTCCTTGTCGTCGAGTTGTGTGTCTCGTCACCTTGGACCTCCCGTGGATTTTCCCTTGCCTTCCTGGACATCGACCTCACGCCTGCCTAACGACCACGAAACCAAGCTCCTGCCCTTGACCATCTGCCTGCTCCCCGACGTTCGATTCCGCCTTGCTCCTTGCTGGACTTCCGCCTGGATCCCAACACGCACCCTCAACACCCTCTGGCAACCATACTCAGATAAGTCTCACACTTCGTCACACTACATCTCTTTGGTTAAATACACATCTCACTCACACACTAAACTGTCATTAAATACGCTGACAGCTAACGACGTCATCGTTCCTTTGCCGTCTTCTTCTCCCGTTGTACCGTCACAGAAAACTGCAATACCATTCAACAATCCTAACTGCGTTGTGTGTGTACCATTCTGTCCTATCCAAAGTCTTGGACATAACTAACCGTTAAAACTGGAGTACCACTCTACAATCTCTACAAAAGGGTTGTTTGCGTACGATTCTGTCTTTTCCAAAATCTGAGAAAGAATTACAGATGAAAACTGGAGTACCACTCTACAATCCTCATTGCGTTGTTTGCGTACAATTTCGTCTTTTCCAAAGTCTTAGAAAGGATTGACGATGAAAACTGCAGTACCACTCTACAATCCTAACATGTTTTGTGTACGATTCTGTCTCTTCCAAAGTCTTAGAAAGGATTACCAATGAAAACTGCAGTACTACTTTACAATCTTAATTGTGTTGTTTGCACACGATTGATTCTGCGTCTTACTAAGTCTTAGAAAAGATTACCAAAAAAACTGCAGTACCACTACATTCCTAACTGTGTTGTCTGTGTACTGTTCTTTTTCTTCCAAAGTCTTAGCAAAGTTTACCAATGAAAACTGCAGACCACATCACAATCCTAACTGCGTTGTTTGAGTACTTTTGCGTAAAATTCCGTCTTCTCCAATATCTTAGAAAGGATTACCAATAAAAACTGCAGTACCACTCTACAATCCTAACTGTGTTGTCTGTCAATTATTAGCTGTGAAGAAATTAGTTGAGCACTGACCTTAACCTTGGCTCTAGCAACTTCTTTCTTGCAAACCGATCATTTCTGTTCAATATTAACTGCGTTGTTCTCATATAATTCCGTCTTTTCCTAAATCTTAAAAAGGATTACCAATGAAAACTGCAGTACCACTGTACAATCCTAATTGCATTGTTTGTGTACGATTTCCGTCTTTTCCAAAGTCTTAGAAAAGATTACCAATGAAAACTGCCGTACCATTATACAATCCTATTTGTGTTGTTTGCGAACGATTCTGTCTCTTCCAAAGTCTTAGCAAGGTTTACCAATCAACTGTAGTACTACTCCACAATTCTAACTGCGATGTTTAGGTACCATTCTCTCCTTTCCGAAGTCTTAGAAATGATTACTAATGAAAATTATTGTACCACTCCTCAATCCTAACTGCGTTGTTCGCGTCAGATTCCGTCCTTTCCAAAGTCTTAGAAAGGATTACCAATGAACACTGCAGTACCACTCCACAATCCTAACTGCTTGTTTGCGTAAGAATCCGTCTTTTCCAAAGTCTTAGAAAGGAGTACCAATGAAAACTGCAATATCATTCAACAATCCTAACTGCGTTGTTTGTGTACCATTCTGTCTTTGACATAATTAACTATTAAAACAGCAGTACCACTCTACAATCCTAACTGGGTTGTTTGCATATGACTCCGTCTTTTCCAAAGTCTTAGAAAGGATTGACGATGAAAACTACCCTACCACTCTACAGTCCTAACTACATTTTTTTTTACCATTCTGTCTCTTCCAAAGTCTTAGAAAGGATTACCAATGAAAACTGCAGTACTACTTTACAATCTTAATTGTGTTGTTTGCGTCCAATTCTGTCTTTTCCAAAGTCTTAGACAGGATTATCAATGAAAACTGCAGTACCACTCTAAAATCCCAACTGCATTGTTTCTATACAATTCTGCGTCTTACTAAGTCTTAGAAAAGATTACCAAGAAAACTGCAGTACCACTACAATCCTAACTGTTTTGTCTGCGTACTGTTCTTTTTCTTCCAAAGTCTTAGCAAGGTTTACCAATGAAAACTGCAGACCACACCACAATCCTATCTGCGTGGTTTGAGTACGTTTGTGTAAAATTCCGTCTTCTCCAATATCTTAGAAAGGATTACGAATAAAAACTGCAGTACCACTCTACAATCCTAACTGCGTCGTCGGTCACTTATTAGCTGTGAAGAAATTAGTTGAGCACCGACCTTAACCTTCGCTCTAGCAACTTCTTTCTTGCAAACCGATCATTTCTGTTCAATCTTAACTGCGTTGTTTGCGTATAATTCCGTCTTTTCCTAAGTCTTAGAAAGGATTACCAATGAAAACTGCAGTACCACACTACAATCCTAACTGCGTTGTTTGTGTACGATTATGTCTCTTCCAAAGTCTTAGCAAGGTTTACCAATGAAAACTGCAGTACCACAATCCTAACTGCGTTGTTTGAGTACGTTCGCGTAAAATTCCGTCTTCTCCAATATCTTAGAAAGGATTACCAATAAAAACTGCAGTACCACGCTACAATCCTAACTGCGTTGTGTGTCACTTATTAGCTGTGAAGAAATTAGTTGAGCACCGACCTTAACCTTCGCTCTAGCAACTTCTTTCTTGCAAACCGATCATTTCTGTTCAATCGTAACTGCGTTGTTTGCGTATGATTCCGTCTTTTCCTAAGTCTTAGAAAGGATTGCCAATGAAAACTGCAGTACCACTGTACAAACCTAACTGGGTTGTTTGTGTACGATTCTGTCTTATCCTAAGTCTTGGACATAACTAACCGTTAAAACTGGAGTACCACTCTACAATCTTAACTGGGTTTTTTCCGTACGATTCTGTCTTTTCCAAAATTTGAGAAAGAATTACAGGTGAAAACTGGAGTACCACTCTACAATCCTCATTGCGTTGTTTGCGTACAATTTCGTCTTTTCCAAAGTCTTAGAAAGGATTGACGATGAAAACTGTAGTACCACTCTACAATCCTAACATGTTTTGTGTACGATTCTGTCCCTTCCAAAGTCTTAGAAAGGATTACCAATGAAAACTGCAGTACTACTTTACAATCTTAATTGTGTTGTTTGCACACGATTGATTCTGCGTCTTACTAAGTCTTAGAAAAGATTACCAAAAAAACTGCAGTACCACTACAATCCTAACTTTTTTGTCCGCGTACTGTTCTTTTTCTTCCAAAGTCTTAGCAAAGTTTACCAATGAAAACTGCAGACCACACCACAATCCTAACTGCGTTGTTTGAGTACTTTTGCGTAAAATTCCGTCTTCTCCAGTATCTTAGAAAGGATTACCAATACAAACTGCAGTACCACTCTACAATCCTAACTGCGTTGTCTGTCACTTAGTAGCTGTGAAGAAATTAGTTGCGCACCGACCTTAACCTTCGCTCTAGCAACTTATTTCTTGCAAACCGATCATTTCTGTTCAATCTTAACTGCGTTGTTTGCGTATGATTCCGTCTTTTCCAAAGTCTTAGAAAGGATTACCAATGAAAACTGCAGTACCACACCACAATCCAACTGCTTTGTTTGCGTATGATTCCGTCTTTTCCTAAGTTTTAGAAAGGATTACCAATACAAACTGCAGTACCACTCTACAATCCTTCCTGTGTTTGTCACCTATTAGCTGTGAAGAAATTAGTTGAGCACCGACCTTAACCTTGGCTCTAGCAACTTCTTTCTTGCAAACCGATCATTTCTGTTCAATCTTAACTGCGTTGTTCTTGTATAATTCCGTCTTTTCCTAAGTCTTAAAAAGGATTACCAATGAAAACTGCAGTACCACTCTACAAACCTAACTGCGTTGTTTGCGTACGATTCTGTCTCTTCCAAAGTCTAAAAGGATTACCAATCAAGACTGCAGTACCACTCTACAATCCTAACTGCGTTGTTTGCATACGTCTGTCTTTTCCAAAGTCTTAGAAAGGATTACCAATACAAACTGCAGCACCACTCTACAATCCTAACTGTGTTGTTTGCGTACGATTCCGTCTTTTCCAAAGTCTTACAAAGGTTTCCAATAAAAACTGCAATACCACTCGAGAATCCTAATTGTGTTCTCTGCCAACTATTAGCTGTGAAGAAATTAGTCGAGCTCCGACCTTAACTTTCCCTCTGGCTTTCTTCTTTCTTGGAAACTGATCATTTCTATTCGGACGTCAGGTGGACTTAGTTCTTGCTCCTCTGCAAAACGTTTTTGAACATCTCATAAAGCATGAAAATCAAGGCCAGACCTCTGTGAGAGATGTGCTCTTTGGACAAGGATTTTTTTCCACTCCCACAGGGCTGGATGTTGTCTTGGAACGGCAGAACTGGCTCCAAACTCGGCAAGTTTAGGTTTAAAATGGGTAGAGGTGAACAAAAGCAAGCAAGCTGAAGGGAGTCTGAGGCTAGGCTGAGTTTCTGCAACTTTATCAGGCTGTTTAGAAGTCGTTAGCTCACACTGGAGGTTTCTTGCACTGTTTTCCTTACATTCATCTACCTGTGGCAGCCACTTTGGCCGAGATCGAAACCTAAAGTTAACTGTTGGACACTAACACCCATCCGTTCACTCTCCCTTCGTCTCGGTTCCGGTAGCTCTTTTGCCAAAACCTATTGTAGATACAGTGTGTGTGTGTATTTGTAAAGGTACTTTCATTGTTATGTCCTTGAACATAAGGTGCTGCACATGAGCTGAGATCTCATGCGCACATCACTCTGTCTCAAGAATAGAAAACAAAAGAATACAAAGATTCTATATATTCTATATTCAATAGAGTAGACTGCAAAGACAAGATACTTGAAGTTCGAACTGCAAAACTTAGTTTTTTTTGCAAATATTAGCTCATTTGGTGCCTGCAACGTGTTTAAAAAATGGGTGGCAAAAAAGACTGAGAAAGTTGAGGAATGCTCATCAAACACTTATTAGGAACATCCCACAGGTGAACCGGCTAATTGGGAACAGGTAAGTTCCATGATTGGGTATAAAAAAAATAAATCTTCCATGAAATGCTCGGTCATTCACAAACAAGGATGGGGGTGAGAGTCACCACTTTGTGAACAAATGCCTGAGAAAATTGTCCAACAGTTTCAGAACAAAATTTCTCAACCAGCTATTGCAAGGATTTTTAGGGATCTCACCATCTACGCTCTGTAATATCCTCAAAAAGTAAAAAAAAATCTATACAAATCACTGCACGTAAACTACTAAGCCTGTGACCTTCGATCCCTCAAAAAGTGACCTCAGTGTGTCAATGATATCACCACATGGGCTCAGGGACACTTCAGAAAACCACTGTCAGTCACTACAGTTGGCCGCTACATCCGTAGGTGAAAGTTAAAACTTTACTATTCAAAGCGAAAAGCCATTTATCAACAACACCCAGAGACGCCGTTTGCTTCGCTGGGCCCCATCTCATCTGAGATGGACTGATGCAAAGTTCGAACTGCAAGACTTTGTTTTTTTTGCAAATAATAGCTCATTTGGTGCCTGCAACGTGTTTAAAAAATGCTGGCACGAGTGGCAAAAAAGACTGAGAAAGTTGAGGAATGCTCATCAAACACTTATTTGGAATATCCCACAGGTGAACAGGCTAATCTGGAACAGGTAAGTTCCATGATTGGGTATAAAAAATAAATCTTCCATGAAATGCTCAGTCATTCACAAACAAGGATGGGGGTGAGAGTCACCGCTTTGTGAACAAATGCCTGAGAAAATTGTCCAACAGTTTAAGAACAACATTTCTCAACCAACTATTGCAAGGATTTTTAGGGATTTCACCATCTACGCTTTGTAATATCATCAAAAAGTAAAAAAAAATCAATACAAATCACTGCACGTAAACTACTAAGCCTGTGACCTTCGATCCCTCAAAAAGCGACCTCATTGCGTCAATGATATCACCACATGGGCTCAGGGACACTTCAGAAAACCACTGTCAGTCACTACAGTTGGCCGCTACATCTGTAAGTGAAAGTTAAAACTTTACTATGCAAAGCGATGGCCATTTATCAACAACACCCAGAGACGCCGTTTGCTCCGCTGGGCCCAAGCTCATCTAAGATGGACTGATGCAAAGTTCGAACTCCAAGACTTTGTTTTTTTTGCAAATATTAGCTCATTTGGTGCCTGCAATGTGTTTAAAAAATGCTGGCACGAGTGGCAAAAAAGACTGAGAAAGTTGAGTAATGCTCATCAAACACTTATTAGGAAGATCCCACAGGTGAACAGGCTAATTGGGAACAGGTAAGTTCCATGATTGGGTATAAAAAAAAAAATCTTCCATGAAATGCTCGGTCATTCACAAACAAGGATGGGGGTGAGGGTCACCACTTTGTGAACAAATGCCTGAGAAAATTGTCCAACAGTTTAAGAACAACATTTCTCAACCAACTATTTCAAGTATTTTTAGGGATTTCACCATCTACGCTTTGTAATATCATCAAAAAGAAAAAAAAAAAATCTATACAAATCACTGCACGTAAACTGCTAAGCCTGTGACCTTCGATCCCTCAAAAAGCGACCTCAGTGTGTCAATGATATCACCACATGGGCTCAGGGACACTTCAGCAAACCACTGTCAGTCACTACAGTTGGCCGCGACATCTGTAAGTGAAAGTTAAAACTTTACTACGCAAAGCGATAGCCATTTATCAACAACACCCAGAGACGCCGTTTGCTTCGCTGGGCCCAAGCTCATCTGAGATGGACTGATGCAAAATGGAAAAAGGGTTCTGTGTTTTGCCTAAGTCTACATTACAAACAATTTTTGAAAAATTTGTACGCCGTGTCCTCCAGACCAATGAGGAAAAGAACCATCAGGATAGCTCTAGGCACAAAGTTGAAAAGCCAGCATCTGTGATGGTATGGGGGTGTATTAATGCCCAAGGCATGGGTAAATTACACATCTGTGAAGGCACCATTAATGCTGAAAGGTACATACAGGTTTTGGAGCAACATATGTTGCCATCCAAGCAGCGTTATCTTGGACGCCCCTGCTTATTTCGGCAAGACCATCACTCTGTCCTACCCCTGTCTAGGCCTGCTGTGTGTGTGTGTGGTACACAGACATCAATTTCCACACTTCTATTAGCCCCGGGTCCAGTGGATCCGGACATCTTATATGTAATAGAAATGTGTATTGGGGTGTGTGGTCATTAAATACCGTATTTCCTTGAATTTCCGCCAAGTATATAGTATGCGCCTGCCTAGAATTATGGCGGGTCAAACTCGTTTTGCAAAATAATTAGCGCATGTCTAGAATTTCCGCCGGGTCAAATTCGTTTTGCCAAATAATTAGCATATGCCTGGAATTTCCACCGGGTCAAACTCGTCACGTCACGAGTGACACTTCGCCTGTCATCATTTTCAAAATAGAGGTGGCTGATTTCAATCATTTGAAATCGCATAAAGGGAAGAAGATTAAGAGCTATTCAGTAGGATTTAAGGTCCAAGCTATTGAATATGCTAAAAATAACAATAAGCAGCTATGTTTTATTAATATACCGTAGCTGCGTGTGTCAAATATGAGTCATTATATGACTCCCGCCTCCTGGTGGTAGAGGGCGCTAGTGATCCTTCTTGTGACTACTCGGCTGCAGAAGAAGTGACAACAAGCAGCAAGAGCGAGCAGTGATCCTTTATTTTTTTCCCTCTCGCTTGCATTTTTAACATGGAGGATTACATATCTAAAATAAAACAGTTTTCTAAACTGGACTTTCAATCGAAGCAGGAGGTAATAAAGGAAGATCTCCATCGAGATAGAGAGACTTTTAAAACTGAAGAAAGATAAGGAAGACTTCTATAAACAAGTTATCGATGCTTTTAATCAGAAGGAGCTGGAGAATGGACTTCATTTATAAGTAAAAGTAAGACCATAATAATGTTTTTTTATTAAATGTGCTTGTCATGATGGTATCCTTACATCACACTCAAATTTATAAACGCAAGCCTAAATTAACCGCATGCTTTTGGCAAGCGCCGGAGTGAGAAGAGGTTTTAAGTTAATTAGCGCCCCGGCGGCAATTCAAAGAAATACGGTATGTACTCAAAATTTAATTAGTTGTATAATGTTTCTTTTAATAACAAATAAAAACGGGTCCCACAGACCCGAACGCCACACAAGGGTTAAATCGGGTTTACTTTTAAGGGTTAAATTTAACATGAGTTAAATGGTTAATTTTGACAGACCTCGAGCAATACGCAATACAGCCAATTACGCAACTTTTACGATGAGATCGTGGTCTCACCGCATCCTTGGACACATTATAGTTTTTGTCGAAAGGTTGATGAATATTTGCAAAAAATCCATCTGGTTCTACCCCCCCGCTTGTAATTATTACCGATGACCTCCTTCGTTACGTCGGACCTTCGCTTCCAGACTGCGAGTTAGAGATTGGAAGAACGTCTTATCTTCTTTCACTCGCACCAACACACGTTTCGTTTTATTCCTTTGCCGCCCAATCAGAGATAAGATGAAGTCGATACCGCCGCTTATCTGTTTACGCTCGGCGAAACACGGCTAGCTCCTTCGCATCGGCGTGGGTTTTTTACTTCCCAACGCACCGCGGCGGAAACAGCTCAATGATGCCCTTGATTTTAAACGGAAACGGAACACTTGTTTTATTGTTTAATCAAAGAGTTGTATGCATTTTTTTTTACGGAGAAAGATAAGAAACAGATTCCACTCCCGCTCTCTGTGAGTAATTTCAAAGGGGAGGCCGTTATTCCTCAGGACGGAAAGAAGAAAAACAAAAACAAAGGGGGGCGTTCTGTCGAAATGAGCTGCTTTGTGGGGGGGAAAAAAAGCTACTTTTAGTATAATTATAAATGTTATCGCACGACTTTTGTGCTTATAGTTATGTGATAACATATAATTATCACATAACTTGTTATCTTCCACTGCAAGTTTTGAGTTTGTTTTTTCCAGCCTGCTAACAGCTAACGACAGACCTCAAGTAACTCAACAAAGATAAGCAGATGAAGCAGAGACAGGGCGAAAGCGATGTAACTATGGAACTCCTGAATAAAATGTGGGGTGCGGGGGCTGTGCCTCCAGAGCGTGGCAGGAGACTGTATCTGAGTGTTCAGCACCATGCGTTCTCCTCATGAGCAAAATTGAAATCTGTCTCTGCTTGATTCCTTGCTTCTTGTTCTGTTTAATGGATAGTTCGGTGCTTAAACCTGACAGCTACCAGTTGCCTAATTCTGTAGCGGTTGATATCGCATTAAAAAAAAATGCTACCTTGAGTTTCAAAACACGGATTTAGATATCAAACTACACTGCTGCTGTATAAATAAAATAGAACATTGTACTCAAACTTCATTTCACATTGCACTAAAATAAATATCAAAATACGGTTTTATTTATCATTGTTACGTTCAGTTTTCTCTGCCGATATCTTAGTTCTCTTCTCTTCTGCGTGTTGATTGGCCGAGAAGCCGAAAAAGGGCGGGCAGAAGCGGAGAACATTCGGTTCCCACGCATGTTGAGTGATAGAAATGACGGAATAAGACGGTTTTGTTTGTGCCTTTTTTTTATGTTGATGTGTGTCTTTTCACCTTAAAGTATTTACTTACGGTTAGAAATTACAAGTAACTGTAGCGTTATTTTTCATTTTGTTATTTTATATGCTGTTACGTTCGGTATATTGATACATATTTGAGTTATCCGAACTCAATAGATTGCAGTGTGCTGTATGAAATGCATGGAAAAATGTATAAAAATGTAAGTATTCCGTTTTGTAACAACGTTAAAATATTGAAAATACAGACCCCAATACGGTACCGTTCCAACTTCAAACTGTTCAGCCTATTCGGGAATTGAGGTATTTTTTTGGGAAAATTCCCAGATTTTCCCGAATTCCTGGGGATATTTTTATCATTTAAAATGAATTGGCCATTTTCTAAACTTTCACCATTTGCACATTTTTCAACCTATTCATACCATTCCACTTTAGACACATTTCACCATCCTGGGTATTCAAACCACCCTTTTTCCAAGTTCCCCAAAAATTCCAGGATTTTCCAGAATTCCATGTTTTCCAAAGTCCTATTTCCATTGTTTTATTGGCGACTACTCCTTCCACATTTGTCAACCCACTTCAAAGGAACATTGTACTAAAATACATATCAAAATACGGTTTTATTTTTCATTGTTACGTGCAGTTTTCTCTGCCGATGTCTTTGTTTACCTGTGTTCTGCAAGTTGATTGGCCGGGGAACCGAAAAGGGGCGGGCATAAGTGACCACAGGTGAGGATGTAAACGTAGATCGACCGGTAAATTAAGAGCTTTGCCTTCCGGCTCAGCTCCTTCTTCACCACAATGGATCGATACAGGTTCCGCATTCCTGAAGACACTGCGCCTATCCGCCTGTCGACCTCACCATCCACTCTTCCGTCATTCCTGAGAACAAGACTCCGAGGTACTTGAACTCCACTTGGGGCAAGATCTCCTCCCCAACTCGGAGATGGCACTCCACCCTTTTCCGGTGGACTCAGTCTTGAAGGTACTAATTCACATCCCAGTCTCTTCACACTCGGCGACAAACCGATCTGGTGAGAGCTGAAGATCCAGGCCAGATGAAGCCATCAGGACCACATCTTCTGCAAAAAGCAGAGACCTAATCCTGCGGCCACCAAACCAGAACGCCTGGACTGAGCCTAGAAATTCGGTCCATAAAAGTTAGGAACAGAATGGGTGACAAAGGCCAGCCTTGGAGTTCAACCCTCACTGGAAAGGGTTCTGACTTACTGCCGGCAATGCGGACCAATCTCTGACACTGATCATACAGGGACTGGACCGTCACAATCAGACAGTCCTAGACCCCATACTCTCTGAGCACTCCCTACAGGACTTCCCGTGGTACACGGTCGAATGCCTTCTCCTAGTCCACGAAGCACATGTAGACTGGTTGGAAAAACTCCCATGCACCCTCAAGGACCCTGCCGAGAGGATAGTGCCGGTCCACAGTTCCTTGCTTCTTGTTCTGTTTGCTAAATAGTTGGGTGCTTAAACCTGACAACTCCCTCATGCTGTAAATGTCTACTAGCTTACTGGTCAGAAACGACTACATAAGAAACACGCTCGGGAATAATGACTCACTTGTAGCGGCAGTGATAAAGTCAACTCTTAATCTACTCGAAGTAGCTCAGCGGCGTTCGGTAAGACATTTTGACGGGTAGTTCATTCTGACAGAACACTGCATATGTCGTTTGCAGTCCTGCTAAAAATTCCCCCGGCGTCCCGCGAGTGTCGAGTAAATGCAGGGGCGGACGGGGAGTTGCCGGGTGAAAGTGGCGGCGTTGTAGCTGTCGGGATCGCGGCTGAAGATGATCGGACGAGATGACCTGCGAGGCGGCAGGGGGTCGGACTTGGATTCGCGCCCCGGAGCAGCCAAGCAGGCAGAGTGAGGGGTAGCGTGCTAATAGATAGCGCTAGATTCGACGTGACTCTCCCTGGATGCTTGTCAAACGCAGCAAGAAGTGGAAATGAGTGACAAGCCTGCGAGCTGAACAAATGAGTCGGAATTAAGAGGAAATCACAAGGAAGGGTGAACCACAGGTCAAATGTAACTCACTTCTGTTTACAAAGGCCGATTTATTGATACGACAATCAGTGACTGCTTCGTGTCGCCTTCTCCAGCCAATAAAAAAGACTTGGTGCCCCTCTCGCAAATTGCGGCGACATGCCGTCGGCCTTCCGCTTCCCATCAGAGCCCACGCAGGCGGCGGCAGGTGACAGCTTCAAATATGACTGCCATGCAGGAATCTGCCTCCTCTCCAAATGATAATCCGAGAGCGAAAGAAAATAAATGAACGGGGAAAAGATGGCAGCAAAGATGTATCTATCCACTGTATTTATATATATATATATATATATATATATATATATATATATATATATATATATATATATATATATATATATATATATATATATATATTTATATATATATATATATATATATATATATTTATATATATATATATTTATATATATATATATATATATATATATATACATATATATATACACTGTGTGTATATATGTTTATACATATATGAATATATATATTTTTATGTGAGTGTATATCTATTTGTATCGTATATGTGTATATACACGATATAGAATAGATTGTGATAAAAAAAAATAATATATATATTTACATATGTATATATATATATATATATATATATATATATATATATATATATATATGTGTATATATATGCTTAGGCTGCTGTTCCCGCTACCCGACCTCAGATAAGTGAAAGAAGATATATATATATATATATATAATGTATGTGTGTGTATATGTATGTGTGTGTATATATATATACATATATATATATATGTGAGTGTGAATGTTGTCTGTCTATCTGTGTTGGCCCTGCGATGAGGTGGCGACTTGTCCAGGGTGTACGCCGCCTTCCGCCCGATTGTAGCTGAGATAGGCGCCAGCGCCCCCCGCAACCCCGAAAGGGAATAAGCGGTAGAAAATGGATGGATGGATATATATATATGTGTGTGTATATATATATGTGTGTGTGTATATATATATATATATATATATATATATATATATATATATATATATATATATATATATATATATATATATACATGCACATTAAAATAGAACGATTGAGATGGATGTACAGAATATATTTGTATCTGTATCACTATAGATGAAGATGGATGGTTATATAGAGGTATAGATATATAAACCTCTATACTCTCTATATATATGTATATGTACTGTATTTTTATACTGTGTGTATATTGTTTGAATACACTGTAAACATGCAGTAAAAACGTGTGTGTGTGTATATATATTTACTGTGTGTATATATACATGTATTTATACATAGTGTGTGTATACATATATATATATATATATATATATATATATATGTATATATATATATATATATATATATCTATATATATATATATATATATATATATATATATATATATATATATATATACACAGTACATACATATACACTGTGTGTATATATGTTTATACATATATGAATATATATATTCTTTTATGTGAGTGTATATCTATTTGTATCGTATATGTGTACATACAGGATATAGAATAGATTGTGATACATATATATATATTCATGTATATGTATGTATATATACATATATATATATATATATATATATATATATATATACATACATATGTATATATATATGTATGCTTAGGCTGCTGTCCCCGCTACCCGACCTCAGATAAGTGGAAGAAGATGGATATATATATATATATAAAATATATATATATATATATATATATATATATATATATATATATATATATATATATATATATATATATATATATATGTGTGTGTGTGTGTATGAATATATTTATATAGGTTTTAGAGCATATAGCGATATTTGTAAAAGAACTAAGGTACTGGAGTAGTTATTTGAAACGCCATCATACTCTTAGACATTTTATTTTGGGGTAAGGCGTGGTTATTTGAGTGAGAGCAATATCCCCAATTATTATATTTATGTCAGCGTTCAACAGCAGAAGCCTGACATTTAATCAGCAGTCCATGTACAAACTAGCCAATATTAACGTGGAAATCAAACAACGTGCGCACGACTCCAACACAAAAAAAGTACATTTTACACCCTGACAACTTTTTCCGGCAAAAGATTTTAATAATTCGATCGCTTTTTTTTCCCCGAGTCAGGTTTATTTTTCTTTTAGCGTCTTAACGGAGGATCTCGGAAAATCTCTCCCGGACCCTCCAAAGGCTTTGGAAGGTTATGAGCTGATTAACCGGAGAGGGCTGAAGGAGAAACCACATGTTTGCCGTCGGTAATGCGCAGTGTGTTTACACACCCTCCTTGTCGCCGAGCTTGTTGAACGGCATTAATGCGGCTCGAGAAGCTTCCGGATGTCCTCGCTCTCATCACGCTTATTGTCATCTTTTTTTTTTTCCAAGTCAAGTGCTGTCGGTTTGTAAACGACAAAGGCCTTTTTTCAACCTTGGATGGCGCCGGGTTCTTTGTCCTGTCGTCCATCGTGTTCCCGCTAGTTCTCCGCCGCCCACAAGCTCGCGGGCGTCGACGCTCAGCTTTTATACCGAAACAGAAGGCGCCATTCTGCACGCTGACATTCGTCTTAGCTTTTCCGACAGAACTAATCAACCCCCAGTGAAAAGTGTCTGTTTTTTTTTTGTTGTTTTTTTTTCACCCTTCCGTGTGATTTACCCCAGCTTCTGTCTGAAAAAAATGCTTTCTTGATGGCCGGAAAAATGAAGACACGCAAGTGCACATTTGTGACGGGGAGAAGAGTCTTCGTCACAAGCCAATTGCTGTCGGACAGCGTGGCGTTTGTGTCTTCCTGCGGCTTAAGATGATTGGTCATACCTGCCAGCTTGGCCTCCTTTCGGCTGAACACTGTGTCTTATGTTCAGTTATTGTGGCAGGCAGGCAGGACCCTTTCTTTGAACGCTACCACTGGCTTGATGTAAACACTTCATAGCATCAATCCGACCTCGGGCGATATCGTCCTTACCTGAATAGAAGCCGTACCTACCTAATTTCTGGACGGATTGTAAGCGCAGGTATACACTGTGAAAACTACAAATATTTTATATTTTAGTGTTTATTTACAAACCCCAAAAACCAGTGAAGTTGGCCTCGTTCTGTAATCCGTAAATAATCCTTTTCGATTTATATTCAATTGAATAGACAGGCCAGTCTAGTAACCACACTCATTTACTATGAGTGTGGTTACTGTTGTGACACGTGGCTTGGCATCGTCTTGCTGAAATAAGCAGGGGCGTCCATGATAACATTGCTTGGATGACAACATATCAATCAATCAATCAATCAATGTTTATTTATATAGCCCCAAATCACAAATGTCTCAAAGGACTGCACAAATCATTACGACTACAACAACCTCGGAAGAACCCACAAAAGGGCAAGGAAAACTCACACCCAGTGGGCAGGGAGAGTTCACATCCAGTGGGACGCCAGTGACAATGCTGACTATGAGAAACCTTGGAGAGGACCTCAGATGTGGGCAACCCCCCCCTCCCACTCTAGGGGACCGAAAGCAATGGATGTGGAGCGGGTCTAACATGATACTGTGAAAGTTCAATCCATAGTGGCTCCAACACAGCCGCGAGAGTCCAGTTCAAGCGGATCCAAGACAGCAGCGAGAGTCCCGTCCACAGGAAACCATCTCAAGCGGAGGCGGATCAGCAGCGTAGAGATGTCCCCAACCGATACACAGGCGAGCGGTCCATCCTGGGTCTCGACTCTGGACAGCTAGTACTTCATCCATGGTCATCGGACCGGACCCCCCTCCACAAGGGAGGGGGGGACATAGGAGAAAAAAGAAAAAAAGGGGCAGATCAACTGGTCTAAAAAGGAGGTCTATTTAAAGGCTAGAGTATACAGATGAGTTTTAAGGTGAGACTTAAATGCTTCTACTGAGGTAGCATCTCGAACTGTTGCTCCAAAACCTGTATGTTCCTTTCAACATTAATGGTGCCTTCACAGATGTGTAAGTTACCCATGCCTTGGGCACTAATGCACCCCCATACCATCACAGATGCTGGCTTTAGAATTTTGCACCTATAACAATCAGGATGGTTATTTTCCTTTTTGTTCTGAAGGACACAGCATCCGCAGTTTCCGAAAACTATTTGAAATCTGGCCTTTTCAGACCAAAGAACACTTCTCCACTTTATATCAGTCCATCTTAGATGAGCTCGGGCCCAGCGAAGCCGGCGGCATTTCTGGGTGTTGTTGATAAATGGCTTTGGCTTTGGTTTTAACTTGCCCTTACAGATCTGCCGTCCAAAGGCAAAACCCAGTAACTCAATGTTGGTCGAAACTAAGCTGATAATAATTTTGGAGTTCCTGCTTTACTTTAGTGTATGCGATATTGTAATTTGTTCCGTAAGTAAGCTGTTACGCGCATGGCAGGACCTAGCAACTACCACATAACCGCGTAGATACAACAGAAAAAGCTAGTATCTCAAGGGACCAATCGGAGCTTCTTTGTCAGTCGCCTTATTGTCTTTAATGAGACATTTGCACGAATGGGGGCCGACGGTCAAGCTGATTATGTGATATTATGACACAAGGGGATATTTGGAAGATTGGCCCAGAACGTTGCAAGCACCTTCATTAACGTTGCAAGCACCTTCATTAAATGTATTGTTCTTGATTCTTCCCCTTACATACTCTTTTGGGCAGATAACTGTGGAGGTCAAAATAAAAAATGGACGCCGTACACGGGCTCTTGCCCAATGTGCAAACGCAGAATGGGGCCCAGCCGAGATTGTGATAAAATCACAAGTTCATGAGAGCAGATTCAATCCATGGCTCAATCGGCAAGAAAATGAAAGCTCAAGAAAAACATCCATACGTTTGATGACTTTGTAGATCTTTGTAAGACAGCATCAAGATAGATTGGTTTCCGTTTTGTTTTCTCAAAATCAGCAAGAAGTGTGTTACTAGGTTTTGCCTTTTGGAGGGGAGAGATGAAGCGAACAACCGTAGTTACTGACATTGGTTTTCTGAGGTGTTCCTGAGCCCATGTGGTGATATCCTTTACACACTAGCGCTTTTTGATGCAGTACCGCTTAAGGCAGGGGTAGGGAACCTATGGCTCTAGAGCCAGATGTGGCTCTTTTGATGACTGCATCTGGCTCTCAGATTAATCTTAGCTCACATTGCTTAACACGATAAGTAATGAATAATTCCACTGGTAATCAGTGTTAAAAATAAAATTCCAAATATAACAAATTCTCATGCATTTTTATCCATTTGTTTTCTACCTCACCTGTTCAAGAAGTCAAGAATGGCAAGAAGTATTTTATTCATCATTAGTTTGCTTCAGAATAGTGAAGTGAATTATATTTATATAGCGCTTTTTCTCTAGTGACTCAAAGCGCTTTACATAGTGAAACCCAATATCTAAGTTACATTCAAACCAGTGTGGGTGGCACTGGGAGCAGGTGGGTAAAGTGTCTTGCCCAAGGACACAACGGCAGTGACTAGGTTGGCAGAAGCGGGAATTGAACCTGCAACCCTCAAGTTGCTGGCGCGGCCACTCTACCAACCTAGCTAAAACGCCCCGTAAAAATGTTATTGAAAAGAATAACAGACGTTTTATACCCTAATGTTGGTTTTACATAAAAATGCACACATTTAGTTGTATTCAGTGTTAAAAAAATATGATATGGCTCTCACGGAAATACATTTTTAAATATTTGGCTTCCAGGGCTCTCTCAGCCAAAAAGGTTCCCGACCCCTGGCTTAAGGGATTGAAGGTCTGTAATATCATGGCTTACGTGCATCGATTTTTCCAGATACTCTGAATCTTTTGATGATATTCCAGACCGTAGATGGTGAAATCCCTAAATTCCTTGCAACAGCTCGTTGAGAAATGTTTTTGTTAAACAATTTGCTCGGGCATTTGTTGACCAAGTGGTGAACCTCGCCCCGTCATTGTTCGTGAATGACCGAACATTTCACGGAAGTCGCTTTTATACCCAATCATGGCACCTGCCTGTTCCCGATTAGCCTGCACACCTGTGGGATGTTCCAAATAAGTGTTTTGATGAGCATTCCTCAACTATTTCAGTCTTTTTTGCCACTTGTGCCAGCTTTTTTGAAACATGTTGCCGGCATCACATTCCGAATGGGCTAATATTTGCAAACAATAACAAAGTTTTCTGGTTCGAACATTAAATATATTGTCTTTGTAGTCATATTCAATTGAATAAAGTTGAAAACGATTTTCAAATCATTGTATTCACTTTTTATTTACTATTTACACAACGTGACAACTTCACCGGTTTCGGGTGTTGCATTTTTCAATCCCGATTGACAAGGCAGGTTTAAAAAAAAAAAAATGCATATTTCCTTGGCACCAGAACATGTTTCTGTCTTTAAAATCAACACATTCTTTACTGTGTCAGTTTGGTAAAGTCAATTACCGTATTTTACGGACCATAGGGCACACCAGACTATAAGGTGCACTGCCCATGAGTGGGTCTGTTCAGGTCTATTTTCATACAAAAGACACACTCTAAAGTTACTTGGGTGAATAATGTTGGCTCACTACACCGGTATGTTTTAGTGCTATCATGGCAAGTTTACTGACAGATAGAAGTAAGAACTTTACACTACTTTATATCAGAAATAGCAACAGCAGAGGATAAATGTCCCATGACTAGAAGATAAATACAAAGAAGAAGCTTATCGACTACGGTGTCTGCACGGACTACAAAGGCGGACACGCTCAAGTTTTCAGGACTTATGCAGATCCCAAATACACGTCAGCAGCTACCAGAAGATAAAAGTTGCTTTTGCATAATATTGTGAAACAAAACGCCAGATATGTCTTACCTTATACACACATCATAAAAATACTCCTATGTTGAAGCACAGTACCAAGGGGTGTGGCTTCATAGCTTACCAAAGTACTACTGAAACATTTTAATGGACTTTCGAACATCGTGTGTAATTTTCTATATTTTCAATGGAACATATACAATGTTGGTGTTGTTTACTTGAGTCATATTGCAGTCTAGTGGTATCTCTTATGTGTGTCTGCCATCTCCTGGTCTCACTTATGATTTCACCATGTACTAAAATAGCTTCGAGGTCGGTAGGCACAACCTACTCAGTGGCTTAGTGGTTAGGGTGTCCGCCCTGAGATCAGTAGGTTGTGAGTTCGAGTCATACCAAAGACTATAAAAATGGGACCCATGACCACCCTACTTGGTACTCAGCATTAGGGGTAGGAATTGGGGGTTAAATAAGCAAAAATAATGCCCACTGCTCCCCTCACCTCCGAGGGGGGTGATCATTGGTACTTTAACTTTATATGTGACTGCTATCATATTGCAGTCTACACATAGCTCTTATGTGTGACTGCCATCTCCTGGTCACACTTTTTATTTCACCTTGTACCAAATAAAATAGCTTCGAGGTCGATAGGCACAACCTACTCAGTGGCTTGGTGGTTAGGGTGTCTGCCCTAAAATCGGTGGGTTGTGAGTTCAAACCCCGGCCGAGTCATACCAAAGACTATAAAAATGTGAACCATTACCTCCCTCAGCATCAAGGGTTGGAATTGGGGGTTAAATCACCAAATGTGATGCCCACTGCTCCCCTCACCTCCGAGGGGGGTGATCATTGGTACTTTAACTTTATATGTGACTGCTATCATATTGCAGTCTACACATAGCTCTTATGTGTGACTGCCATCTCCTGGTCAAACTTGTTATTTCACCATGTACCAAATAAAATAGCTTCGAGGTCGATAGGCACAACCCAGTCAGTGGCTTAGTGGTTAGGGTGTCTGCCCTAAAATCGGTGGGTTGTGAGTTCAAACTCCGGCCGAGATCTACCAAAGACTATAAAAATGGGACCCATGACCACCCTACTTGGTACTCAGCATCAGGGGTAGGCAATGGGGGTTAAATCACCAAAAATGATGCCCACTGCTCCCCTCACCTCCGAGGGGGGTGATCATTGGTACTTTAACTTTATATGTGACTGCTATCATATTGCAGTCTACACATAGCTCTTATGTGTGACTGCCATCTCCTGGTCACACTTTTTATTTCACCATGTACCAAATAAAATAGCTTCGATGTCGATAGGCACAACCTACTCAGTGGCTTAGTGGTTAGGGTGTCTGCCCTAAAATCGGTGGGTTGTGAGTTCAAACCCCGGCCGAGTCATACCAAAGACTATAAAAATGGGGGCTATTACCTTCCTTAGCATCAAGGGTTGGAATTGGGGGTTAAATCACCAAATGTGATGCCCACTGCTCCGCTTACCTCAGAAAATGGTGATAATTGGTACATTAGCTTTATATGTGACTGCTATCATATTGCAGTCCACGCATAGCTCTTATGTTTGACTGCCCTCTCCTGGTCACACTTTTTATTTCACCATGTACCAAATAAAATAGCTTCGAGGTCGATAGGCACAACCTACTCAGTGGCTTAGTGGTTAGGGTGTCTGCCCTAAAATCGGTGGGTTGTGAGTTCGAACCCCGGCCGAGTCATACCAAAGACTATAAAAATGGGACCCATGACCACCCTAATTGGTACTCAGTCACAGGGTTAGGAATTGGGGGTTAAATCACCAAAAGTGATGCCCACTGCTCCCCTCACCTCCGAGGGGGGTGATCATTGGTACTTTAACTTTATATGTGACTGCTATCATATTGCAGTCTACACATAGCTCTTATGTGTGACTGCCATCTCCTGGTGACACTTTTTATTTCACCATGTACCAAATAAAATAGCTTCGAGGTCGATAGGCACAACCTACTCAGTGGCTTAGTGGTTAGGGTGTCTGCCCTAAAATCGGTGGGTTGTGAGTTCAAACCCCGGCCGAGTCATACCAAAGACTATAAAAATGTGAACCATTACCTCCCTCAGCATCAAGGGTTGGAATTGGGGGTTAAATCACCAAATGTGATGCCCATTGCTCCCCTCACCTCCGAGGGGGGTGATCATTGGTACTTTAACTTTATATGTGACTGCTATCATATTGCAGTCTACACATAGCTCTTATGTGTGACTGCCATCTCCTGGTCAAACTTGTTATTTCACCATGTACCAAATAAAATAGCTTCGAGGTCGATAGGCACAACCCAGTCAGTGGCTTAGTGGTTAGGGTGTCTGCCCTAAAATCGGTGGGTTGTGAGTTCAAACTCCGGCCGAGATCTACCAAAGACTATAAAAATGGGACCCATGACCACCCTACTTGGTACTCAGCATCAGGGGTAGGCAATGGGGGTTAAATCACCAAAAATAATGCCCACTGCTCCCCTCACCTCCGAGGGGGGTGATCATTGGTACTTTAACTTTATATGTGACTGCTATCATATTGCAGTCTACACATAGCTCTTATGTGTGACTGCCATCTCCTGGTGACACTTTTTATTTCACCATGTACCAAATAAAATAGCTTCGAGGTCGATAGGCACAACCTACTCAGTGGCTTAGTGGTTAGGGTGTCTGCCCTAAAATCGGTGGGTTGTGAGTTCAAACCCCGGCCGAGTCATACCAAAGACTATAAAAATGTGAACCATTACCTCCCTCAGCATCAAGGGTTGGAATTGGGGGTTAAATCACCAAATGTGATGCCCACTGCTCCCCTCACCTCCGAGGGGGGTGATCATTGGTACTTTAACTTTATATGTGACTGCTATCATATTGCAGTCTACACATAGCTCTTATGTGTGACTGCCATCTCCTGGTCAAACTTGTTATTTCACCATGTACCAAATAAAATAGCTTCGAGGTCGATAGGCACAACCTACTCAGTGGCTTAGTGGTTAGGGTGTCTGCCCTAAAATCGGTGGGTTGTGAGTTCGAACCCCGGCCGAGTCATACCAAAGACTATAAAAATGGGACCCATGACCACCCTAATTGGTACTCAGTCACAGGGGTAGGAATTGGGGGTTAAATCACCAAAAGTGATGCCCACTGCTCCCCTCACCTCCGAGGGGGGTGATCATTGGTACTTTAACTTTATATGTGACTGCTATCATATTGCAGTCTACACATATCTCTTATGTGTGACTGCCATCCCCTGGTCACACTTGTTATTTCACCATGTACCAAATAAAATAGCTTCGAGGTCGATAGGCACAACCTGCTTAGTGGTTAGGATGTCTGCCCTAAAATCGGTTGGTTGTGAGTTCAAACCCCGGCCGAGTCATACCAAAGACTATAAAAATGGGAGCCATTACCTCCCTCAGCATCAAAGGTTGGAATTGGGGGTTAAATCACCAAATGTGATGCCCACTGCTCCCCTCACCTCCGAGGGGGGTGATCATTGGTACTTTAACTTTATATGTGACTGCTATCATATTGCAGACCACACCTATCTCTTATGTGTGACTGCCATCTCCTGGTCACACTTGTTATTTCACCATGTTCCAAATAAAATAGCTTCGAGGTCGATAGGCACAAGCTACTCAGTGGCTTAGTGGTTAGGGTGTCTGCCCTAAAATCGGTGGGTTGTGAGTTCAAACTACAGTCTACACCTATCTCTTATGTGTGACTGCCATCTCCTGGTCACACTTGTTATTTCACCATGTAACAGATAAAATAGCTTTGAGGTCAGTAAACAGAACCAAAATTATTCCGTAAATTAGTCGCAGTTTTGAGGAAATGAAAGGATTTTAAGTAGAATACGGTAATCCTGTTTGGCCTGAGATCTAAAGTCTGCCCTGAATGTTGGCCCCCCTGCTCCGAAGCCGACACCAGTCGCAAAAATTGGATGGTCTTCCAATTTCCCGCGAATCACATGCAATAGTAGTGCAAGAACCCCCCGAACTGTCGATATTATTTCCTCCGCCGCTCCAAACTTTGCCTTTGACGGCGAGGGCGAATAACGGATGTCCCGGCGGTGGCGGTGAGGTCCCCCCGGGAGGGGAACGTCTCCATCAATCAGTCAGTCCAAAAAAAGGCAAATCACATCAAACAAGCGCCAATAGCCCTGTCAGCAAAAGGACCCATCATGGAGTCCTTTTACGATTCCGCTCGCCTCCTCGATAAATAAGACACGGGGTCTTCGACATTCAATTTTGGAGCGACGCACCTGAGTGATAAAGCTGAGTTATGAGTCAGACCGCGGTCGCACGAGGACTGGATGACTGATCGCGGAATGCAGACGTTCAGAATTCACCGACGCGGTGCGATGATAAAACACGGCCAACGCGACAAGGACCGCCCTCTCTCTCTCGAGTGTTTCGCCGCCGCCGCCGTGACTCATCCGTACTCCCGGTTATTTGCTTTCAGCCAAACGCGGGGCCCCGGTCCCCGGTTTTTTTACCCCCCGATGGCGAAATGATGCTGAGCCCAGCAGGAAAGTAATGAAGGCGCGGCGAGGAAATAAGGAAGTGGCGGCGAGCTTGCTTACAGAATAAACTACTCTGGGGGTTCAGGAGGTGGTGGTTGAGGTTGAGGGGAGGCGTTCTGGGGAAGAAGCAGACTTTCAGCGGTGGGAGTCCAGTCCATAGTGGATCTAACATAAAAGTGAGAGTCCAGTTCATAGTGAATCTAACATAATAGTGTGAGAGTCCAGTCCATAGTGGATCTAACATAATAGTGTGAGAGTCCAGTCCATAGTGGATCTAACATAATAGTGTGAGAGTCCAGTCCATAGGGGATCTACCATAAAATTGTGAGAGTCCAGTCCATAGTGGATCTAACATAATAGTGTGAGAGTCCGGTCCATAGTGGATCTATTATAATAGTGTGAGAGTCCAGTCCATAGTGGATCTAAAATAATAGTGAGAATGAAGTCCATAGTAGATCTAACATAATAGTGAGAGTCCAGTCCATAGTTGATCTAACGTAATAGTGAGAGTGCAGTCCATAGTGGATCTAACATAATAGTGTAAGAGTCCAGTCCATAGTGGATCCAACATAATAGTGAGAGTCCAGTCCATAGTTGATCTAACGTAATAGTGAGAGTCCAGTCCATAGTGGATCTAACATAATAGTGTAAGAGTCCAGTCCATAGTTGATCTAACGTAATAGTGAGAGTGCAGTCCATAGTGGATCTAACATAATAGTGTAAGAGTCCAGTCCATAGTGGATCCAACATAATAGTGAGAGTCCAGTCCATAGTTGATCTAACGTAATAGTGAGAGTCCAGTCCATAGTGGATCTAACATAATAGTGTAAGAGTCCAGTCAATAGTGGATCTAGCATAATAGTGTGAGAGTCCAGTCCATAGTGGATCTAACATAATAGTGAGAGTCCAGTCCATAGTGGATCTGACATAATAGTGTAAGAGTCCAGTCCATAGTGGATCTGACATAATAGTGAGAGTCCAGTCCATAGTTGATCTAACGTAATAGTGAGAGTCCAGTCCATAGTTGATCTAACGTAATAGTGAGAGTGCAGTCCATAGTGGATCTAACATAATAGTGTAAGAGTCCAGTCCATAGTGGATCCAACATAATAGTGAGAGTCCAGTCCATAGTTGATCTAACGTAATAGTGAGAGTCCAGTCCATAGTGGATCTAACATAATAGTGTAAGAGTCCAGTCAATAGTAGATCTAGCATAATAGTGTGAGAGTCCAGTCCATAGTGGATCTAACATAATAGTGAGAGTCCAGTCCATAGTGGATCTGACATATTAGTGTGAGAGTCCAGTCCATTGTGGATCTAACATAAAATTGTGAGAGTCCAGTCCATAGTGGATCTAACATAATAGTGTGGGAGTCCAGTCCATAGTGGATCTAACATAATAGTGTGAGTGTCCAGTCCATAGTGGATCTAACATTATAGTGTGAGAGTCCAGTCCATAGTGGATCTAACATAATAGTGTGAGTGTCCAGTCCATAGTGGATCTAACATAATAGTGTGAGAGTCCAGTCCATAGTGGATCTAACATAATAGTGTGAGTGTCCAGTCCATAGTGGATCTAACATTATAGTGTGAGAGTCCAGTCCATAGTGGATCTAACATAATAGTGTGAGAGTCCAGTCCATAGTGGATCTAACATAATAGTGTAGGAGTCGAGTCCATAGTGGATCTAACATAATAGTGAGAGTTCAGTCCATAGTGGATCTAAAATAATAGAGTCCAGTCCATAGTGGATCTAACATAATAGTGAGAGTCCAGTCCATAGGGGATCTAACATAATAGTGAGAGTCCAGTCCATAGTGGATCTGACATAATAGTGTGAGAGTCCAGTCCATAGTGGATCAAACATAATTGTGTGAGAGTCCAGTCCATAGTGGATCTAACGTAATAGTGAGAATCCAGTCCATAGTGGATCTAACATAATAGTGTGAGAGTCCAGTCCATAGTGGATCTAGCATAATAGTGTGAGAGTCCAGTCCATAGTGGATCTAACATAATAGTGAGAGTCCAGTCCATAGTGGATCTGACATAATAGTGTGAGAGTCCAGTCCATTGTGGATCTAACATAAAATTGTGAGAGTCCAGTCCATAGTGGATCCAACATAATAGTGTGAGTCCAGTCCATAGTGGATCTAACATAATAGTGTGGGAGTCCAGTCCATAGTGGATCTAACATAATAGTGTGAATCGGCAGATACATCAGCGACGGGACCATCCACTGGCGTAGTATGGCCGAGTAGCTCAAAGCGAGTCCTCCCCGCAGTGAATCTCCGACCCAGATTAGCTCGTCTCGTCTTCTTCTGTAATTAAGGACATATTCTGATGCGCAGCTCGGCCCGGGAGTTTTCCCGCTAACAAACAATCAGCGTAATCACGCGGCCGTCGCCACCCCCTTTCAGACACAGCAGAGGTGAAACCCGGCAAGAAAAATAGGAATTAGTTCCCGCTGGTTTGATTGAAGAAGAAGAAGGACTAATCCCGGACGCGGCTGCAACTCGCGTGCCGGTGCCGGCGGGGAGCCAGGGTTTGCCGCAGAGACGCCACCAGGCCGGACAAATTGGAAGCTTTGTGCTCATTTGCCTGAAAGATTTTCATTCCAGAAGGCTGGCGGTGAACATTAGTGGCAGCGAGGGACGTCTGCCCACTGCTGACTGAACCCATTGGAGAGCTGATGATGTGCATTTCAGAGTTGGACTCTCACTATTATGTCAGATCCACTATGGACTGGACTCTCACACTATTATGTCAGATCCACTATGGACTGGACTCTCACACTATTATGTCAGATCCACTATGGACTGGACTCTCACACTATTATGTCAGATCCACTATGGACTGGACTCTCACACTATTATGTTTGATCCACTATGGACTGGACTCTCACACTATTATGTCAGATCCACTATCGACTGGACTCTCACACTATTATGTCAGATCCACTATGGACTGGACTCTCACACTATTATGTCAGATCCACTATGGACTGGACTCTCACACTATTATGTCAGATCCACTATGGACTGGACTCTCACACAATTATGTTAGATCCACTATGGACTGGACTCTCACACTTTTATGTTTGATCCACTATGGACTGGACTCTCACACTATTATGTCAGATCCACTATGGACTGGACTCTCACACTATTATGTTAGATCCACAATGGACTGGACTTTCACACTATTATGTTAGATCCACTATGGACTGGACTCTCATACTATTATGTCAGATCTACTATGGACTGGACTCTCACACTGTTATGTTAGATCCACTATGGACTGGACTCTCACACTCTTATGTCAGATCCACTATGGACTGGACTCTCACACTATTATGTCAGATCCACTACGGACTGGACTCTCACACTAATATGCTAGATCAACTATGGACTGGACTCGCACACTATTATGTTAGATCCACTATGGACTGGACTCTCACACTATTATGTCAGATCCACTATGGACTGGACTCTCACACAATTATGTTAGATCCACTATGGACTGGACTCTCACACTATTATGTTAGATCCACTATGGACTGGACTCTCACACTATTATGTTAGATCCACTATGGACTGGACTCTCACACTATTATGTTTGATCCACTATGGACTGGACTCTCACTGTTATGTTAGATTCACTATGGACTGGACTCTCACTATTATGTTAGATCCACTATGGACTGGACTTTCACTATTATGTTTGATCCACTATGGACTGGACTCTCACTGTTATGTTAGATTCACTATGGACTGGACTCTCACTATTATGTTTGATCCACTATGGACTGGACTCTCACACTATTATGTTAGATCCACTATGGACTGGACTCTCACACTATTATGTTTGATCCACTATGGACTGGACTCTCACTATTATGTTAGATCCACTATGGACTGGACTCTCGCACTATTATGTTTGATCCACTATGGATTGGACTCTCACACAATTATGTTTGATCCACTATGGACTGGACTCTCACACAATTATGTTTGATCCACTATGGACTGGACTCTCACACTATTATGTCAGATCCACTATGGACTATAGTGAAAAATATAAGAATATAAATGTAAAAGGATTCTCCTCGTGATATTGTTACAATTTCTTATGAAATTTATCATTTTTTTTATAATTTTACGTTTACCGTAAAAAAAAAAAAAAATAAATAAAAAATATACATATATATATATATATATATATATGTATATATATGGATTTTGTGTTAAAAAATTGTCACATCAGTTGCCAGAATTTTACCATAAATATATATTTTTTTTTTTACAGTATATTTCTGTAAATGGGAAAACAGTTAAACGGCATCAAGGGTTGGAATCGGGGGTTAAATCTCTGGAGGGGGCGTGGCCTGCGGGTCTGCCGCGGAAGGGGGTGTGCCAGGACTGGCCTCGAAGACAGCGACAGGTGAGTAGATGGCCCAGGTGGGCTTTGTTATTTAATCACCTGTCGCCTTTATTAGCAGCAGTCGGATTGAGACACGCTCTTGGAGTTGGAGTAGGAGCCAGAGAGAGAGAGACAGATGAACAAAGAGAAAGACATTTTGCTAGAAAGCAAAAGACTCTTCACTTTAATGAAAATAAAACAATGTTGTACCCTGAAATCCGGGCTCTCGTGGCAGTGTGTCTGGCCGAGTGTGGCCACCCCTGCTGCCCACTGCTCCCCTCACCTCCCAGAAGATGATCAAGGCTGTTGGGTCAAATGCAGCGAACAATTTCGCCACACCTAGTGTCTGTGTGACAATCATTGGTGCAAAAAAAAATACAAATGAAAACTCTACGATGCAAAGTCAAAGCCATTTATCAACAACACCCAGAAACGCCGCCGGCTTCGCTTGGCCTGAGCTCAAATAAGGTGGGCTGATGCAAAGTGGAAAAGTGTTCTGTGGTCTGCCATGTCCACATTTATTTTTTATTTTTGGGAAATTGTGGATGTCGTGTCCTCCGGAACAGAGAGGAAAAGGACCATCCAGATTGGTCCAGGCGCAAAGTTCAAAAGCCAGCATGTGTGATAGTCTGGGAGTGTATTAGTGCCCAAGGCATGGGTAACTTACACACAGAAAAACACAGAAAAAACTGCTCCTAGGAAGAAAACATAGACAAAACTGTGTGTAACTTCCGGTAGGAATGTCGGAGCCACATGAAAAAGAAACCTCTATGTAGGTCTCACGTAGACCTACATTTTAATAATTGTATCCTTCAGCAAAAATCAACAGGAAGTTAAAAATTACCCGTTCAGTGTAAAAGTTTTGTAAAAACCTGTCACCTTTTTTCAAACATTATCTCCTCTGAGCGCGTTTGTCGAGTCGGCTTCAAACTCGCACAGGGGAAAGATTGAACCCTTCTGATTAAAATGTATTCAGAGAGTTTTGATTACTGCTCCGGTTTTGATTTTACGCGCCTTCAAACAACCCCTGCGCGAAGTTTCCTAAAATATGTCATTTTTGCCTCTTTGAGCTGTTATTTGACCCCCTTAAAATGCTTCAAAGTGCAGGTTAAAGCTTTACGTTGCAAAACGAAAGACATTTATCAACAACATCCAGAAACGCCGAGCTGTAATTTGACCCCCTTAACATGCTTCAAAGTGCAGGTTAAAGCTTTACGTTGCAAAACGAAAGACATTTATCAACAACATCCAGAAACGCCGAGCTGTAATTTGACCCCCTTAACATGCTTCAAAACTCACCAAATCAGAACTGGCGAAAATTGCCATCTAATAAAAAAAAAGAAAAAAAAAAATCAAAATTGCGCTCTAGCACCCCCTAGAAAGAAACAAAAAACAGATTGCTTGTAACTTCCGTTAGCAATGTCGTAGGGACATGAAACAAAAAACCTCTATGTAGGGCTGACTTAGACCTAGATTTCATAATTTAACCTTCTAGGGCAAAAATCAACAACAATTTTGCAAAAACCCATTCCAAGCCAAATTTTCGCAAAAAATGCAATACTTGCCTCTTTGAGCTGTAATTCGACCCACTTTAAAATGCTTCAAAACTCACCAAACACGGCACACACATCAGGACTGGCGAAAATTGGGATCTAATGAAAAAAACAAACCCCAAAACTCAAAATTGCGCTCTAGCGCAATTTTTGAATAAAACACAGAAAAAACTGCTCCTAGGAAGAAAACACAGACAGAACTGCTTTTAACTTCCGGTAAGAATTTTGGAGGGACGTGAAACAAAAACCTCTATGTAGGTCTCACGCAGACCTACATTTTAATAATTGTATCCTTCAGCAAAAATCAACAGGAAGTTAAAAATTATCCCTTCAATATAAAAGTTTTGTAAAAACCTGTCACCTTTTTTCAAACATTATCCCCTCTGAGCGCGTTTGTCGTGTCGGCTTCAAACTTGCACTGGAGAAAGATTGAACCCTTATGATTAAAATGTATTCAGAGAGTTTTGATTACTGCTCCGGTTTTGATTTTACGCGCCTTCAAAGAACCCCTGAGCAAAGTTTCCTAAAAAATGTAATTTTTGCCTCTTTGAGCTGTTATTTGACCCCCTTAAAATGCTTCAAAGTGCAGGTTAAAGCTCTACGATGCAAAGCGAAAGATATTTATCAACAACATCCAGAAACGTCAAGCTTTAATTTGACCCCCTTAACATGCTTCAAAACTCACCAAATTTTACACACACATCAGGACTGGCAAAAATTGCCATCTAATAAAAAAACAAACCCCAAAAATCAAAATTGAGCTCTAGCGCCACCTAGGAAAAAACCCAAACAAAACTGCTTGTAACTTCTGTTAGGAATGTCGTAGAGACATGAAACAAAAGCCTCTATGTAGGTCTGAATTAGACCAGGGCTTGGGTAATGGGGGAAGCAGCCGAAGGCGGGCCCGACCAACGCTGCTTGCAGGTTTAATTTTCTATTGTTATCTGTGGTATTTATGTTCTTGTGTCAATACATTTAATTCAGTCAAAACCTAGTTAACTAGTTGTTGTCATCTTTCATACCACAGGCTCCTAGACGAACCATCTTCTGTCACACAATTTCACACTCTTAACCCGCCTAGCCTATGCTAGCGTTACATGTTGCTGCCATTAAATTCTAAGTTAATGATTATTTGCAATAAAAAATAAGTTTCTCAGTGTGAACAAGAAATATCTTGTCTTTGCAGTCTATTCAATTGAATATAAGTTAAAAATGATTTGCATTGTATTCTGTTTTTATTTACGAATTACTCAACATGCCAACGTCACTGGTTTTGTACCAAAAAAAAATAAAAATAAAAATACATTAGTTGCAACATGTTGTTTTCCTACCACTTTCAAATGGAAGCCAATGAAATGTTCATGAGAGCATGTCCAGCATATACGCACTACTTATGTTCCCACTGCAGCCTCCCCGAGCAGGAGCGTGGTCATGCATGTCAGTGGTTGCTCACTCCCTGCGCCTTAGGTTGCACCAGGAAAAACAAACCCAAAAAACAAAAACAAAGCATTCAAGGCGTTCTGTTTACTTTCTAACCCCGGGGCGTTCATCCTCAATCAGGCTTTGCTCACAACTGCCTTGAATAGGCTGGGTTCTATATCTCTTTAATTAGCAGCAGCTTGCTCTCTTATAGTGTGATTTTTTTATTTTTTTATTTTTTTCCCTTGTCGAGACCAGATCCCAATTTAAATGGCGGCCTGTGGCTGATGGCGGGCTAAGGCAATCACAATGTGACACACCTGCGCGGGCTCGACGGTTCCACTTTACCTGGAATCGATGCGGCCGTTTTGGCTGCCTAGAATATACCTGGGAATCAATTCGGGGTGTTGAATAAGGGCGAGTGAGTAAGGCGATGGTGGTTTCATTCAAATGAGGGCAGGCGGGTAAGGAGAAGACTCCCACTATACTGCTGAATGTGTGTGTGTTCTGGTATTCTTACTCTTCTGGAGACATAAACAAGGAGGAGTTCCGTCCATGTGAGGACCGGTGAAAAATTCAACAACAACAAAAAATTAACTAAAAGCTTAACTTTTTTATATTTGCATAGTATGTATATATTATTACTGTTGTAAATACAAATATGTATACATCAAGAAAGGGTGGTCCTAAAGGGGTAAGCATTTTCCACATGTCTCAAGAAGGTCAGAAATACAAGAATGTGTGTGTGTGTGTGTGTGTGTGTGTGTGTGTGTGTGTGTGTGTGTGTGTGTGTGTGTGTGTGTGTGTGTGTGTGTGTGTGTGTGTGTGTGTGTGTGTGTGTGTGTGTGTGTGTGTGTGTGTTCTAGTATGTGTAATCTCCTGGAGACATAAACAAGGAGGAGTTCCGAACATATGAGGACCCGTAAAAATATTCAACAAAAAAAAATGTACTAAAAGCTTGACTGTTTTATATTTGCATAGTATGTATATATTATCAATGTTGTAAATACAAACATTTATATATCAAGAAAGGGTGGTCCTAAAGAGGTAAGCATTTTCCGCAGGTCTCAAGAAGGTCAGAAATACAAGAATATGTGTGTGTGTGTGTGTGTGTGTTTTGTGTGTGCTTGTATTCCTACCCTTCTGGAGACATCATCAAGGAGGAGTTCCGTCCATATGAGGACCGGTAAAAAAATTCAACAACAACAAAAAATGTATTAAAAGCTTAACTGTTTTGTATTTGCATTGTATGTATATATTATCAATGTTGTAAATACAAATATTTATATATCAAGGAAGGGTGGTCCTAAAGGGATAAGCATTTTTTGCAGGTCTCCAGAAGGTCAGAAATACAAGAATGTGTGTGTGTGTGTGTGTGTGTGTGTGTGTGTGTGTGTGTGTGTGTGTGTGTGTGTGTGTGTGTGTGTGTGTGTGTGTGTGTGTGTGTGTGTGTGTGTGTGTTTTGTGTATGCTTTGTGTGTGCTTGTATTCCTACCCTTCTGGAGACATAAACAAGGAGGAGTTCCGTCCATATGAGGACCGGTAAAAATATTCAACTACAAAAAAAATTTACCAAAAGCTTAACTGTTTTATATTTGCATAGTATGTATATATTATCAATGTTGTAAATACAAACATTTATATATCAAGAAAGGGTGGTCCTAAAGAGGTAAGCATTTTCCGCAGGTCTCAAGAAGGTCAGAAATACAAGTGTGTGTGTGTGTGTGTGTGTGTGTGTGTGTGTGTGTGTGTGTGTGTGTGTGTGTGTGTGTGTGTGTGTGTGTGTGTGTGTGTGTGTGTGTGTTCTTGTATTCTTACCCTTCTGGAGACATCAACAAGGCGGGGTTCCGTCCGTATGAGGACCAGTAAAAAAGTCAACAACAACAAAAAATTAACCAAAAGCTTAACTGTTTTATATTTGCATAGTATGTATATATTATCAATGTTGTAAATACAAATATTTTTATCTCAAGGAAGGGTGGTCCTAAAGGGGTAAGCATTTTTTGCAGGTCTCCAGAAGGTCAGAAATACAAGAGTGTGTGTGTGTGTGTGTGTTTGTGTGTGTGTGTGTGTGTGTGTGTGTGTGTGTGTGTGTGTGTGTGTGTGTGTGTGTGTGTGTGTGTGTGTGTTCTTGTATTCTTACCCTTCTGGAGATATCAACAAGGAGAAGTTCCGTCCATATGAGGACCAGTAAAAAATTCAACAACAACAAAAAATTAACCAAAAGCTTAACTGTTTTATATTTGCATAGTATGTATATATTTTTAATGTTGTAAATACAAATATTTATATATCAAGAAAGGGTGGTCTTAAAGAGGTAAGCATTTTCCACAGGTCTCAAGAAGGTCAGAAATACAAGAATTTGTGTGTGTGTATTCTTACCCTTCTGGAGACATCAACAAGGCGGAGTTCCGTCCATATGAGGACCGGTAAAAAATTCAAAAACAACAAAAAAATTACTAAAAGCTTAACTGTTTTATATTTGAATAGTATGTATATATTATCAATGTTGGAAATAGAAATATTTATATATCAAGGAAGGGTGGTCCTAAAGGGGTAAGCATTTTTTGCAGGTCTCCAGAAGGTCAGAAATACAAGAATGAGTGTGTGTGTGTGTGTGTGTGTGTGTGTGTGTGTGTGTGTGTGTGTGTGTGTGTGTGTGTGTGTGTGTGTGTGTGTGTGTTGTGTGTGCTTTGTGTGTGCTTGTATTCCTACCCTTCTGGAGACATAAACAAGGAGGAGTTCCGTCCATATGAGGACCGGTAAAAATATTCAACTACAAAAAAAATTTACCAAAAGCTTAACTGTTTTATATATGCATAGTATGTATATATTATTAATGTTGTAAATACAAATATTTATATATCAAGAAAGGGTGGTCCTAAAGATGTAAGCATTTTCCGCAGGTCTCAAGAAGGTCAGAAATACACACACACACACACACACACACACACACACACATTCTTGTATTTCTGACCTTCTTGAGACCTGCGGAAAATGCTTACCTCTTTAGGACTACCCTTTCTTGATATATAAATATGTGTATTTACAACATTAATAATATATACATACTATGCAAATATAAAACAGTTAAGCTTTTAGTTAATTTTTTGTTGTTGTTGAATTTTTTACCGGTCCTCATATGGACGGAACTCCTCCCTGTTGATGTCTCCAGAAGGGTAGGAATACAAGCACACACAAAACACACACCTTGTGTGTGTGTGTGTGTGTGTGTGCGTGTGTGTGTGTGTGTGTGTGTGTGTGTGTGTGTGTGTGTGTGTGTGTGTGTGTGTGTGTGTGTGTGTGTGTGTGTGTGTGTGTAATGAACTCAGCCTGTGTATGTATATTGCTAATGTGTCCACTTCCACACACAAAGAAAGGCCTAAACACACAATCGCACACACTGCATCCCCGGTGAAATGAAATGGGCAATTTTACAGATTTGGTCTTTGTCTTGGACCGTCCCCGCTATAATTCACTGCATAATAAAACCACTACGGAGGTCATTTGAGCCAGTCTTTTAAAAAATGAGACCACGGGAGCGGAACCTCTCATGAATATGTTTGCCGTGTAGTTACCGTTCTCCCGCCTCATTCCGGACACCCAGTCGACGCATGCACCCGGTCCTCGACGCTCCGTAATCGTGTTTTAATTCCCGACCACGTCCCCGCGCCGGATTAACGTCTTCTGGTGTAATCCCAGGAAACGTGCCGTGGGGCTCACTACTCTGACTGGAGTCTGCCATCCGAAGCAGAAGGGAGTCAGTTCTTGGGTGATGTTCAGCGTTACGTGATCACGGAGTCAGTTCTTGGGTAATGGTCGATAACACCACATGGGCTCAGGAACACTTCAGAAAACCACTGTCACTAAATACAGTTCATCGCTACATCTGTAAGTGCAAGTTAAAGCTCTACTATGCATAGCCAAAGCCATTTATCAACAACATCCAGAAATGACGCCGGCTTCTCTGGGCCTGAGATCATCTAAGATGAACTTATGCAAAGTGGAAAAGTGTTCTGTGGTCTGACGAGTCCACATTTCAAATTGTTTTTGGAAATATTTGACATTGTGTCATCCAGACCAAAGTGGAAGCTAACCATCCAGACTGTTACCGACGCAAGGTTCGAAAGCCAGCATCTGTGATGGAGTGGGGGTTCGTTAGTGCCCAAGGCATGGGTAACTTACGAAACTGTGAAGGCATCACTGTAATGATACCAAGTACAACTAGATACATACTAGTATCTAGTTGATGAAGTTAAGGATTGTTTTTGGTTAGGCGAGCAAAATAGTGGTCTGTCAGCTCTTGAACGGCTGCCATCGACTTCCGAATGTGTCGCTAGACCAGAGCCACGCTTAATCCAGTCAGCAGGTGACCTGTTGGTAGGTATCTTCAAAGTCTTTGACGGAAGGAACTGCCACGCACAGAACTCGGTCTTGGGAGTCTGGCACACCTGGAGGTAATGGCCAATCAGGCTACTGTTTGTACCTGCCTCGCCCTCCAGTCAGGGCTGGACTATTGTGTGCTGTGGACTGTTTCGCTGTCTCCAGTTCTCCCTGGTTCCTTGTCTCCTGTATCCTGTTAGCTGATTCCTGTATGCTGTGGACTGTTTGTTGTCTCCGGTTCTCCTTGTTTCTTGGTATCGTGTTTCGGAGTTCCTGTTTGCCGTTTCCAGTTTGAATGTTTCCTGGTTCCTGGTTCCTGACTCCTGTTTTTCCGCATTTTCTTTGGACATTAAAATCATGTTTTTGTGCATAGAGCCTGCCATATCTGCATCTTGGGGTTTATCACCAGCAAGCGAGCAGCTAGCTAGTTTCTCAAGCTTGCTGAAGGTAAGTGACAAGTGAGCCTTTGGGTTCCTTGAACGGCTGCATTTGTCTACCGAATGTGTCACTAGACCAGTCAGCGGGTGACCTGTTGGAAGATATCTTTATAAAGTTTTCTACGGACAAAACAACCAGGGTAAAGGTAAATAAACAAGTGAGCAGCTAACTAGTTTCTCAAGCATGGTGAGGGTAAGTAACAAGTGTGCAACGGACTAGTTTCTCAAGTATGGTGAAGGTAACTGACAAGTGAGCAGGTGACTAGTTTCTCAGGCATGGTGAAGGTAACTAACAAGTGAGCAGCTAACTCGTTTTTCAAGCATGGTGCAGGTAAGTGACAAGTGAGCAGCCAACTAGTTTCTCAAGCATGGTGAAGGTAAGTGACAAGTGAGCAGCTTACTAGTTTCTCAAGCAAAATGAAGGTAAGTGACAAGTGAGGGACTGACGATTTTCTCAAGCATGGTGAAGGTAAGTGGCAAGTGAGCAGCTGACTAGTTTCTCAAGCATGGTGAAGGTAAGTGACAAGTGAGCAGCTGACTAGTTTCTCAAGCATGGTAAAGGTAAAATAAAGTTAAAGTACCAATGATTGTCTCGCACACACACACACTAGGTGTGGTGAAATATGTCCCCTGCATTTCCTCTCGTTCACCCCCCTGGGAGGTGAGGGGAGCAGTGAGCAGCAGCGGAGTCCACGCCCGGGAATCATTTTTGGGGGATTTAACCCCCAACTCCAACCTTTGAAGCTGAGTGCCAAGCAGGGAGGTAATGGGTCCCATTTTTATACTCTCTGGTATGACTCGGCCGGGATTTGAACTCACGACCTACCGATCTCTGGGCCCTCTAACCACAAGGCCAGTGAGTAGGTTCAATTGAGCAATTGACCAGTGAGCAGCTGACTAGTCTCTCAAGCATAATGGAGGTAAGTTACAAGTGAGCAGCTGACTAGTTTCTCGGCTGCCATCGTTTTCCGAATGTGTCACTGGACCAATCAGCAGGTGAGATGTTGGTAGGTATTTTCCAAGATTTTGTTGGAAATAAAAAACAGGGCGAAGGTAAGTGACAAGTGAGCAGCTGACTAGTTTCTCGGTTGCCATTGTCTCCCGAATGTGTCACTGGACCAGTCAGCAGGTGACATGTTGGTAGGCATTTTTAAAGATTTTGTTGGAAATAAAAAACAGGGTGAAGGTAAGTGACAAGTGAGCAGCTGACTAGTTTCTAGGCTGCCATCGTCTTCCCAATGTGTCACTGGACCAGTCAGCAGGTGACATGTTGGTAGGTATTTTCCAAGATTTTGTTGGAAATAAAAAACAAGGTGAAGGTAAGTGACAAGTGAGCAGCTGACTAGTTTCTCGGCTGCCATCGTCTCCCGAATGTGTCACTGGACCAGTCAGCAGGTGACATGTTGACAGGTATTTTCAAAGATTTTGTTGGAAATCAAAAACAGGGTTAAGGTAAGTGACAAGTGAGCAGCTGACTAGTTTCTCAAGCATAGTTAAGGTAAAATAAAGTTAAAGTTAAAGTACTAATGATTTTCTCGCACACACACACACTAGGTGTGGTGAAATATGTCCCCTGCATTTCCTCTCATTCACCCCCCTGGGAGGTGAGGGGAGCAGCGAGCAGCAGTGGAGTCCACGCCCGGGATTCATTTTTGGTGATTAAACCCCCAATTCCAACCTTTTGAAGCTGAGTGCCAAGCAGGGAGGTAACTGCTCCCATTTTTCGGCTCAATTGAGCAATTGACATGTGAGCAGCTGACTAGTTTCTCAAGCATAGTGGAGGTAAGTTACAAGTGAGCAGCTAACCAGTTTCTCGGCTGCCATCGTCTTCCGAATGTGTCACTGGACCAGTCAGCAGGTGACATGTTGGTAGATATATTTTTAAAGATTTTGTTGGAAATAAAAAACAGGGTTAAGGTAAGTGGCAAGTGAGCAGCTGACTAGTTTCTCAAGCATGGTTAAGGTAAAATAAAGTTAAAGTTAAAGTACTAATGATTGTCTCGCACACACACACACTAGGTGTGGTGAAATATGTCCCCTGCATTTCCTCTTGTTCACCCCCCCGGGAGGTGAGGGGAGCAGTGAGCAGCAGCGGAGTCCACGCCCGGGAATCATTTTTGGGTGATTTAACCCCCAATTCCAACTTTTTGAAGCTGACTGCTAAGCAGGGAGGTAATGGCTCCCATTTTTCGACTCAATTGAGCAATTGACAAATGAGCAGCTGACTAGTTTCTCAGGCATGGTGTTGTGTAACATTGTTTCGTCCAATTGAGCAATTGACGAGTGAGCAGCTGACTAGTTTCTCAGGCATGGTGTTGTGTAACATTGTTTCGTCCAATTGAGCAATTGACGAGTGAGCAGCTGACTAGTTTCTCAGGCATGGTGTTGTGTAACATTGTTTCGTCCAATTGAGCAATTGACGAGTGAGCAGCTGACTAGTTTCTCAGGCCATGGTGTTGTGTAACATTGTTTCGTCCAATTGAGCAATTGACGAGTGAGCAGCTGACTAGTTTCTCAGGCACGGTGTTGTGTAACATTGTTTCGTCCAATTGAGCAATTGACGAGTGAGCAGCTGACTAGTTTCTCAGGCACGGTGTTGTGTAACATTGTTTCGTCCAATTGAGCAATTGACGAGTGAGCAGCTGACTAGTTTCTCAGGCATGGTGTTGTGTAACATTGTTTTGTCCAATTGAGCAATTGACGAGTGAGCAGCTGACTAGTTTCTCAGGCACGGTGTTGTGTAACATTGTTTCGTCCAATAGAAAATGGTGAGTTTTGGGGACGCAGCGTGTTCCCTCCAAGCGGTTTCCGCGCCACCCGTCCAAAAGGTAAATCAAGTCTCGATTGATGCCTCAGACCACCGAGCGGCGGCGAGCGGCGTTCCCCCCCCCTGCTCCGTGCTTATTGAATCAACGTCTCGTCAACTAATTATATTTTTTTGCGGTTGGGGGCGATTATGACGGTGATAAACTACCCTTCATAAAAGAGCTTTGTGATGACCAGGCAGCCGGAGGGGGAGGCGGTGGGGGGGTCAGTGTACACACCAAGAAATATTCTGGTTCTTGGGGTGGGGGGGGGGTACACAACACTCCAATAAAGTCCCTCCCATTGCGTAATACAATAAGCATTTATCAGCTTGTTTTCTCCCGTAATGGCCGACTGTCGGCCGGCATCATCTCGCCCGTGCATCAGTCGCTCTGCCCCCGCCGTTTGGGGGAAGATTTTAATGTGCGCGCCGTGGGGGAGGGAATGTCATTTGTCTATTAGCTCGCACAATAAAGGCAAACATGTTCAGGAGTAATTCCTGAAGAGGAAGACCATGAAGCTGCACATCATCCATTCTGCTGATGCTGGATGGAGACTAAGCAAGTTCAGACTGCATCAGTTCCCTCCGGGTACTCCGGCTTCCTCCCACCTCCAAAGACATGCACCTGGGGATAGGCCCCTCCCTCCTCCAAAGACATGCACCTGGGGATAGGCCCCTCCCTCCTCCAAAGACATGCACCTGGGGATAGGTTGATGGGCAACACTAAATGGTCCCTAGTGTGTGAATGTTGTCTGTCTGTCTGTGTTGGCCCTGTGAAGAGGTGGCAACTTGTCCAGGGTGTACGCCGCCTTCCGCCCGATTGTAGCTGAGATGGGCTCCAGCGCCCCCCCGCCACCCCGAAAGGAATAAGCGGTAGAAAATGGATGGCTGGAACTCTCTTCTGGAGTGTTTTAGTGATCATTAACTGGAAGCAAGCTGGTGCTTCTCCTCCTCCTTCTTGTTCTTCTTCTTCTTCACCTTTTTCATTCTTGTTGTTGTTGTCCTTCTTCTTCTCGTTCTTCTTCCTCCTGTTCTATTTATTGTTGTTTTTCTTCTTCTTCTCGTTCTTCTTACTCTTTTTCTTTTTCTTGTTCTTGCTGTTCTTCTTGTTCTTGTTCTTCTTCTTCTTCTTCTTGGTCTTGTTCTTTTTCTTGTTCTTCTTGTTCTTTTTTTGTTCTTGTTCTTGTTCTTGGTCTTGTTGTTGTTGTTGTTGTTGTTTTTTATTTTTCTTCTTGGTCTTTTTTTCGTTGTTGTTGTTGTTGTTCTTCCCCTTCTTCTCCTCTTCCTTCTTGTTCTCGTTCTTCTTCCTCTCGTTCTTGTTTTTGTTCTTGTTATTATTATTGTTATGAATATTATTATTACTATTATTATTCTCCTTGTCCTCCTCCTCGTTTTTCTTGTTCTTTTTTTTCTCACTTTGTTCAGTTTTTTTCTCGTTTTTCTTCTCATTTTTGTTCTTTTTGCTCTTTATCTTATGTTTTTCATTCTACTTTTTGTTCTTCTTCCTATTATTTTCCTTTGTCTTCTTGTTCTTCTTCTTCTTATTATTATTCTTATTTGTGTTCTCCTTGTTCTTCTACTTTTCCTTCGTCTTCTTCTCCTACTTGTTTTTTTTTTTCTCGTTCTTGTTTTTCTTGTCATTTTCTTATCGATCTTTGTCTCGTTATTTTTGTTCTCGTTGTTGTCTTTCTCGTCCTGCTTCTTCTTGTTGTTCGTCTTGTTCTCGGTCATCTTCTTCTTTGCATCAGTCCATATGAGACTAGCTCGGGCCCAGCCAAGCCTGCGGCGTTTCTGGGTGTTGTTGATAAATGGCTTTGGCTTTGCATAGTAGAGATTTAACTTGCACTTACAGATGTAGCGACCGAATGTCGTTACTGACAGTGATTTTCTGAAGATTTCCTGAGCCCATGTGGTGATATCTTTTACACACTGATGTCGCTTTTTGTTGCAGTACCGCATGAGAGATCCAAGGGCACGGGCATTCAATGTTACGTGCAGTGATTTCTCCAGATTCTCTAATTCTTTTGATGATATTACAGACCGTAGATGGGGAAGTCCCTAAATTCCTTGCAATAGCTGGTTGAGAAATGTTGTTCTTAAACAATTTGCTCAGGCATTTGTTGACAAAGTGTTGACCTTCGCCCCGTCCTTGTTTGTGAATGACTGAGCATTTCTTTTACCCAATCATGGCACCAGCCTGTTCACTCGTGGTATTTTCCAAATAAGTGTTTGATGAGCGTTCCTCAACTTTCTCCCTATTTTTTGCCACTTGTGCCAGCTTTTTTTGAAAAAAAATAACAAAATTGACCAATGTGAACAGGAAATATCTTGTCTTTGCAGTCTATTCAATTAAATATAAGTTGAAAAGTATTTGCAAATCATTGTATTTTGTTTTTATTTACCATTTACACAACATGACAACTTCTCTAGTTTCAGGGTTTTGTAAATAATGCCCGGTAGTACTGACAAAAACGTTTCTTACATCAGAGTTCTCAGGAGGACATGGTTTTAAAGGAACACTACACTTTCTGGGAATGTTGCCCTTCATCACAATCCTCATGTCTGACAAGGATTGTGTGTTCTAATTTGTAAAAAAAAAAAAAAACTGCTAGCCCGAGGCAGCTTACTACTGACAGGTAATGGCGACTCGCCTATTGGTGTACAGCATGATCCTTTTATTTTTATCTTCTGATAACTCTGTTTTCAGGATACGAGAAAAAAAATGTGTGACGTTTGTTGGGCATGGTGATGCGGATGCGTTCTCTCCAGATGCAGATCGGGCTCGGACACAGCGTAAGGTAAGAAATATTGATTTATTTAAACTGAGGAACAGACTATAAACAGGAAACTTGTACCAGGCACAAAAACGCAAAGCAAAGAGCTAGCATGGGAGCTAAGAAAACACAGAAGCATATCGTGAAAGTTATTAAGAACAAAACAGGTTAACCAGAGTCGGGAATGAGCGTCGTCACTGGAACAAAACTAGGAACCGAGACCGATTGAACAGAAAAGGCAGGCTTAAATAAAGACGTCATCACAAGGCAGGTGCGCGTCACAAGCAAGGGGCAGGTGAAACTAATAAGCAACCGTGGTGACAGAACAAACAAGGAAGTGCACAAACAAACTCAAAAATCTAAACAACATATGATCCGGGCAGCGGATCATAACAAAATGTATTTTAAAATCCTGTCAAAGCGAGACATACTGTAGTAGAAAGGAGGAGGGCACAAAAAGGCAAAGCAAAGAGCTAGCATGGGAGCTAGGAAAACACAGAAGCATATCGCGAAAGCTATTAAGAACAAAACAGGTTTACCAGAGTCAGAGCGAGACATACTGTAGTAGAAAGGAGGGGGGGGGGGGGGGGGGGGGTCATTTGCTCCACTAAAACGCAGCTGACATCGTCGGTGCTGCATTGAAGGCACCCAGAATGTTGTTTAAATGAGGAGTAACTCGCGTTGTCGTTAAAGTCTGCGCTCATTTACCGGAGAGTCATTAATCTTCCTTTTCCTGGGCCTGTCCTCCTCCTCTTGCCGGGTGGTCTCCCCCGGGCTCTCATTTAGCTCCCCTCACCGTACAGAACACACGCCCGCTCCCTCGCTATCCACCTCGCTCTCGCCGAGTCGACTGGGAGCGAGACGGAAACGGGGGTTGGAAGTGAGTGTCACCGGTTGTCGCGAATACCGCCACCGACCTGCAAACACCAAGTCGGGCTTTTATTTTGTTGCCTTTTTAAACATTAAGGAGCAAATTAGATGATGCAAAACAGGAAGTGGCTCTGTTTTGGTGAACAAAGACAATTCGCACATTTTGCAAAAAAATCCAACTTTGGGGGCCAAAGAAAGTGGCGAGTGCCAGCATTTTAATAAAGAAGGTAAGGAACGCGTTCAAATCCGACAACTGGTAGCATACAGAATACAATGAATTGAATAGACTGTAAAAACAAGATAATTAACGTTCACACTGGTCAATGTTGTTATTTTTTTCTTTTAAAAAAAAGCTGGCACAAGTGGCAAAAAAGATGGACAAAGTTGAGGAATGCTCATCAAACACTTATTTGGAACATCTCATGGGTGAACAGGCTAATTGGGAATAGGTTGGGTATAAAAGCAGCTTCCATGAAATGCTCACTCATTCACAAACAAGGACAGGGTGAGGGTCACCACTTTGTCAACAAATGCCTGAGCAAATTGTTTAAGAACAACATTTCTCAACCAGATGTTGCAAGGAATTTAGGCATTTCCCCATCTACGGTTCGTATTATCATCAAAAGGGTTAGAGAATCTGGAGAAATCACTGCACGTAGCATTAAATGCCCGCAACCTTGGATCCCTCAGACGGTGCTGCATCAAAAAGCGGTATCAATGTGTAAAGGATATCACCACCGGGGCTCAGGAACACGTCAGAAAACCACTGTCAGTAACTACAGTCGGTCGCTACATCTGTAAGAGCAAGTTAAAACTCTACTATGCAAAGCCAAAGCCATTTATCAACAACACCCAGAAACGCCGCCGGCTTGGCTGGGCCCGAGTTCGTCTCAGATGGATTGATGCAAAGAAGAAGATAACCGAGAACAAGACGAACAACAAGGAGAAGCAGGACGAGAAAGACAACAACGAGAACAAAAATAACAAGACAAAGATCGATAAGAAAATGACAAGAAAAACAAGAACGAGAAAAACAAACAGGTAGGAGAAGAAGAGGAAGAAAAAGAAGAAGAACAAGAATAATAATAAGAACAACAAGAAGACAACGGAAAAGAATAGGAAGAACAAAAAGTAGAAGAAAAATAAGATAAAGAAAAAAAAGAAGAGCAATAAGAACGTTGAAAAATGTGAAAAATGGAATAAACGAGCAAACAGGTGTGTGAAGGTTTCGTTGTGGGTGGGGTTGTCAGTGGACCGACAGATTTAACAAGTCTTTTATTTTGATATATTTGCTATGGGCAATGTCACCAGCCGCTTCCTTCTCCCTCGCGTGTGTCTTCCCCTCTTCTCTCCGCCTCCCGCTTATGGCCTCGGATCCTGCTGAGAAACGGAGACAGGTGATTAGAATAACCAGTCCCAGCTGGGCAATCCACTCCCCTTTCAGCTGCTGCCGTTCCTGCATTATTCGTTGATAAATGGTTGTGGCTTTGCATAGTAGAGTTTTAACTTGCACTTACAGATGTACCGACCGACTGTAGTTACCGACAGTGGTTTCCTTGAGTCTTCCTGAGCCCATGTGGTGATATCCTTTACACACAGATGTGTCTTTATGATGCAGTACTGCCTAAGGCAGGGGTAGGGAACTTCTGGCTCGCGAGCCAGATGTGGCTCTTTTGATGACTGCATCTGGCTCTCGGATAAATCTGAGCTGACATTGCTTAACAGGATAAGTAATGAATGTTTCCGCTTGTAATCACAGTGTTAAAAATGACGTTCAAAATATAAAACGTTCTCATGCTTTTTTATGTTCAAGAAGTTGCGTTAATGGTAAAAAGGTATTTATTTATTATTGGTTAGTGTGGGGCTTGCCCTCCTGGGGGTCCTTCAGACCACCAAGCACCGACATGAGAGCCTGTTTCAGGGTTGCAATATTGTTATATTTTTCAATAAGTCTCTCAGTTGCTTTCCAGCAGATGTATTTTTCTCTTTCGTTCTCGCTCGCCGCTCTGGCTCCAGCTCCAACCCCGTCTCTCCTCCTGGCTGCTGCTTATAACAGAGCGACAGGTGATTAGATAACAAGGCCCAGCTGGGCCATCTACGCACCTGTCGCTGATTTCGAGGCCGGTCCTGGCAACGCCCCGCTTCGCTGCAGGCCCGCAGGCCACGCCCCCTCCACAGTTAGCTTCAGAATAACAATGTTATTACAAAGAATCAGAGACCTATTGTACTTTAAAAATGTTGGTCTTACTTAAAAATGCACACGTTTAGTTGTGTTCAGTGTTAAAAAAAAATACTGTATATTCTCTGACGGAAATACATTTTAAAATATTTGGCTTCTTGGCTCTTCCAGCCAAAAAGGTTCCCGACTCCTGGGCTAAGGGATCGAGGATCCATAATATAACGGCTTACTTGCAGTGATTTCTCCAGAATCTCGGAACCTTTTGATGATAATACGGACCGTAGATGGTGAAATTCCTAAATTCCTTGCAACGGCTGGTTGAGAAATCAATCAATCAATCAATCAATGTTTATTTATATAGCCCCAAATCACAAATATCTCAAAGGACTGCACACATCATTACGACTACAACATCCTCGGAAGAACCCACAAAAGGGCAAGGAAAACTCACACCCAGTGGGCAGGGAGAATTCACATCCAGTGGGACGCCAGTGACAATGCTGACTATGAGAAACCTTGGAGAGGACCTCAGATGTGGGCAACCCCCCCCCCCCCCCCCTCGAGGGGACCAAAAGCAATGGATGCCGAGCGGGTCTAACATGATACTGTGAAAGTTCAATCCATAGTGGCTCCAACACAGCCGCGAGAGTTCAGTTCAAAGCGGATCCAAGACAGCAGCGAGAGTCCCGTGCACAGGAAACCATCTCAAGCGCAGGCGGATCAGCAGCGTAGAGATGTCCCCAACCGATACACAGGCAAGCGGTCCATCCTGGGTCCCGACGAGCGGTCCATCCTGGGTCTCGACTCTGGACAGCCAGTACTTCATCCATGGTCATCGGACCGGACCCCCTCCACAAGGGAGGGGGGACATAGGAGAAAGAAAAGAAGCGGCAGATCAACTGGTCTAAAAAGGAGGTATATTTAAAGGCTAGGGTATACAGATGAGTTTTAAGGTGAGACTTAAATGCTTCTACTGAGGTAGCATCTCGAACTGTTACCGGGAGGGCATTCCAGAGTACTGGAGCCCGAACGGAAAACGCTCTATAGCCCGCAGACTTTTTTTGGGCTCTAGGAATCATTAATAAGCCGGAGTCCTTTGAACGCAGATTTCTTGCCAGGACATATGGTACAATACAATCGGCAAGATAGGATGGAGCTAGACCGTGTAGTATTTTATACGTAAGTAGTAAAACCTTAAAGTCACATCTTAAGTGCACAGGAAGCCAGTGCTGGTGAGCCAGTATAGGTATATATGTATGTATATATGTATATAAAGGTATATACAGTATAGGTATATATGTATGTATATATGTATATAAAGATATATACAGTATAGGTATATATGTATGTATATATGTATATAAAGGTATATACAGTATAGGTATATATGTATGTATATATGTATATAAAGGTATATACAGTACAGGCGTAATGTGATCAAACTTTCTTGTTCTTGTCAAAAGTCTAGCAGCCGCATTTTGTACCAACTGTAATCTTTTAATGCTAGACATGGGGAGACCCGAAAATAATACGTTACAGTAATCGAGACGAGGCGTAACAAACGCATGGATAATGATCTCGGCGTCTTTAGTGGACAAAATGGAGCGAATTTTAGCGATATTACGGAGATGAAAGAAGGCCGTTTTAGTAACGCTTTTAATGTATGACTCAAAGGAGAGAGTTGGGTCGAAGATAATACCCAGATTTTTTACCGAGTCACCCTGTTTTATTATTTGGTTGTCAAATGTTAAAGTTGTATTATTAAATAGAGGTCGGTGTCTAGCAGGACCGATAATCAGCATTTCCGTTTTTTTGGCGTTGAGTTGCAAAAAATTAGCGGACATCCATTGTTTAATTTCATTAAGACACGCCTCCAACTGACTACAATCCGGCGTGTTGGTCAGCTTTAGGGGCATGTAGAGTTGGGTGTCATCAGCATAACAGTGAAAGCTAACACCGTATTTGCGTATGATGTCACCCAGCGGCAGCATGTAGATGCTGAAGAGTGCAGGGCCAAGGACCGAACCCTGGGGAACTCCACACGTTACCTTGACATAGTCCGAGGTCATACTGTTACGGGAGACGCACTGCATCCTGTCAGTAAGATAAGAAATGTTGTTCTTTAACGATTTGCTCAGGCATTTGTTGACAAAGTGGCGACCCCTCCCCCCGTCCCTTGTTTGTGAACGACTGTTCACCTGTGGCATGTCTCAAATAAGCGTTTGATGAGCATTCCTCAACTTTCTCAGTCTTTTTTGCCACTTGTGCCAGCTTTTTTTTTTTAAACATGTTGCAGGCATCCAATTCCAAATGAGCTAATATTTTGCAAAAAATAACAAAAAAAAGGGCACCGTCATGTTTTTTTTTTCTCGGCAGACAGATATTTCCACTTCCTGCTACGCTAATGATCCCCATGACTTGAGTGCCCTGGAGCAACGCCGGCGATAATACACGAGCGCCTTTCCGAGAGGTTTAAATCTCCGCTCCTTTCAAGGCCGTTTCGGGCTAATTAACGCGCGGCCGACTGTTTGCTGAGGAATGCGCTCTAATGGCCTCCTCGGGGCGGCGGCTTTCACAATAAACGTAATTATCAGAGAACGGCGAGGTCAGCGGGGGGGGGGGCTCATTGTTTCCATTTGCAGCCGCCTTTATTCTCCCGCCTCATTGATCGGCCCTCGCCAACCGCCGCGTTGATTGGGCGGCGGTTGATTATCATTTGAAGAAAAAAAATAAAAATAAAAGTGATTGAACTTCGGAAAGGTCGCAAAAGCTGCGGGGTTCTCGTAAACAAGAGCAATTATTGCGGGGAAAGCGAAAAGGACGAGTTGGCATTTTTAAATCGACATCGAGCGATTGTCGGCGGCACTTTTTTCGGTGTTTTTATTTATTTCACGAAACCCAAAAGCAGTGAAGTTGTCACGTTGTGTAAAAGGAAACTAAAAACAGAATAGTGAATTAAATTTATATAGCGCTTTTCTCAAGTGACTCAAAGCGCTTTACATTGTGAAACCCAATATCTAAGTTACATTTAAAGCAGTGTGGGTGGCACTGGGAGCAGGTGGGTAAAGTGTCTTGCCCAAGGACACAACGGCAGTGACTAGGATGGCACCAGCGGGAATCGAACCTGCAACCCTCAAGTTGCTGGCACGGCCGCTCTACCAACCGAGCTATGCCGCCACAATCCTTTTTCAAGTTATATTCGGTTAAATATTTTATGCTGAAACTGGTAAAGTCGTTATTTTTTGCAAATTTTAGCTCATCTGGAATTGGGTGCCTGCAAAATGTTTCAAAAAAGCTGGCACAAGTGGCAAAAAAGACTGAGAAAGTTGAGGAATGCTCATCAAACACTTATTTGGAACATCCCACAGGTGAACTGTGACTAACCCCAAGATGCAGGCATTGAACAGGAAAACAGGATTGAATTGAAATATTGGAATAAGAACAAACAAAAGGGAACCAACGAAGGATGTGCACGAGGCGGAAAAAAAAAAAAAAGGTCTTTAGCATGGACGCTAGCAAGAAACAAAAAGGGGCCTAGCGTGGAAGCTAGCGGGTAGCAAACAGGAAAACAGAAGTGGTTACTTGTACAGTGAAAACAAAACGGAAGAAGGTACAAATAGGAGCGGGCTGATTGACACCAGGTGTGGCCAGGTGCCCATCGGCCGCAGCTGAGGGGACACAGCACTCAGGGAGACAAACAGGAAGCTAGAGTGAAAACAAAATGGAAGCAGGGAACAAAATACAGTAAGCTACAAACAGATACCGAAAGTTAGCTTACCGCTACGCTGCAATGACTCGACATAAAACCACACGACAGGAGCGACAATACGGAAGTCATCGACAAGACAAATCAATAATCCAGCACTGACTGGAAGACAAAGCAGGTACAAATAGGAGCGGGCTGATTGACACCAGGTGTGGCCAGCACTCAGGGAAACAAACAGGAAGCTGAAGCAAAATAAGAGTGCCGACAGGAACTAAGGACAGGAAATACTAAACACACAGAGGAAAAACTAAAACACAAACAAACTGCCAGTGACAAGCCTGACATGAACAGGCTAATTGAGACCTGGCGGGTGCCATGATTGGGTATAAAAACAGCTTCCGTGAAATGCTCAAACAAGGATGCGGCGAGGGTCATCACTTTGTCAACAAATGTCGGAGCAAAATTGTCCAATGGTTTAAGAACATTTCTCAATCACCTGTTGCAAGGAATTTGTAAGTGCAAGTTAAAACTTTGCTATGCAAAGCCAAAAAGTCATTTATCAACAACACCCGGAAACATTGTTAAAAGGAAAGGCCATGTAACACAAAGGTAAAAAAAGTTCTATGTGACAACTTTTTTGCAATGTGTTGCTGCCATTTAATTCTAATTCAATGATTACTATAGCTCTTTGAGAAATGTTTATTATTTATCATTATTTACTAGACAAAACCCAAAAGCAATTAAGTTGTCACGTTGTGTAAATGGTCAATAAAAACAGAATACAATGATTTGAAAATTATTTTTCTAACTATATACAATTGAATTGGCTGCAAAACCAAGATATTTGCCATTCAAACTGGTAAATTTCGCTATTTTTACCAAACCTTTGATCCCTTAGGCGGTATTGCATTGAAAAGCGACATCGGTGTGTAAAGGATATCACCACATGGGCTCAGGAACACTTCAGAAAACCACTGTCAGTAACTACAGTCGGTCGCTACATCTGCAAGTGCAAGTTAAAACTCTACTATGCAAAGCCAAAGCCAATTATCAACAACACCCAGAAACGTTGTTAAATAGGAAAGCCCATGTAATACAGTGGTAAATATGCCCCTGCATGCATCAAATACCAAATTATAATACTCTGGGGTGTGCACCTGAACAATTTGCTTGGTATGCTCGAAACAACAAAATATGACCGGGGTGTATACCTACAAAATTAGCTAAAAAAAGAAAAAGCATACTAACGTTGACATGTTGTATTCCTGATAAATGATCTAAAAAAAAAAGACTAGCGTGTTAACATGCTAACTCTAATATGCATCAAGTACCAACAATGTTTTACTGTGCGGTGTCTACCTAAAAAAGTTGTTTAAAATTCTAGCATGGAAACAATAGCATGCTTCAAGTACCAAAATATGACTATGGTGTATAACTACAGAATTGCAAAAAAAAATTTTAAATCATAAAAAAAATGATAGCATACATGCTAATAGTGACAAATGTTTGACACTGAGGTGTATGTCTGCTAAAACATTTTAAAAAGCTATCATGCTAATATTAGCATGCTAAAATACTAACTATAACATTCATCAAATACCAAAATACAATACTCTGAGGTGTGCTTAAAACACCAAAATATGACCAACAAAAATAAATTGGGAAAAAAAAACCTAGCATACTAACGTTAGCATGCTAAAAGGTAGTATTTGTCAACTAAAACAAAAATTTAACGCTGAGGTGTATATCTGCAAACTGTACTATGCTAACAGGCTAACAATAGCATCCTTATAGTTAGCATCAGTGAAATGTCACAAATATATGACACAAAGGTGTATTCCTGCTAAAACATTTTAAAAAGCTAGCAAGCTAATGTTAGCATGCTAAAATGCTATCTATAACATTCATCAAATACCAAAAAACAATACTCTCAGGTGTGCTTAAAACACCAAAATTTAACCAACAAAAATTAATTGGGGAAAAAAAACCTAGCATACTAACATTACCATGCTAAAAGGTAGTATTTGTCATGTAAAACAAACATTTGACCCTGAGGTGTATACCTGCAAACTGTACTATGCTAACATGCTAACAATAGCATCCTTACAGTTAGCATCAGTGAAATGTCACAAACATATGACACTAAGGTGTATTTCTGATAAAACATTTTAAAAAGCTAGCATGCCATTGTTAGCGTGCTAAAATTCCAATTGTAACATGCATCAAGAACCAAAATATAATACTCTGAGGTGTGCTTAAAACACCAAAATATAACTTACAAAATTAGATTGAAAAAAAAAGCTAGCATACAAACTTTAGCATGCTAAAATATAGCATTTCTCAAGTAAACAAATTTTTTATGCTGAGGTTTGTACGTGCAAACAGTACTATGCTAACATGCTAACAATAGCCTGCTTACAGTTAGCATCAGTGAAATGTCAAAAATATATGACACTGGGGTGTATTTCTGCTAAAACATTTTAAAAAGCTAGCATGCTAATGTTAGCATGCCAAAATGCTAATTGTAACATGCATCAAATACCAAAATATAATACTTTGAGGTGTGCTTAAAACACCAAAATATGACCTACAAAAATTGTTTTGAAAAAAAAAAAATAGAATACTAACATTAGCATGCTAAAAGGTAGGATTTGTCAAGTAAAACAAACATTTGACGCTTAAGTGTATACCTGGAAACAGTACTATGCTAATATGCTAATTATAGCACGCTTACAGTTGGCATCAGTGAAATGTCAAAAATATATTACACTGAGGTGTTTTTATGCTGTATTTTTGCCAAAACTAGCATGCTAAAATGCGAACTGTAACATGCATAAAACACCAAAATGTAATACTCTGAGGTGTGCTTAAAATACCAAAATATGACCTACAAAATTAGATTCAAAAACAAAACCAAAAAAAAAAAAACTAGCATACTAACGTTAGCATGCTTGGAGGTAGCATTTGTCAAGTAAACAAATATTTGATGCTGAGGTGTATACCTGCAACCAGTACTATGCTAACATGCTAAAAATTACATGCTTACAGTTAGCGTTAGTAAAATGTCAAAAATGTATGACACTGAGGTGTATTTCTGCCCAAAAACTTTTTAGAAAGCTAGCAAGCTAATGTAAGCATGTAAAAATGCTAACTAAAAAGTGCATCAAATACCAATATATAATACTCTGAGGTGTGCTTAAAACACCAAAATATGACCTACAAAATCAGATTAAAAAATAAAAAAACTAGCATACTAATATTAGCATGCTAAAAGGTAGCATTTGGCAAGTAAACCAATATTTGACGCTGAGGTGTATACCTGCTAACATGTTAACAATCGCATGCTTACAGTTAACATCAGTGAAATGTAAAAAATAAATGACACTAAGGTGTATTTCTACTAAAACGTTTTAAAAAGCTAATGTGCTAATGCTAGCATGCTAAAATGCCAACTGTAACATGTATTAATACCAAAATAAATATGACTGAATTAGATTAAAAAAATAAAATATAAAATCAAGGTAGCATACTAATGTTAGCATGCTAAAAGGTAGCGTTTGTCAAGTAAACAAATATTTGACGCTCTAGCTGTAAAATTAGCCAAAAAGCTAATATTAGAGTACTATTAATTGGGCTGTAAAAAAATCGCCACGGTCCCCAAATAGGCCCCGGGTCTCAGTTTGCACACCGCCGGTGTAGCAGATTCTGGAAGAGAATGTGCAGTCAGGGGAGCTGTTCCCCAGACTTAAAAAGGGCCACGACCCCCGAGGCCTCACAGTGGGGGGGCGTGCACAAATGAGTGGCATGATGGGTAAATACTCCCACCTGCGCTTATCAGAAGCGGCGTCAGATCTCACCAACAGCTGAGGAGTTACAAGCATGGATGACAGGCGAGCGTCTGAGCTTTTGGGACGGCGGGGGCCTGGGGGGGGTCTTTTTAAAACATCGATTTTTACCATGTTCAGTCCCCCTCATTTGCTCCGCCCCCGCCTTCCCGCGGCTTTAATGAACCTCGCCGCGGTGTTCCCTGCGCTCCTACGTGACGACGGGAGATGAATACAGGAAGCGGCGTGCTGCAGTTCACATATCGCCCGTCCCCCGAATATACTTATTCCACTTGTGTAATCCTGAGTGACGAGCAGACAGGTGCGCGGGGAGGAAAGGCGACGGATGAAGGACTACCTCTGTTAGCCACAGCTAGCTAGACACAGCAGAGGTATCAAAACATGAAATGATGCGGACATATTTGTTACTCAATACTTTGGCCTTGGAGAAGAATGCCACGATGATTATTTGATGCTTGTTTGTATTGACGAGTGTGCATTTTTTTTTTTTACACTGCAATTGTGTTCAATTATTATTACCTATTTCCTAGCTTGTGTGCTATTGTGTGCTTAGCTGTTGCATAGCTGCAAGGTCCTGGTAGCCTACAGCCTCGCATGATGGCCCTTTTGTAAATGGTTCGATTTAAGTAGAGGAAAAGACAAACGGATCAGACCAATGTTCGGTATTGAAATGTCAACATTTATTGCACACATCAGACTATTGTTTATTTGGTTAGTGTACCCACCTGCTGCCGACACTAATCACGCCCTTTTTGTACCCAGTCTTGCCGTCCACTCGCCACGGGTCCAGCGACATTTTACATTCCTTTTTCTTTATCATGTTAACAACTGATTACTCACAACTGTACGCTATTTTTTAAAGCTAGTTTAGCGATTAGCAGCCCTTCATGTCTGCTTTTGTTGGTTCGTACTCGGTGTGTAACTCATCCTCCAACCCACCTGCAATCACGCCCTTTTTGTACCCGGTCTTACCGTCCACTCAGCACAGGTCCAGTGGCATTTTACGTTCCTTTTTCTACAGTAAGACGTTCTTGTGGCTGACTTTTAAGTGCGTCCTGTCATCTTAGACATTTCTACTTCTAAATGTCCTGTTAACTGATTACTCACAACTGTAACGCTATTTTTTTAAAGCTAGTTTAGCGATTAGCAGCCCGTCCTGTCTGCTTCTGTTTGTTCCTACTCAGTGTGTAACTTGTCCTCCAACCCGCCAGCGATAATAGTATTTGTAAGAAATGTTTCCTTGCCAGACTCTTGTTTATTTGGTTGGTGTACCCACCTGCTGCTGACACCGATCACACCCCTTTTGTACCCGGTCTTGCGGTCCACTCGGCGCGGATCCAGCTGCGTTTTACGTTCCTTTTTCTATGGTAAGACTTTATTTTGGTTCTCCGGCAAGGGTTTTGTTTGGCGAAAAAAAGTTTTGTACCAAGCCACGCCCACGTCTTATGGCGTGGGCAAATTTCCTTTGCAATTTATCATCGTCCAGCAGTCCGGAGTCTGTCGTTTTAATCGCAACTCTTTTGGTCCAAGCCCCGACGAGGAGTTTTTGAAAGTGTAACCCCTGTTATTGGTGCTCTTTTCCGCCTTGGACGCTCAGTACATACACCAGACTCTTGTTTATTGGATTAGTGTCCCCACCTGCTGCCGACACTAATCACTAATCTTTTGTACCCGGTCTTGCCCTCCACTCAGCACGGTTCCAGCGACAATTTGCGTTCCTTTTTCTCCTTTAAGACTTTCTTGTGGTTCTCTCGCGACTCATTCGGTCCAAGTCCCAAGGAGAAGTTTGTGAAAGTCCAACCCCTGTTTTTTGGCCTAAAACTGATTGAGGGAAACCAAGATGCCCGACTTACATATATGTTCACGTAACTCTTGTCATCTTAGACGTTTTAGCGATTTCTGGTGGCAGAGGCTATTTTTTATTTATTTTGGTCTAATTTTCAAGGGGGCGCTAGAGAGTCAATTTTGAAATTTCGTGTTCCAGACTTTTTTTCTTCAATATAAAAACTGGCACTTTTTCAGAAGTGCCCTCAAAAATGTGATCAAAGTAGGAGAATAATATTTAAAAAAAGCAATTTCACTATTTTTTTGTTTTTATTGGATAGTGAAGTGCAGTACTCACAGGCTCCATCTAGTGGTGCGCCAAAGAATCACTTGATTAAAGTACATTTTTTTATGTTCCTCTATTCAAACAGTGTTGCTGTTTAAACTGTGTGTAATGTTACAGTGGCCAAAATATCAAATATACTTGTTAAATAATACCATTGCCTATTTTTATTGAATACTTAGGCCTACTATGCTACTGTATTTTAATGTTGGTCAGCGTGTTGGTACTTGGAGAGGCAAGTGTTAGCAATGGCTAGCAAGTGACGTTGACAAAGTGACTGAGGCCAAAGTAAAACTTTTACTCCCCGGTAAGTCGTCGCTGTCGGTGTTCCAGCAGCCACCGACGCAGCGGAGGAGATTAATGCCTGAGGGAGGAAGCGAGCGCAGGCTGCGTTTGGCCAGATAAATGAAGGCGCAGGCGGCGTTTAAGCGGCCATTATTAATATTTTCATATTGCCACAACCTGCAAAGGAGAGCTGTTGCTCAGTGTCACCGAACCCGGGTGGAAATGTGCTGACTCTGCAGTTTCTTTCAGGGCCATGGCGATGCAGATTCGTGCCGGGCTCCGCGTCAACTCTGCGACCTTTTCCGACCCCGTCTCGATGAAAAGACGGCGTGGCGAGCATACTTCCCATTGCTTGTCTGCCGACACACGGCCACCTGACCGGAAGTGCTAGAGTTTTAGTAGTCCTGCACACTTAATGCTACACCGCAAGGAGGATGTGAGACCTTTGAAGTGGAAAACTGTAGTTTGGACAAAAGACGTTTCACTTTTGTTTGAGCTGCCATATATGGGCAGATAGGCTTTGAAAGTCTCCTGACTTTCTTTAAACGATCTTCAAACAGCTACGTGTCTCCGACAACACCGATATCAAACTCAAGGCCCGGGGGCCGGATCTGGTCCGCCCCGTCATTCAATGTGGTCTGCCAAATATTAGCAATGAATTAAAGAATTTTAACCTTGATTTTTTTTTTTTTATAATAATTCAGTCCAATCCGTTCACAGTTTATTCAAGATTCCTGTACGACAACTCAAAAACTGATGAAAAATAAATGTTGAGACATTAAATACAATTTTAACTCAATTATAAAACATTATATATATATAATATGTATATATGTATATATAGTATATATATATATTTATAAAAAAAATTAGTCAGGTTTCTGTGGTTATCTGTTAAACAGTGCTCAATACTGGGGTAGAGAGGTAAAAAATCCCTGAAGAGCAGTGAATGGCTTGTAGGGATGTGTGTGTGTATGTGTATATATCTGTATTAATGGTGTATATATATATATATATATATATATATATATAATATATATATATATATATATATATATATATATATATATATATATATATATATATATATATATATATATATATATACATATGTATATATATATGTATATGATCCAATTAAATTGCAAATGAAAACACAGCTTTACCATTTAAATGTAGTCATAATTTATTTGCTTAATACTTCTTCTGCTTGTTTGATATTGACATTACTGCCACAAGTGGTGAAAAGGTGTAATACAACCAAATACGGAACACAACTGAGATACATTTTCGGTGCGGGCCCAACAACATTTCAGAAACCCTGAGTCAGGACATCCTCCATTCATCCCACAATGGATGAACAGGTTCAGTGGCGCCCTTTTACATACAGCCACAAATGCACAACACAAAGAAAAACCTAAAAAGTAGTTATACTGTAAATAATAAATCACACCGAACATTAGCACAGTTTCATGTCATTCATATCCAGAACTCAAAGTTTGAGGTAACTCAGGTAGACATTGACCCAAATTAACACCTGATGTTTCTCCGGAAAGACGTAGAAAATCCAAGGTTTGAGTGAAGTTTGATTCCCACTACATAACATGAAAGCGTGACGCTGCAACATCTGCCTGGTAGAACGGAAAGAAGAGTTAGATATTCACTTACACAATCCCAGCCAGCCCGCAGGGTTCTCACGTGAACCCCCCAAAAAAATCAGTCATGCGGTCTCATTATCGCTGGCCCACATGGTCACCAGCAGCAGCACCAGGACCAGTATCATCAGCAGACAAAGGCTGGCCTGTGTCGCCATGTTTGCTTACTCCCCTCTCATTAGACGTCCACACCGACGGGTCCTTTTTTTTTCTCTTTCCCCCGCGCCGTGGACGTTTTTTTTGACTTGTTATGGCAGCCGCGGCGCGGGGTTTTTTTTAGAGGTACAGGCGGCGCTGGGATCTGACACATGTAAACGCCACGTGTCAAAATGTTTGCATCGAACTCGAACCGACGACTTGATGAGTCCTGGAGTGTGAATTACTGGCTTGTGCCTTTCCTGTCCTGTAGGGCAACTTTTTTTCAGTGATGTACCCCCTTTGAACATTTTTTTTTATTCAAGTACCCCCTAATCAGAGCAAAGCATTTTTGTTTGAAAAAAATAGGACAAAGAAGTAAAATACAGCACTATGTCATCAGTTTCTGATTGATTAAAATGTATAACAGTGCAAAATATCGCTCATTTGTGGTGTTTTTTCTTGAACTTTTTGGAAAAAAAGATATACAAATAACTAAAACTTGTTGAAAAATAAACAAATGATTCAATTATAAATACAAATGTCTACAAATAGTGCACATATTGGTGGAGAATGGGTAAAATTGAATCCAAAGAAGCATGATTCAAATCAGCCAGAATGCGAACCAGGGCATCGGGGTGTTTGGTCTGTTGCCTAGATCAGTGGTTCTCAACCTTTTTTCAATGATGTACCCCCTGTGAACATTTTTTTTTTAATTCAAGTACCCCCTATTAGAGCAAAGCATTTTTGGTTAAAAAAAAGAGATAAAGAAATAAAATACAGCACTATGTCATCAGTTTCTGATTTATTAAATTGTAAAACAGTGCAAAAAATCGCTCATTTGTAGTGGTTTTTCTTTAACTTTTGGGAAAAAAAGATATACAAATAACTAAAAACTTGTTGAAAAATAAACAAGTGATTCAATTAAAATAAAAATGTCTACAAATAGTGCACATATCGGATGGAGAATGGGTAAAATTGAATCCAAAGAAGCATGATTCAAATCACCCGAAATGCGAACCAGGGCATCGGGGTGTTTGGTCTGTTGCCTAGATCAGTGGTTCTCAACCTTTTTTCAATGATGTACCCCTGTGAACATTTTTTTTAAATTCAAGTACCCCCTAATCAGAACAAAGCATTTTTGGTAAAAAAAAAAGAGATAAAGAAATAAAAATACAGCACTATGTCATCAGTTTCTGATTGATTAAATTGTATAACAGTGCAAAATATCGCTCATTTGTGGTGGTTTTTCTTAAACTTTTTGGAAAAAAAGATACACAAATAACTAAAACTTGTTGAAAAATAAACAAGTGATTCAATTATAAATAAAAATGTCTAAAAATAGTGCACATATTGGTGGAGAATGGGTAAAATTGAATCCAAAGAAGCATGATTCAAATCAGCCAAAATGCAAACCAGGGCGTCAGGGTGTTTGGTCTGTTGCCTAGATCAGTGGTTCTCAACCTTTTTTCAATGATGTACCCCCTGTGAACATTTTTTTTTAAATTCAAGTACCCCCTAATTAGAGCAAAGCATTTTTGGTTAAAAAAAAGAGATAAAGAAATAAAATACAGCACTATGTCATCAGTTTCTGATTTATTAAATTGTATAACAGTGCAAAAATGTGCTCATTTTAGTGTTTTTTCTTTAACTTTTGGGAAAAAAAGATATACAAATAACTAAAAACTTGTTGAAAAATAAACAAATGATTCAATTATAAATAAAAATGTCTACAAATAATGCACGTATTGGTGGAGAATGGGTAAAATTTAGTCCAAAGAAGCATGATTCAAATCAGCCAGAATGCGAACCAGGGCGTCGGGGTGGTTTGGTCTGTTGCCTAGATCAGTGGTTCTCAACCTTTTTTCAGTGATGTACCCCATCCATCCCATCCATTTTCTACCACTTATTCCCTTTCGGGGTCGCGGGGTGCACTGGCGCCTATCTCAGCTACAATCGGGCGGAAGGCGGGGTACACCCTGGACAAGTCGCCACCTCATCGCAGGGCCAACACAGATAGACAGACAACATTCACACTCACATTCACACACTAGGGCCAATTTTAGTGTTGCCAATGAACCTATCCCCAGGTGCATATCTTTGGAAGTGGGAGGAAGCCGGAGTACCCGGAGGGAACCCACGCATTCACGGGGAGAACATGCAAACTCCACACAGAAAGATCCCGAGCCTGGATTTGAACCCAGGACTGCAGGAGCTTCGTATTGTGAGGCAGACGCACTAACCCCTCTGCCACCGTGAAGCCCGTGATGTACCCCCCTGTGATTTTTTTTTTTTAAATTCAAGTACCCCTAATCAGCCCAAAACATTTTTGGTTGAAAAAAAGAGATAAAGAAGTAAAATACAGCACTATGTCATCAGGTTCTGATTTCTTAAATTGCATAACAGTGCAAAATATCGCTCATTTGTAGTGTTTTTTCTTGAACTTTTTGGAAAAAAAGACATGCAAATAACTAAAAACTTGTTGAAAAATAAACAAGTGATGCAATTATAAATAAAAATGTCTACACATAGAAGTAATCATCAACTTAAAGTGCCCTCTTTGGGGATTGTAATAGAGATCCATCTGGATTCATGAACAGAATTCGAAACATTTCTTCACAATAAATACATCTTTAACATTAATATTTATGGAACATGTCCACAAAAAAATCTAGCTATCAACACTGAATATTGCATTGTTGTATTTTTTTCACAGTTTATGAACTTATATTCATATTTTGTTGAATTATTATTCAATAAATATATTTATAAAGGATTTTTGCATTGTTGCTATTTTTGGAATATTTTCTAAAAAAATCGTACGTACCCCTTGGCATACCTTCAAGTACCCCCAGGGGTATGGGAACCCCCATTTGAGAAACACTGGCATAGTGCACATATAGGTGGAGAGTGGGTAAAATAATAAAAATAAAGAAAAGCAAAAAAAAATATTTAAAAAGTAATGGCTGACTTTTGACCCTTGGAAATTATTTCTTTAGTTACATTTTGCACTCGTTGAGTTCAAAGGTCACTCTTGTGTGTTGATGGATTTAGGAGCAGTTTTTGTGCTCGTTACACTTGGTTTAATGATATTAAACCATCTTTTATCACACAGAGCGGCATAGCTCGGTTGGTAGAGTGGCCGTGCCAGCAACTTGAGGGTTGCAGGTTCGATTCCCGCTTCCGCCATCCTAGTCGCTGCCGTTGTGTCCTTGGGCAAGACACTTTACCCACCTGCTCCCAGTGCCACCCACACTGGTTTAAATGTAACTTCGATATTGGGTTTCACTATGTAAAGCGCTTTGAGTCACTAGAGAAAAGCGCTATATAAATATAATTCACTTCACTTCACAAATCATGAATAACTAGCATCAAAAAAACTCCATCCGTCCATCCGTCCATCCATTTACTACCGCTTATTCCCTTTGGGGGCGCTGGTGCCTATATCAGCAACAATCGGGCGGAAGGCGGGTATACCCTGGACAAGTTGCTACCTCATCGCAGCGTCTCAAAAACTGATGAAAAATAAATGTACAAACAATAAATACATCCATCCATCCATTTTCTACCGCTTATTCCCTTTGGGGTCGTGGGGGGCGCTGGCGCCTATCTCAGCTACAATCGGTCGGAAGGCGGGGTACACCCTGGACAAGTCGACAATAAATACATTGTAACTAAATTAATAATACTATATATATAATATATATATATATATATATATATATATATATATATATATATATGAGTGTATGTATGTATATATGTATACTTATATATGTATATATATGTGTATATATATATGCATGTATATTTATGTATATATATATATATGTATATATATATATAAAACAATCAATAAGAATCGAATTGTACGGTTCCCCAAGATTCACAGCTGTTTATTATATGTGTGTGTATATACATATATATATACATATATATATATATATATATATATATATATATATATATATATATATATGTATATATGTGTATATATATATATATACACACACACACACATCTTTCTTTCTTTGGTTTGGCATATAAATTCTGCAATTGAATTGTAGAAAAAACAAAGCACTTTTTCCTACAGAATGATTTTGCAATTTGCAAAATTCTCTTTTAACACTTTTTCACACTCTTTTTGTTTCTCTGGAGGGATTCTTGTTCCTTGTATTACTCTAATCATAATTTGAATAATTTTGTATATATTTTGCACTAAAACTAATTCATATTTTTTCCAGTGCAAAATAAAAAAAAAACGGTTTACATTTGCAAAAAAAAAAACACATATTGGTGTTTCCCAGTGATAATGATACTTGATAGAGCTCGGACTGAAATCCACACAATAAAAGTGTAATTATGTTTGTACCAGGGTAGGTTCAAGTAAATGTGAGCGTGTCCTGGAACGTTTGTCCTCCTTAAAAAACTCATTACATTGGAGTGGAAGGTCGCAGGCGTCCTCTTTAAAAGGCTTTCAATGACGTCCATTGTGCTGACGAAGAAAGCGGAAATAGCTTTTAATGAAGGACTTTTTATTTATTTATTTCTTTTCTAAATATGAAGAGAAAGTAAAGAAACAAGCTCAGAAAAATTTGGAAGCATCTCCCATGCAGGATTTCTCATGGCTTCTCATCCGCTCTTCAGCTTTGGTTCTGCACACAAAAGTGCTGATTTTGCGGGTGTTGTTTTTGCGGGTGTTGTTGTTGTTGTTGTTGTTGTTGTTACGTGTGACAACATGAATGATTCACTGCTTCATTGTGGGAATAAAAGACACCGTTGAGCACGAGGAATGATTGCCAACGTTTCCTCCTCTTTTGCATTTTATGAGCGAATTACGCACCATTTTAATGCTAATTAAAAGCATTTTAGAGCAAATTAGAAGCATTACTTATGCAAGTTAAATGCAGTTTTTTTTCTGTTTCGATGCAGTCTTTTATGCTAATTAAAAGCTTTTTATTGAGCTAATTAGAAGTGTTATTTATGCTAATTAAAAGCATTTCTTGAGCTAGTTAGAAGCACTTCTAATTCCAATTAAAAGCATTTTGGAACTAATTAGAAGCATTACTTATGCTATCAAAAAGCAGTTTTGGTTCTGTTTAGAGGCAGTTATTGGCTAATAGAAACATTTTATTTTGCTACGTAATTAAAGTAATTATACTAGTTAAAAGCAGTTTTTGTTCTGTTTAGAAGCCGTATAAAAGCATTTCATGAGCTCGGGAGAAGCAGTTTTTATGCTAATTGGAAGCATTTTAGAGAAAATTTGAATTATTGTTTATGCTAGTTAATAGCAGTTTTGGTTCTGTTTGGATGCAGTTTTTATGCTAATTAAAAGCATTTCATTGAGCTAATTCGAAGCATCATATATGCTAATTAACATAATCTCTTAAGATAATTAGAATCACTTTTAATGCCGAATAAAAGCATTTTGCAGCAATTTAGAAGCATTATTTATGATAGCTAAAAACAGTTTCAGTTCTGTTTGGATGCAGTTTTTTATGCTACTTCAAAGCAATTTATTGAGCTAATTAGAAACATTAGTAATGCTAATTAAAAGCATTTCTTGAGCTAATTAGGAACACTTTTAATGCTAACTAAAAGCATTTTAGAGCAAATTAGAAGCATTAATAATGATAGTTCAAAGTAGTTGTTCTGTTTGGATTTAGTTATTTTATGCTGATTAAAAGCATTTAATTGAGCTAATTAGAAATGTTATTTATGCTAATTAAAAAACATTTCATGAGCTAGTTAGAAGCATTACTTATGCAACTTAAAAGCAGTTTTTGTTCTGTTTTGATGCAATCTTTTATGCTCATTAAAAGTTTTTCATTGAGCTAATTAGAAGCGTTTTTTATGCTAATTATAAGCATTTCTTGAGCTAGTTAGAAGCACTTTTAATTCCAATTAAAAGCATTTTGGAACTAATTAGAAGCATTACTCATGCTTTTCAAAAGCAGTTTTGGTTCTGTTTAGAGGCAGTTATTGGCTAATAGAAACATCTTATTTTGCTACAGTAATTAAAGTCATTATATTAGTTAAAAGCAGTTTTTGTTCTGTTTAGAAGCCGTATAAAAGCATTTCATGAGCTAGGGAGAAGCAATTTTTATGCTAATTGAAAGCATTTTAGAGAACATTAGAATTATTATTTATGCTAGTTAATAGCAGTTTTGGTTCTGTTTGGATGCAGTTTTTATGTTAATTAAAAGCATTTTATTAAGCTAATTCGAAGCATTATATATGCTAATTAACATAATCTCTTAAAATAATTAGAATCACTGTTAATGCTGATTAAAAGAATTTTGCAGCAAATTAGAAGCATTATTTATGATAGTTAAAAACATTTTCAGCTCTGTTTAGATGCAGTTTTTTATGCTACTTAAAAGCAATTTATTGAGCTAATTACAAGCATTAGTAATGCTAATTAAAAGCATTTCTTGAGCTAATTAGGAACACTTTTAATGCTAACTAAAAGCATTTTAGAGCAAATTAGAAGCATTAATAATGATAGTTCAAAGTAGTTGTTCTTTTTGGATGTAGTTATTTTATGCTGATTAAAAGCATTTAATTGAGCTAATTAGAAATGTTATTTACGCTAATTAAAAAACATTTCATGAGCTAAATAGAAGCATTACTTATGCAACTTAAAAGCAGTTTTTGTTCTGTTTCGATGCAATCTTTTATGCTAATTAAAAGTTTTTTATTGAGCTAATTAGAAGCGTTTTTTATGCTAATTAAAAGCATTTCTTGAGCTAGTTAGAAGCACTTCTAATTCCAATTAAAAGCATTTTGGAACTAATTAGAAGCATTACTCATGCTATTCAAAAGCAGTTTTGGTTCTGTTTAGAAGCAGTTATTGGCTAATAGAAACATTTCATTTTGCTACAGTAATTAAAGTCATTATACTAGTTAAAAGCAGTTTTTGTTCTGTTTAGAAGGCGTATAAAAGCATTTCATGAGCTCGGGAGAAGCACTTTTTATGGTAATTGAAAGCATTTTAGAGAAAATTAGAATTATTATTTATGCTAGTTAATAGCAGTTTTGGTTCTGTTTGGATGCAGTTTTTATGCTAATTAAAAGCATTTTATTGAGCTAATTCGAAGCATTATATATGCTAATTAACATAATCTCTTAAGATAATTAGAATCACTTTTAATGCCGAATAAAAGCATTTTGCAGCAAATTAGAAGCATTATTTATGATAGCTAAAAACAGTTTCTGTTCTGTTTAGATGCAGTTTTTATGCTAATTAAAAGCCATTTATTGAGCTAATTAGAAGCATTATTAATGCTAATCAAAAGCATTTCTTGAGCTAATTAGGAACACTTTTAATGCTAACTAAAAGCATTTTAGAGCAAATTAGAAGCATTAATAATGATAGTTCAAAGTAGTTGTTCTGTTTGGATTTAGTTATTTTATGCTGATTAAAAGCATTTTATTGAGCTAATTAGAAACGTTATTTATGCTAATTAAAAAACATTTCATGAGCTAATTGGAAGCAGTTTTTATACTGATTAAAAGCTTTTTACGAGCGAATAAGACACAATTTTAATGCTAATTAAAAGCTTTTTAGCGCAAATTAGAAGCATTATATATGCTAGTTAGAATCAGTTTTTGTTCTGTTTAAAAGCAGTTTAAAAACATTTTATTGAGCTAGTTAGAAGCATTATTTATGATAGTTCAAAGTAGTTCTGTTATAGTTATTTTTTGCTGATTAAAAGCATTTTATTGAGCTAATTAGAAGCAGTTTTGATGCTGATTAAAAGCATTTTATGAGTGAATGAGACACAATTTTAACGCTAATTAAAAGCTTTTTAGAAAAAATTAGAAGCATTATTTATGCTACTTAAAAGCAGTTTTTGTTCAGTTTAGAAGCTGTTGTTGTGCTAACCAAAAGCATTTTATTGAGCTAATTACAAGCACTTTCAATGCTAATTAAACACATTTCTTAAAAAATTAAAAGCACTTTTATTTAAAAATTTTAAGCATTTTGGAGCTAATTAGAAGCATTGTTTATGATAGTTAAAAGCAGTTTTTGTTCTGTTTAGAAGCAGTTGCTGTGCTAACCAAAAGCATTTTATTGAGCTAATTAGAAGCATTATTAATGCTAATTAAAATCATTTCATGAGCTAATTGGACACAATTTTACTGCTAATTATTTATGTTAGTTAAAAAGCTGTTTTTTTTTCTGTTTAGATGCATTTTTTAGACTAATTAAAAGCACAACATAATAGAGGATCTTTGACTGGCATGTTTGCACTAGGCACTCCTGTTACATAGAGGATCTTTGATTTGCATTTTTTCACATTTGTCCTTAAAAAGCAGAGTGCTCCTATTACATAGGGGATCTTTGATTTGCATTTTGTTTGTTTTACATTTTTCCTTAAAAAGCAGAGTACATCTGTCACATAGAGGATCTTTGATTTGCATTTTTTTACATGTGTCCTTAAAAAGTAGAGTGCTCCTGTCACATAGAGGATCTTTGATTTGCATTTTTTCACATTTGTCCTTAAAAAGCAGAGTGCTCCTCTCACATAGAGGATCTTTGATTTGCATTTGTTTTTACATTTTTCCTTAAAAAGCAGAGTACACCTGTCACATAGAGGATCTTTGATTTGCATTTTTTTTTAAATTTATCCTTAAAAAAAGCAGAGTGCTCCTGTCACAAAGAGGATCTTTGATTTGCATTTTTTTTACATTTGTCCTCAAAAAAAAGCAGAGTACACCTGTCACATAGAGGATCTTTGATTTGCATTTTTTTACATTTGTCCTTAAAAAGCAGAGTGCTCCTGTCACATAGAGGATCTTTGATTTGCATTTTTTTTTTACATTTGTCCTTAAAAAAAAGCAGAGTACACCTGTCACATAGAGGATCTTTGATTTGCATTTTTTTACATTTGTACTTAAAAAGCAGAGTGCTCCTGTCACATAGAGGATCTTTGATAAGCATTTTTTTACATTTGTCTTTAAAAAAGCATAGTGCTCCTGTCACATAGAGGATCTTTGATTAGCATTTTTGTTACATTTGTCCTTAAAAAAGCAGATTGCTCCTGTCACATAGAGGATCTTTGATTAGCATTTTTGTTACATTTGTCCTTAAAAAAGCAGACTGCTCCTGTCACAAAGAGGATCTTTGATTTGCATATTTTTTTTTACATTTATCCTTAAAAAAAGCAGAGTGCTCCTGTCACAAAGAGGATCTTCGATTTGAATTTTTTTACATTTCTCCTGTAAAACAAGCAGAGTGCTCCAGTCACAAAGAGAATCTTTGATTTGCATTTTTTTTTACATGTATTCTTAAAAAAACCAGAGTGCTCCTGTCACATAGAGGATCTTTGATTTGCATTTTTTTACATTTGTCCTTAAAAAAAAGCAAAGTACACCTGTCACAAAGAGGATCTTTGATTTGCATTTTTTTTACATTTGTCCTCAAAAAAAAGCAGAGTACACCTGTCACATAAAGGATCTTTGATTTGCATTTTTTCACATTTGTCCTTAAAAAGCAGAGTGCTCCTGTCACATAGAGGATCTTTGATTTGCATTTTTTTTTTACATTTGTCCTTAAAAAAAAGCAGAGTACACCTGTCACATAGAGGATCTTTGATTTGCATTTTTTTACATTTGTCCTTAAAAAAGCATAGTGCTCTTGTCACATAGAGGATCTTTGATAAGCATTTTTTTACATTTGTCCTTAAAAAAGCATAGTGCTCCTGTCACATAGAGGATCTTTGATTAGCATTTTTGTTACATTTGTCCTTAAAAAAGCAGACTGCTCCTGTCACAAAGAGGATCTTTGATTCGCATATTTTTTTTTACATTTGTCCTTAAAAAGCAGAGTGCTCCTGTCACATAGAGGATCTTTGATTTGCATTTTTTTCTTTACATTTGTCCTTAAGAAAAAGCAGAGTACACCTGTCACATAGAGGATCTTTGATTTGCATTTTTTTTACATTTGTTCTTAAAAAAGCAGTGTGCTCCTGTTACATAGAGGATCTTCGATTTGCATTTTTTTACATTTGTCCTGTAAAACAAGCAGAGTGCTCCTGTCACAAAGAGGATCTTTGATTTGCATTTTTTATTTACATTTATCCTTAAAAAAAGGAGAGTGCTCCTGTCACAAAGAGGATCTTTGATTAGCATTTTTGTTACATTTGTCCTTAAAAAAGCAGACTGCTCCTGTCACAAAGAGGATCTTTGATTTGCATTTTTTTTTTTACATGTATTCTTAAAAAAAGCAGAGTGCTCCTGTCACAAAGAGGATCTTCGATTTGCATTTTTTTACATCTGTCCTGTAAAACAAGCAGAGTGCTCCTGTCACAAAGAGGATCTTTGATTTGCATTTTTTATTTACATTTATCCTTAAAAAAAGGAGAGTGCTCCTGTCACAAAGAGGATCTTTGATTAGCATTTTTGTTACATTTGTCCTTAAAAAAGCAGACTGCTCCTGTCACAAAGAGGATCTTTGATTTGCATTTTTTTTTTACATGTATTCTTAAAAAAAGCAGAGTGCTCCTGTTACATAGAGGATCTTTGATTAGCATATTTTATATTTGTCCTTAAAAAAGCAGAGTGCTCCTGTCACATAGAGGATCTCTGACTTGTTGCTTCTTTACTTCCTGCTTATGTTCCACATAAGCATGACGGATATGTTGCGCGCGTGTTCGATTCCTCACCAGCTTCCCGTATCTGAGACGGGAGTTCAGGCAGACGTGGTTCTTCCTCGCCAACATTTGAACGGCGTGTCGCTCACCTGCAACATGGTGGCAGCTGTGACCCGCCTGTTGACATTTATACTTCATGCAGAGCAGAGAGCGCGGCCATTAGTCTAATTACTGCTTGTCTCCCCGCTCGGCCACTTCCTGCCAACAGCGGGGGGGGGGGGGGGGGGGGGGGGCTGTTACATGAAGTCACAGACAACTGTAAACACGAGCGGGCAAGGTTGAGTCTGCAGGTGTGGTTCTGGGTTTGATGCCGACACACACTCCAATTTGTGTGTGTGTGTGTGTGTGTGTGTGGGGGGGGGGGGGGGGGCTGGGCAGTGGGCGTCAAACTTTGCCTGCCATTCATTTTTTTCGTGGCCAGCCAGACATTTCATTTAGCCTTCCAGACATTTCCAGTGGCCTGCCAGTCATTTACGTGACCTGCCAGTCATTTCATTTGGCCTGCCAGTCATTTACGTGGCCTGCCAGTCATTTCAAGTGGACTGCCAGTCATTTCAAGTGGCCTGCCAGTCATTTCACTTGGCCTGCCAGTCATTTCAAGTGGCCTGGCAGTCATTTATGTGGCCTGTCAGTCATTCCACTTGGCCTGCCAGTGATTTATGTGGCCTGCCAGTAATTTATGTGGCCTGCCAGTGATTTCAAGTGGCCTGCCAGTCATTTCACGTGGACTGCCTGTCATTTCATTTGGCCTGCCAGTCATTTCAGGTGGCTTGCCAGTCATTTCAAATGGCCTGCCAGTCATTTCAAGTGGCCTGGCAGTCATTTATATGGCCTGTCAGTCATTCCACTTGGCCTGCCAGTGATTTATGTGGCCTGCCAGTAATTTATGTGGCCTGCCAGTCATTTCAAGTAGACTACCACTCATTTCAATTGGCCTGCCAGTCATTCTACTTGGACTGCCAGTAATTTAGGTGGCCTGGCAGTCATTCTACTTGGCCTGCCAGTAATTTATGTGGCCTGGCAGTTATTTTATTTTGCCTGTCAGTCATTCCACTTGGCCTGCCAGTCCTTTCAAGTAACTTACCACTCATTTCCTGTGGCCTACCAGTCATTTCATTTGGCCTGCCAGTCCTTTCAAGTGGCCTGGCAGTCTTTTTAATTGGCCTGCTGCTCATTTCAGGTGGCCTCTCGCTCTTTTTATTGTGGCCTGCCACTAATTTCCCGTGGCCAGTCATGTATGTGGTCCGCCACATCATTTTATGTGAGCCGTCATGTCATTTTACGTGCTTTTCGCCGCTTTTTTCATGTAGTACGTCACCTTATATTTATGTGGCCTGCCGCATCCTTTTATGTGGCCCATCACTCATTTTATTTTGCCCGCCACTTCATTTTTGTGGACCGCCACATCATTTTATGTGGCTTACCACACATAATTTTGTGTGTCCTGTTGTATTATTATATGGCCCACAACATCATTACATTTAATCCTGCCGCTTCATTTTACGTGATTCTGCCGCCACGTCACTTTCCGTGGCTTGCCAATAGATTTTATGTGGCCCGCCACTTCATTTTCATGTGTTTATTTTAATTGATCTGGCACATCATTTAAGTGGTTCGCCATTTCATTATGTAGCCCGCCACTTTTTTTCAAGTGGCCTGCCACTCAACAGCAATGTGACGTTGATTTGACCATTGAATTTTGGTCATTTCCCAACCATTATTCGACAAGACAAATACAACATTAAAACAACATTATTTTTGTCCATGTTTACATAATGTCAGGTTGTGACATTCATTTGACCGTTGAATTTTGGTCATTTTTCCAACCCATATTTTACAACACAAATACAACGTTGAAAAAACATACTTTTTGACAACGTTTTATCAATGTTGGGTCCTGACGTTGATTTGACCATTGAATTTTGGTCATTTTCTCCCAACCAATATTCTACATTACAAATACATCGTTAAATTAACATGCTTTTTACTGACTTTTAATCAATGTCAGGGTCTGACGTTGATTTGTTAATTGAATTTTGGTCATTTTCCAAACAATATTCTATGTTGAAAACAACATGATTTTTGACAATGTTTATTCAATGTCAGGTTCTGATGTTAATTTGACCATTGAATTTTGGTCATTTTCCCAACCAATATTCTACAACACAAATACAACGATGAAACAACATGCTTTTTGACAATGTTTAAGCAATGTCGGGTTCTGATGTTGATTTGACCGTTGAATTTTGGTCATTTTCCCAACCAATTTTCTACAAAAAAATACAACGTTAAAACAAGAGGATTTTTGACAATGTTTAAAGAATGTTGGGTTCTGACGTTGATTTGACCATTGAATTTTGGTAATTTTCCCAACCAATATTCTACAACACAAATACAACATTGAAACAACATGCTTTTTAACAACATTCATTCAATGTCAAGTTGTGACGTTGATTTGACCGTTGAATTTTGGTCATTTTCCAACCAATATTCTACATTACAAATACTACGTTGAAACAACATGCTTTTTGCCAATGTTTAAGCAATGTTGGGTTCTGACGTTGACTGGACCATTGAATTTTGGTCATTTTCCCAACCGATATTTTACAACACAAATACAGTACATCGTTGAAACAACATGCTTTTTGACAACGTTGATTCAATGTTGGGTTCAGACATTGGTAATTTTCCCAACCAACATTCAACAACACAAATACAATGTTGAAACAACATGCTTTTTGACCATGTTTAAGCAATGTTGGGTTCTGACGTTGATTCGACCATTGAATTTTGGTAATTTTCCTAACCAATACTCTACAACACAAAAACAACGTTGAAACAACACTCTTTTTGACAACGTTCATTCAATGTCAAGTTGTGACGTTGATTTGACCATTGCATTTTCGTCATTTTCCCAACCAATATTCTACAACACAAATACAACGTTGAAACAACATGCTTTTTGACAACATTTAACCAATGTTGGATTCTGACGTTGATTTGACCATTGAATTTTGGTCATTTTTCCTGCCAACATTCTACAACTCAAACCTAACATTAAAACAACATGCTTTTTGACAACGTTTAATCAACCTTGGGTTCTGACGTTGATTTGACCATTGAATTTTGGTCAGTTCCCAACCAATTCTCTACAAAAAAATAAGTTAAAACAACATGATTTTTGACAACGTTTAATCAATGTTGGGTTTGACGTTGATTTGACCATTGAATTGTGGTCATTTTCCAACCAATATTTTACAACACAAATACAACGTTGAAACAACATGCTTTTTGGCGACGTTCATTCAATGTCAAGTTGTGACGTTGATTTGACCATTGCATTTTGGTCATTTTCCCAACCAATATTCTACAACACAAATACAACGTTGAAACAACATGCTTTTTGACAACGTTTAATCAATGTTGAATTCTGACGTTGATTTGACCATTGAATTTTGGTCATTTTCCATACCAATATTCTACAACTCAAACCTAACATTGAAACAACATGCTTTTTGACAACGTTTAATCAACCTTGGGTTCTGACGATGATTTGACCATTGAATTGTGGTCATTTTCCATACCAATATTCTTCAACACAAATACAACGTTGAAACAACATGCTTTTTGACAACGTTCATTCAATGTCAAGTTGTGACGTTGATTTGACCATTGCATTTTGGACATTTTCCCAACCAATATTCTACAACACAAATACAACGTTGAAACAACATGCTTTTTGACAATGTTTAATCAATGTTGGATTCTGACGTTGATTTGACCATTGAATTTTGGTCATTTTTCCTGCCAATATTCTACAACTCAAACTTAACATTAAAACAACATGCTTTTTGACAACGTTTAATCAACCTTGGGTTCTGACGTTGATTTGACCATTGAATTTTGGTCAGTTCCCAACCAATTCTCTACAAAAAAATAAGTTAAAACAACATGATTTTTGACTACGTTTAATCAATGTTGGGTTTGACGTTGATTTGACCATTGCATTTTGGTCATTTTCCCAACCAATATTCTACAACACAAATACAACGTTGAAACAACATGCTTTTTGACAACGTTTAATCAATGTTGAATTCTGACGTTGATTTGACCATTGAATTTTGGTCATTTTCCATACCAATATTCTACAACTCAAACCTAACATTGAAACAACATGCTTTTTGACAACGTTTAATCAACCTTGGGTTCTGACGATGATTTGACCATTGAATTGTGGTCATTTTCCATACCAATATTCTACAACACAAATACAACGTTGAAACAACATGCTTTTTGACAACGTTCATTCAATGTCAAGTTGTGACGTTGATATGACCGTTGAATTTTGGTCATTTCCCAACCAATTCTCTACCAAAAATACAACATTAAAACAACATGATTTTTGACGACGTTTAATCAATGTTGGGTTTGACGTCGATTTGACCATTGCATTTTGGTCATTTTCCCAACCAATATTCAAAAACACAAATACAACGTTGAAACAACATGCTTTTTAACAACGTTTAATCAGTTCGGTTCTGACAGTGATTTGACCGTTGAATTTTGGTCATTTCCCAACCAATTTTCTACAAAACAAATACGTTAAAACAACATAATTGTTGACAATGTTTATTCAATGTCAGGTTCTGACAGTGATTTGACCATTGAATTGTGGTCATTTCCCAACCAATTTTCTACAAAACAAATACAACGTTGAAACAAAATGGTTTTTGACAACATTTTATCAATGTTGGGTTCTGACATTAATTTGTCTATTGAATTGTAATAATTTCCCAGCCAATATTATCCAACTCGAACCTAACATCGAAACAACATGCTTTTTGACGACGTTTATTCAATGTTGGGTTCTGACATTGATTGGACCATTGACATTTGGTCATTTCCCCAACGAGCAACGTTGTCTCAATTTTCGAACACAACAACTTTGCAACGTTGTTTCAAAGTCACTTTTAAAGAACTTGATGTGTAATCAACGTCGTTTCAATGTTTGGTGCCTGCCTGGCGTTTTATTTGAACTTCAAAACAGTTCATTGACGGTTTTTGGACTTTGAATAGATTGCAGGCTGTCATATGAACGTTGTATCCATCCCCACTGCATTTATTTTTTTTTCGGCTTTTTCTTTATTTGGCTATTTTGGGCCATCTGCTTCTCCAATCTGCTTTCCCCTTCCTCCTGCTTTTAAGTCCACTGCATCACAGCCGCACGTCTGCAGCTGCCAAAAAGTGATGTTTTCCACACACACACAAAAAAAGGTGCATGTTTTGCTGGGAAGATAACATTTGTTTGCACTTTTCGGCGGGTTCACAAAGTGCGGACGACAAACCCTGCACTTAAAAACCTCATCTAATCATTCTGAACATGTGTGGTCTTTAAAAACCCAAACATGTAATTGTACTCTCCCAGAAAGACTCACTCTTGTGAATTATGCCAAATGTTGTTGCCAAAAATGGAATCCAGGCCCGCTTGGGGGTCTTAAATGTGACCGCCCGGGGCAAATGTCACAATCCCATTAAATATTTCTGTTCAGTTCGCAACTTGGCCTCAGTATCAAAATTACCAGCCTTGGAATGTTGAGTTTCAACTTTTACTGCATCTTCAGTGCAAGGTGCTGGCGTCCCAGCAGGCACAAGACATTGATACAACGTTGATTATACGTGCAGTCGCCATCAAAAGTTCCCATACACTTCTAGAACCTTAAATCTATCCTGATCTAGCCATTCCTTTAGCACTTTTGACGTGTGTTTTGGGTCATTGTCCTGTTGCGTCCAAGATTTTAGCTTGTCCTGAAGAATTTGGAGGTAATCTTCCTTTTTTCATTGTCCAGTTTACTCTCTGGCAAGCACCAGTTCCATTGGCAGCAAAACAGGCCCAGAGCATAATACTACCACCACCATACCTGACGGTAGGTTTGGTGTTCCTGGGATTAAAGGCCTACTGAAAGCCACTACTAGCGACCACCCAGTCTGATAGTTTATATATCAATGATGAAATCTTAACATTGCAACACATGCCAATACGGCCCTTTTTAGTTTACGAAATTGCAATTTTTAATTTTGCACGGAGGTATCATGCTAAAACGTCGCAGTATGATGACGAAGTGCGCGTGACGTCACGCATTGTAGAGCAGTGGTCCCTAACCACCGGGCCGCAGAATAATTGTTCTTAATTTTTATTGTTAAAAAAAATCTATATACATATTGGCTGTCCTTTGTCACCGATTCTGTTCATAACTTTTATGGACAGAATTTCTAGGCGCAGTCAAGGCGTTGAGGGGTTCTGGTTTGGTGACCGCAGGATTAGGTCTCTGCTTTTTGCAGATGATGTGGTCCTGATGGCTTCATCTGGCCAGGATCTTCAGCTCTCACCGGATCGTTTTTTTTTTTGATTGATTGATACTTTTATTAGTAGATTGCACAGTACAGTACATATTCCGTACAATTGACCACTAAATGGTAACACCCCAATAAGTTTTTCAACTTGTTTAAGTCGGGGTCCACGTTAATCAATTCATGGTACAAATATATACTATCAACATAATACAGTCATCACACAAGTTAATCATCATAGTATGTACATTGAATTATTTACATTATTTACAATCCGGGGGGTGGGATGAGGAGCTTTGGTTGATATCAGAACTTCAGTCATCAACAATTGCATCAACAGAGAAATGTGGACATTGAAACAGTGTAGGTCTTATTTAGTAGGATATGTACAGCCAGCAGAGAACATAGTGAGTTCACATAGCATAAGAACAAGTAAATACATTAGAAGTACATTTGAGTTGTTTATAATCCGGGGAGATGGGATGTGAATGGAGGAGGGTATTAGTAAAGTGTTGAAGTTGCCTGGAGGTGTTGTTTTAGAGCGCTTTTGAAGGAATATAGAGCTGCACTTACTTTTATACCTGTTGGGAGTGCATTCCACATTGATGTGGCATAGAAAGAGAATGAGTTAAGACCTTTGTTAGATCGAAATCTGGGTTTAACGTGGTTTGTGGAGCTCCCCCTGGTGTTGTGGTCATGGCGCTAATTTACGATAAGGAAGTAGTTTGAAATGTACTTCGGTATCAAGGAGGTGTAGCGGATTTTATAGACCAGGCTCAGTGCAAGTTGTTTTACTCTGTCCTCCGCCCTGAGCCAGCCCACTTTGGAGAAGTGGGTTGGATTGAGGTGTGATCTGGGGTGGAGGTCTAAAAGTAACCAGATTAGTTTATTCTGGGATGTTTGGAGTCTAGATTTGAGGGTTTTGGAGGTGCTGGGGTACCAGGAGGTGTAAGCGTGATCGAAGAAGGGTTGAATGAGAGTTCCCGCTAGAATCCTCAAGGTGCTTTTGTTGACCAGAGAGGAGATTCTGTAGAGGAATCTCGTTCTTTGGTTGACCTTTTTGATCACCTTGGTTGCCATTTTATCACAGGAAAGATTAGCCTCTAGAATGGAACCTAGGTAGGTGATCTCATCCTTCCTGGTGATAACAATGTCACCCACTTTTATAGTGAAGTCACTGACCTTCTTAAGTTTGATATGGGACCCAAATAGGATGGATTCCGTTTTACCTAAGTGTATGGATAGCTTGTTGTCAGCGAGCCAGGTGCAAATATTGAGGAGTTCAGCACTGAGGATTTGTTCCACCTGTGACTTGTCCTTGGCGGATACCAGCAGGGCCGAGTCATCCGCATACAGGAACAAGCCGAGTGCGAAGCGACCGGAATGAGAATCCGTACCTCTAAGTCCGAGTCCATGGTTCTCGCCCGGAAAAGGGTGGAGTGCCATCTCCGGGTTGGGGAGGAGACCCTGCCCCAAGTGGAGGAGTTCAAGTACCTAGGAGTCTTGTTCACGAGTGAGGGAAGAGTAGATCGTGAGATCAACAGGCGGATCGGTGCGGCGTCTTCAGTAATGCGGACGTTGTACCGATCCGTTGTGGTGAAGAAGGAGCTGAGCCGGAAGGCAAAGCTCTCAATTTACCGGTCGATCTACGTTCCCATCCTCACCTATGGTCATGAGCTTTGGGTTATGACCGAAAGGATAAGATCACGGGTACAAGCGGCCCAAATGAGTTTCCTCCACAGTGTGGCGGGTCTCTCCCTTAGAGATAGGGTGAGAAGCTCTGCCATCCGGGAGGAACTCAAAGTAAAGCCGCTGCTCCTCCACATCGAGAGGAGCCAGATGAGGTGGTTCGGGTATCTGGTAAGGATGCCACCCCAACGCCTCCATTGGGAGGCCACGGGGAAGACCCAGGACACGTTGGGAAGACTATGTCTCCCGGCTGGCCTGGGAACGCCTCGGGATCCCCCGGGAAGAGCTAGACGAAGTAGCTGGGGAAAGGGAAGTCTGGGTTTCCCTGCTTAGGCTGTTTCCCCCGCGACCCGACCTCGGATAAGCGGAAGAAGATGGATGGATGGATATATATATATATATATTATTATTTTATTGTATTTTTAATTAAATCAACATAAAAAACACAATATACACTTACAATTAGTGCACCAACCACAAAAACCTCCCTTTTTCATGACAAAGAAAAAAAAAAAAAGGATACCCCCCGCCCCCAATCCCCCGCCCCCGCCGGGCCGCGGGACAAATTATTAAGCGTTGACCGGTCTGCGGATACAAAAAGGTTGAGGACCACTGTTGTAGAGGACATTTTGTTCCAGCTCCGTGACATTGACAAGCTGACATTTGTTTCAACATTAGGTTTAAAGTTGCCCCAACATCAGGACCTAATTCAACAAGTTGTGGTAGTTTTGCCGTCCTGTGCCCGCCGGGATGGAAGCGGGAAGGATAAGAGAAGATGATGCCGAGTGAGGGTTACTTCCCTCCTGCATGGCTCCAAAAAAAAACAAAAAAACAACATAACATTGAAAAAAAAGCCATTAAGCACTTTTGTCTCCAGCCAGGCAAGGACGTTGTCATTTTCAAGACATGGAACATTTGCTGGGTCATGTTCCTCGCCTTCTCTTCCCGTCTGCCCAAGACATTTGCTCAGCCACTCTCCATCACTCTACTCCTCCTCCTCATCATCATGTCTCATGTCTCATGTCCACCCCGCACCATGATGCCTCTCCTCCTGCCATGCAACTCTTACAGCAGGGGTGTCGAACTCAAACACAGAGTGGGCCAAAATTTTAAACTGAACAAAGCCGCGGGCCAAGGTTGAACAAATTAACCTTTTAAAAGGGAACCCGGACAACTTTTGCGTTGAATATTGAACAAGCAAGGATTATATAACTTTATAGTGACATGCAAAATCCAGTTTCGAATAATTATAATGATAATAATAATAAAATATCAATAATTATTGCTCAGTTTGCTACACTGATTTACTTTCACACTGAATATGGAACAAGCGACGCTTATATAACTTAATAGTGCAAAATCAACTTTCAAAAAACAAACGAAAAAAACATTAAAGGCAGCTGCGTTCAAAAGACTCCGGCTTATTAGTGATTCCCAAAGCCCAAAAAAAGTCTGCGGGCTATAGAGCGTTTTCATTTCGGACTCCAGTACTCTGGAATGCCCTCCCGGTAAAAGTTTGAGATGCCACCTCAGTAGAAGCATTTAAGTCTCACCTTAAAACTCATTTGTATACTCTAGCCTTTAAATAGACTCCCTTTTTAGACCAGTTGATCTGCCTCTTCTTTTCTTTTTTTCTCCTATGTCCCACTCTCCCTTGTGGAGGGGGTCCGGTCCGATCCGGTGGCCATGTACTGCTCGCCTGTGTATCGGCTGGGGACATCTCTGCGCTGCTGATCCGCCTCCGCTTGGGATGGTTTCCTGCTGGCTCCGCTGTGAACGGGACTCTCGCTGCTGTGTTGGATCCGCTTTGGACTGGACTCTCGCGACTGTGTTGGATCCATTATGGATTGAACTTTCACCGTATCATGTTAGACCCGCTCGACATCCATTGCTTTCCTCGTCTCCAAGGTTCTTAGTCATCATTGTCACCGACGTCCCACTGGGTGTGAGTTTTCCTTGCCCTTATGTGGGCCTACCGAGGATGTCGTAGTGGTTTGTGCAGCCCTTTGAGACACTGGTGATTTAGGGCTGTATAAGTAAACATTGTTTGATTGATTGATATTAATAAACAAATGTAAAGCCTCTTTTCTATTTGCAGCCTTCTGAGGTAAAAATCAACATCAACTTTTTCCACAGGCTAATAAATTTGAAAATAAATGGGGAGGGGGGGTTTATATTGTAGCGTCCCGGAAGAGTTATTGCTGCAAGGGGTTCTCTGTTGTGTTTATGTCGTGTTAGATGTTCTCCCGAAATGTGTTTGTCTTTTTTTTTTTTTTCGGTGTGGGTTCACAGTGTGGCGCATATTTGTAACAGTGTTAAAGTTGTCTATACGGCCACCTTCAGTGTGACCTGTATGGCTGTTGACCAAGTATGGCTTGCATGCACATACTTGTGTGTAGAAACTGCATATATTATGTGACGCTGTTTGTATGGAGGAAAAGCGGAAGTGACGACATGTTGTAGAGGACGCTAAAGGCGGTGTCTTTAAGGCATGCCCCCAATGTTGTTGTCCGGGTGGAAATCGGGAGAATGTTTTTCGGGAGGGACAGTGAAATTCGGGAGGGTTGGCAAGTATGAGTATTAGCGGTGAATGCTGTATAATACCGGCGGGCCAGCTTTAATGTTAATTTGATATTGCCCTAAGGGCCAAATTAAATTACACGGGGGCCAGAGTTTGACACCCATGTCTTACAGCCTCCATCTTCAGACAACAACAACAAACATTTGATGTTTTTATTCCTCTCACACATACTTTCCTCTTCCACATGTTGATGTGTGACAGCCTTATTCCAAAATGAAATACATTCATTTTGTCCGGAAAATTCTACATAAACTCTACAAACTTTAGTAGGTATTTTAAACATTTATGAGCATTTTTTTTTTTACATTTTGGCCAGATTTGGCCTTTTATTTTCCTGCTTCCCAGTGGGTCATTCCTGGGTGTATTTTCTACATCTTTCTCATGTGGGCTCTTCCCCTGTTGGACATTTTTCACATCTTGGGCAGTTTTTCCCCTTTCCTTCCCCGCTTCCCTGTGTGTCATTCCTGGGTCTATTTTTGACATTTATCCTCATTTAAGCACTTCACCTGACTTATGGAACTCAAACCCAGGTAGGTATTTTAAACAATTTTGGGCATTTTTCACATTTTGAACACGATTTCCCCTTTTCTTCCCCGCTTCCCTGTGCGTCATTCCTGGGTGTAATTTTTAAATGTTTCTTAATTTGGGCTCTTTCATAGAGCTCAAACCCGTGGAGTTATTTTTGATTATATTGGTAATTTTTCACATGTATGCTGTTTTTACCTTTTTCTTCCCCGCTAATTTTTGCATCACTCCTTGGTGTATTTTTTTAAATTTTCCCTCATTTGTGCCCTTCCCCTGACTTATGGAACTCCAACCAGGGGAGGTATTTTTGGACAATTTTGGGGATTTTTAACATTTTGGGAAGGTTTAGCCTTTTTTTCCCCCACTTCCCTGTGCGTCATTCCTGGGTGTATATTTGACATTTATCCTCATTTGGGCCGTTCCCCTGATTTATGGAACTCCAACCAGGGTAGGTATTTTTTTACAATTTGGGGCATTTTTAACATTTTGGGCAGGTTTTGCCTTTTTCCCCCCACTTCCCTGTGCGTCATTCCTGGGTATATATTTGACATTTATCCTCATTTGGGTCCTTCCCCTGACTTATGTAACTCTAACCCAGGTAGGTATTTTAAACATTATTGGGCATTTTTCACATTTTGGGCGTTTTTTTCCCTCTTCTTTCCTGCTTCCCTGTGCATCATTCCTGGGTGTATTTTTGACATTTTTACCCACTTGGGCCCTTCCCCTGACTTATGGAACTCCAACCTGCGGAAGTAGTTTTCATAATATTGGGCATTTTTCAAATTTATGGCTGATTTTAGCTTTTTCTTCTCCACGTGTGTGTATTTATGAAAATGTTCCTTTTTCTTTCCTGCTTCCATGTGTATCATTTCTGGGTGTATTTTTCAAATTTTTCCTCATTTGGGCCCTTCCCCTACCAATGAACCTTATGAAGTATTTTTGACATTTATAGGCATTTTTCACATTTATGACTGTTTTTTCCTTGTTCTTCCACGCTTCTCCGTGAATCATTCTTGGGTGTATTTTTTACATTTTCCCTCATTTGTGCCCTTCCATGAAAGTCCAACCTGTGGATGTATTTTTGATTATATTGGGGATTTTTCACATTTGTGGCTGTTTTTTCATTTTTTCCTGGGCGTATTTTTGACATTTTCCCTCATTTGGGCTCTTCCCCTTACTTATGGAACTCTAACCCGAGAAGGTATTTTTGACAATATTGGGCATTTTTCAACATTTTGGCTGGTTTTTGCCTTTCTCTTCCCCACTTCCCTGTGCATCATTTGTGGGTGTATCTTTGAAATGTTTCCTCATTTGGGACCTTCCCCTGACTTATGGAACTCAAACCCAGGTAGATATTTTAAACAATATTGGCCATTTTTCACATTTTGGATGTTTTTTCCCTTTTTCTTTCCTGGATTCCTGTGTGTCATTCCTTGGTGTATTTTTGACATTTAACCTCATTTGGGCTCTTCACCTGATTTATGGAACTCAAACCCAGGTAGGTATTTTAAACCAATTTGGGCATTTTTCACATTTTTAACATTAATTCCCCTTTTCTTCGCCGCTTCCCTGTGCGTCATTCCTGGGTGTAATTTTTGAAATGTTTCTTAATTTGGGCTCTTCCATAGAACTCAAACCCGTGGAGATATTTTTGATTATATTGGTCGTTTTTCTCATGTATGCTGTTTTTTCCTTTTTCTTCCCCGCTATTTTTTGCGTCACTCCTTGGTGTATTTTTGACATTTTCCCTCATTTGGGCCCTTCCCCTGACTTATGAAACTCCAACCAGGGGAGGTATTTTTGGACAATTTTAGGGATTTTTAACATTTTGGGAAGGTTTAGCCTTTTTTTTCCCCCACTTCCCTGTGCGTCATTCCTGGGTGTATATTTGACATTTATCCTTATTTGGGTCCTTCCCCTGACTTATGGAACTCTAACCCAGGTAGGTATTTTAAACATTATTGGGCATTTTTCACATTTTGGGCGTTTTCCCCTTTCCGTTCTGCTTCCCTGTGCGTCATTCATTGGTGTATTTGTGACATTTATTCCCATTTGGGCTCTTCCCCTGACTTATGGAACTCTAACCCGAGAAGGTGTTTTTGACAATATTGGGCATTTTTCAACATTTTGGGTGGGTTTTGCCTTTTTCATCCCCACTTCCCTGTGCATCATTTGAGGGTGTGTTTTTGTAAATGTTCTTCATTTGGGCCCTTCCCCTGACTTATGGAACTCCAACCCAGTTAGATATTTTAAACAATATTGGCCATTTTTCACATTTTGGATTTTTTTTCCTCTTTTTCTTTCCTGCATTCCTGTGTGTCATTCCTTGGTGTATTTTTAACATTTACCCTCATTTGGGCTCCTCACCAACCCAGGTTGTTATTTTAAACATTATTGGGCATTTTTCACATTTTGAACATTATTTCCCCTTTCTGTGCGTCATTCCTGGGTGTATTTTTTAAATGTTTCCTAATTTGGGCTCTTTCATAGAACTCAAACCCGTGGAGTTATTTTTGATTATATTGGTCATTTTTCACATGTATGCTGTTTTTACCTTTTTCTTCTCCGCTAATTTTTGTGTCACTCCTTGGTGTATTTTTGAAATTTTCCCTCATTTGTGCCCTTCCCCTGATTTATGGAACTCCAACCAGGGTAGGTATTTTTTTACAATTTGGGGCATTTTTAACATTTTGGGCAGGTTTTGCCTTTTTCCCCCCACTTCCCTGTGCGTCATTCCTGGGTATATATTTGACATTTATCCTCATTTGGGTCCTTCCCCTGACTTATGTAACTCTAACCCAGGTAGGTATTTTAAACATTATTGGGCATTTTTCACATTTTGGGCGTTTTTTTCCCTTTTCTTTCCTGCTTCCCTGTGCATCATTCCTGGGTGTATTTTTGACATTTTTACCCACTTGGGCCCTTCCCCTGACTTATGGAACTCCAACCTGCGGAAGTAGTTTTCATAATATTGGGCATTTTTCAAATTTATGGCTGATTTTAGCTTTTTCTTCTCCACGTGTGTGTATTTATGAAAATGTTCCTTTTTCTTTCCTGCTTCCATGTGTATCATTTCTGGGTGTATTTTTCAAATTTTTCCTCATTTGGGCCCTTCCCCTACCAATGAACCTTATGAAGTATTTTTGACATTTATAGGCATTTTTCACATTTATGACTGTTTTTTCCTTGTTCTTCCACGCTTCTCCGTGAATCATTCTTGGGTGTATTTTTTACATTTTCCCTCATTTGTGCCCTTCCATGAAAGTCCAACCTGTGGATGTATTTTTGATTATATTGGGGATTTTTCACATTTGTGGCTGTTTTTTCATTTTTTCCTGGGCGTATTTTTGACATTTTCCCTCATTTGGGCTCTTCCCCTTACTTATGGAACTCTAACCCGAGAAGGTATTTTTGACAATATTGGGCATTTTTCAACATTTTGGCTGGTTTTTGCCTTTCTCTTCCCCACTTCCCTGTGCATCATTTGTGGGTGTATCTTTGAAATGTTTCCTCATTTGGGACCTTCCCCTGACTTATGGAACTCAAACCCAGGTAGATATTTTAAACAATATTGGCCATTTTTCACATTTTGGATGTTTTTTCCCTTTTTCTTTCCTGGATTCCTGTGTGTCATTCCTTGGTGTATTTTTGACATTTAACCTCATTTGGGCTCTTCACCTGATTTATGGAACTCAAACCCAGGTAGGTATTTTAAACCAATTTGGGCATTTTTCACATTTTTAACATTAATTCCCCTTTTCTTCGCCGCTTCCCTGTGCGTCATTCCTGGGTGTAATTTTTGAAATGTTTCTTAATTTGGGCTCTTCCATAGAACTCAAACCCGTGGAGATATTTTTGATTATATTGGTCGTTTTTCTCATGTATGCTGTTTTTTCCTTTTTCTTCCCCGCTATTTTTTGCGTCACTCCTTGGTGTATTTTTGACATTTTCCCTCATTTGGGCCCTTCCCCTGACTTATGAAACTCCAACCAGGGGAGGTATTTTTGGACAATTTTAGGGATTTTTAACATTTTGGGAAGGTTTAGCCTTTTTTTCCCCCACTTCCCTGTGCGTCATTCCTGGGTGTATATTTGACATTTATCCTCATTTGGGTCCTTCCCCTGACTTATGGAACTCTAACCCAGGTAGGTATTTTAAACATTATTGGGCATTTTTCACATTTTGGGCGTTTTCCCCTTTCCGTTCTGCTTCCCTGTGCGTCATTCATTGGTGTATTTGTGACATTTATTCCCATTTGGGCTCTTCCCCTGACTTATGGAACTCTAACCCGAGAAGGTGTTTTTGACAATATTGGGCATTTTTCAACATTTTGGGTGGGTTTTGCCTTTTTCATCCCCACTTCCCTGTGCATCATTTGAGGGTGTGTTTTTGTAAATGTTCTTCATTTGGGCCCTTCCCCTGACTTATGGAACTCCAACCGAGTTAGATATTTTAAACAATATTGGCCATTTTTCACATTTTGGATTTTTTTTCCTCTTTTTCTTTCCTGCATTCCTGTGTGTCATTCCTTGGTGTATTTTTAACATTTACCCTCATTTGGGCTCCTCACCAACCCAGGTTGTTATTTTAAACATTATTGGGCATTTTTCACATTTTGAACATTATTTCCCCTTTTCTGTGCGTCATTCCTGGGTGTATTTTTTAAATGTTTCCTAATTTGGGCTCTTTCATAGAACTCAAACCCGTGGAGTTATTTTTGATTATATTGGTCATTTTTCACATGTATGCTGTTTTTACCTTTTTCTTCTCCGCTAATTTTTGTGTCACTCCTTGGTGTATTTTTGAAATTTTCCCTCATTTGTGCCCTTCCCCTGATTTATGGAACTCCAACCAGGGTAGGTATTTTTTTACAATTTGGGGCATTTTTAACATTTTGGGCAGGTTTTGCCTTTTTCCCCCCACTTCCCTGTGCGTCATTCCTGGGTATATATTTGACATTTATCCTCATTTGGGTCCTTCCCCTGACTTATGTAACTCTAACCCAGGTAGGTATTTTAAACATTATTGGGCATTTTTCACATTTTGGGCGTTTTTTTCCCTTTTCTTTCCTGCTTCCCTGTGCATCATTCCTGGGTGTATTTTTGACATTTTTACCCACTTGGGCCCTTCCCCTGACTTATGGAACTCCAACCTGCGGAAGTAGTTTTCATAATATTGGGCATTTTTCAAATTTATGGCTGATTTTAGCTTTTTCTTCTCCACGTGTGTGTATTTATGAAAATGTTCCTTTTTCTTTCCTGCTTCCATGTGTATCATTTCTGGGTGTATTTTTGACATTTTTCCCCATTTGGGGCCTTCCCCTGACTTATGGAACTCCAACCTGCGGAAGTAGTTTTCATAATATTGGGCATTTTTCAAATTTATGGCTGGTTTTACCTTTTTCTTCTCCACTCCCTGTGCATCATTCGTGTGTGTATTTTTGAAAATGTTCCTCATTTGGGTCCTTCCCCTGACTTATGGAACTCAAACCCAGGTAGGTATTTTAAAAAATATTGGGCATTTTTTACATTTTGGGCAGTTCCTCCCCTTTTCTTTCCTGCTTCCATGTGCATCATTTCTGGGTGTATTTTTCAAATTTTTCCTCATTTCGGCCCTTCCCCTGACTTATTAACCTTATGAGGTATTTTTGACATTATTAGGCATTTTTCACATTTATGGCTCTTTTTTCTTTGTTCTTCCCCGCTTCCCTGTGAATCATTCTTGGGTGTATTTTTGACATTTTCTCTCATTTGGACCCTTCCATGGAACTCCAACCCGCATAGGTATTTTTGATTATATTGGGGATTTTTCACATTTGTGGCTGTTTTTTAATTTTTTCCTGGGTGTATTTTTGACATTTTCCCTCATTTGGGCCCTTCCATGGAACTCCAACCCGCGGAGGTATTTTTGATTATATTGGACATTTTTCACATTTGTGGCTGTTTTTTAATTTTTTCCTGGGTGTATTTTTGACAATTTCCCTCATTTGGGCCCTTCCATGGAACTCCAACCCACGGAGGTATTTTTGATTATATTGGAGATTTTTCACATTTGTGGCTGTTTTTTCTTTTTTTCCTGGGTGTATTTTTGACATTTTCCCTCATTTGGGCTCTTCCCCTGACTAATGGAACGCTAACCCGAGAAGATATTTTTGACAATATTGGGCATTTTTCAATATTTTGGCCAGGTTTTGCCTTTTTCTTCCCCACTTCTCTGTGCATCATTCGTGGGTGTATTTTTGAAATGTTTCCTTATATGGGTCCTTCCCCTGACTTATGGAACTCCAACACAGGTAGGTATTTTAAACAATATTTGGCGTTTTTCACATTTTGGGTGTTTTTTCTCCTTTTCTTTCTTGCTTCCCTGTGTGTCATACCTGGGTATATTTTTCACATTTTTCCTCATTTGGGCCCTTCCCCTGACTTATGGAAGTCCAACCCGGGTAGGTATTTTTGACGATATTTAGCATTTTTCACATTTGTGGCTGATTTCCTCCTTTTCTTCTGTGCGTCTTATCTGGTTGTACAACAACAACAAACATAAGGGTTTTTATTCCTTACACTTCTTCCACATTTTGATGTGTGTACTAAAGTGTAGTAGTTTAAACCATTTCTCTAATCATACATTTAATATGTCCTCGGTTTTATTGATGCATTTCATTCCTTTTTATGAATTTTTTTCAACATGTTTTAGTTGAATAAACATTCAAACTAGTGACATCACTGCCAAAACATGGAAAAATTACAGCGCATTATAGAATATTTTTGATGAAAGCAAAAACAAATAGCCAACATAATAAATCCCACCAATAGAGTTATAATTGTGTGATTTAAATGATTCTGTTGTACATCTTATCATACAATTGGAACTAGTGATTCTTTCATTGATAAAAATATAAACACTGAAAAATAAATCAAACTATAATAACGAGTCAGTCTTGACCCGTAAATCCCATCCCTCTGTATCAATATTTATTGATCCAACGTCACAATTGTGTTCCTCCAACGTAGCTCAGCCCAACTACCCCTTACTGCCTGTGGCGCCAACCCCTCTGGGTAATTAAATGTATAAACATCAACTTCCTAGATTGGCAAAAAAGACTGAGAAAGTTGAGGAATGCTCATCAAAGACTTATTTGGAACATCCCGCAGGTGAACAGGCCAATTGGGTAAAAAAGCAGCTTCCATGAAATGCTCAATCATTCACAAACAAGGACGGGGCGAGGGTCGCCAGTTTGTCAACAAATGCCTGAGCAAACTGTTTAAAAACAACATTTCTCAACCAGATATTGCAAGGAATCTCAGGATTTCACCATCTACACTCTGTAAAATCATCAAAAGGTTCAGAGAATCTGGAGAAACCACTGCCCGTAAGCCATGCTATTATGCACCTTTGATCTCTCAGGCGGTACTGCATCAAAAAGCCACATCAGTGTGTAAAGGATATCACCCCAGGGGCACAGGAATATTTCAGAAAACCACTGTCAGTAACTACAGTCCGTCGCTACAACTGTTAGTGCAAGTTAAAACCCTACTATGCAAAGCGAAAGTAATTTATCAACAACACCCAGAAACTGGACTAATGCAAAACGGAGAAGTGTGTTCTAAATCCACAAAATTGAACGTTAAGTATGAAGTAACATATTAGACTCTGAGGTGTATTACTCTATCACTGTTATGTTGGATCATCTATGGACTGGACTTTTACAATATCATGTTAGACCTCCATTGCTTTTGGTCTCCCTGGAGGAGGGTGGCTGGTTGCCCACATATGCGGTCCTCTCCAAGGTTTCTCATAGTCAGCATAGTCACTGTCACCAACGTCCCACTGGGGTGAGTTTTTCCTTGCCTTTATGTGGGCTCTGTACCAAGGATGTCGTTGTGGTTTGTGCAGCCCTTTGAGACACTTGTGATTTAGGGCTGTATAAATAAACATTGATTGATTACCACAAAACGAGTTAAAAAAAAAAGAATCTAGCATGCTAATGTTTACATGCTAACAGATAACATGGAAAGCTCCAGACTTTAGACGTCTCTTTTCTCTCTCCAGTGCTGGTATTGTTACATGCAGAAAACATGTTTGGGGTTAACTTTCAGTTTCAATCTTTGCCAAGGTGAGAGTAAAAAGAAGGATGAAAATATGTGGAGAGCGACCTTTTTCAGGCAAGGTTCCGGACTTTAGACTGTTCGGTCGTCCCTCCTGCGACAGTACTGTTACATGCAGAAAAGGTGTTTGGGGTTAACTTTCAGTTTCGATCTCCGTCAAGGTGAAGCGAAAAGCTGGACAAAAACTAATGATGGGACGCGACTTTGGGAAGGTTCCGGACTTTAGAAGGCTCGGTCTTCTCTCCAGAGCTGGTATTGTTACATGCAGAAAACATGTTTGGGGTTAATTTTCAGTTTCGATCCCCGCCAAGGTGAAGCAAAAAGCTGGACAAAAACAAATAATGGGAAGCGACCTTTTTTTAGGGAAGGTTCCGGACTTTAGACGGCTCGGTCTTCTCTCTAGCGCTGAGTTTGTAACATGCAGGAAACTTGTTTGGGGTTAACTTTCAGTTTCGATCTCTGCCAAGGTGAGAGTAAAAAAATGGACAAAAACATGTGGAGAGCGACCCTTTTTAGGGAAGGTTCCGGACTTTATACGGCTCGGTCCTCTCTCCAATGTTGGTATTGTTACATGCAAAAAACATGCAGAAAACAGGTTTGGTGTTAACTTTCAGTTTCGATCCCCGCCTAGGTGAGGCAAAAAGATAGACAAAAACCCACATGGAGAGCGACATTTTATAGGGAAGGCTCCGGAATTTAGACGGCTCGGTCTTCTGTCCATCGCTGGTATTAATACATGCAGAAACATGTTTGGGGTTAACTTTCAGTTTCGATATCCGCCAAGTTGAGGCATAAAATGGGCAAAAACACATGTGGAGAGCGACCTTTTTTAGGGGAGGCTCCGGATTTTAGATGGTTCCGTCCTCTCCCCAGCGCCGGTATTTTGCATGCAGAAAACATGATTGGGGTTAACTTTCAGTTTCGATCTCTGCCAAGTTGAGGCAAAAAATGGGCAAAAACACATGTGGAGAGCGACCTTTTTTTAGGGAAGGCTCCGGATTTTAGATGGTTCCGTCCTCTCCCCAGCGCCGGTATTTTGCATGCAGAAAACATGATTGGGGTTAACTTTCAGTTTCAATCTCCGCCAAGGTGAAACAAAAAGCTGGACAAAAAAAAAAAATTATGGGACTAGACTTAGGGAAAGTTCCGGACTTTAGACGGCTCGGTCCTCTCTCCAGTGTTGGTATTATTACATGCAGAAACATGTTTGGGGTTAACTTTCAGTTTCGATCTCCGCCAAGTTGAGCGAAAAAAAATGGGCAAAAACACATGTGGAGAGCGACCTTTTTTTAGGGAAGGCTCCGGATTTTAGATAGCTCTGTCCTCTCTCTAGCGCCGGTATTTTGCGTGCAGAAAACATGATTGGGGTTAACTTTCAGTTTCGATCCCCGCCAAGGTGAAACAAAAAGTTGGACGAAAAAAAAAAATTATGGGACGAGACTTAAGGAAAGTTCCGGACTTTAGATGGCTCGGTCCTCTCTCCAGTGTTGGTATTGTTTCATGCAGAAACATGTTTGGGGTTAACTTTCAGTTTTGATCCCCGCCAAGGTGAAACAAAAAGCTGGACAAAAAAAAATGATGGGACGAGACTTAGGGAAAGTTCCGGACTTTAAATAGCTCAGTCCTCTTCCCAGCGCTGGTATTGTTTCATGCAGAAACATGTTTGGGGTTAACTTTCAGTTTCGATATCCGCCAAGTTAAGGCAAAAAATGGGCAAAAACACATGTGGAGAGTGACCTTTTTTTAGGGAAGGCTCTGGATTTTAGATGGTTCCGTCCTCTCCATAGCGCCGGTATTTTGCATGCAGAAAACATGAGTGGGGTTAACTTTCAGTTTCGATCTCCGCCAAGGTGAAACAAAAAGCTGGACGAAAAAAAAATGATGGGACAATACTTAGGGAAAGTTCCGGACTTTAGACGGCTCGGTCCACTCTCTAGTGTTGATATTGTTTCATGCAGAAACATGTTTAGGGTTAACTTTCAGTTTCGATATCCGCCAAGTTGAAGCATAAAATGGACAAAAACACATGTGGAGAGCGACCTTTTTTTAGGGAAGGTTCCGGACTTTAGACGGCTCGGTCCTCTTTCCAGCGCTGGGTTTGTTAATTCTAGTCGCCTCCCTTTAATCAAACCGGTTTAGGATCAAATAGTCTGGAAGGTTCCCTACCAACAGGAAGTCCCAAAAGGTGGACATCTTTATATTAAAAAGTGTAATTATATTTGTACATTTTTAGTTAAAATCTCCAGGATAAGTGCACTTTTGACATTTCAAAAGTGATTCTCAGCATCCACACAAATATGAAGGTACGGTTTGAAAGAAAAAAGACTGCGCTTCCCCTTTCCGCCGCTAGGTGTCAGCCTCCCCCGCTCTCGCCCCATCTCCATCCTAACGTCTCCTCATAATCAAGAAGCCCGGCGCGTCGTCCTCACAAGTCGGCTCTCCTCCTCTCCTCGCACCGCACAAACGCTCCGCGTCTTCCCCCTTTCCTTTCTCCTCCTCCTCCCCGGCGAGCCAACTTCTGCTTCCCCACAAAAAAGTGTCACACCGACCGAGGACTGCCAGCGCGCCGCGGGGTTTGTGGAAGTTTTGACGGGGATGCGCATGCCGGCTGATGCTCATTATCACCCGGGTTCTGAAGCCTCGTTTGCGGGCTGCCGCTGCGGCTGGTGACCCCACGGAACCGACGGTGCAAGTTCGGCCTCTCCACGCAAGTCGACCTCCT
>NC_084618.1:11465828-11628328 GCF_033978795.1 Nerophis ophidion | reverse complement strand
GTCCGACCGACCTATCTGAGTCCGAGACCGGGTCCGACCGACCTATCTGAGTCCGAGACCGGGTCCGACCGACCTATCTGAGTCCGAGACCAGGTCCGACCGACCTATCTGAGTCTGAGACCAGGTTCAACCGACCTATCTGAATCCAAGACTAGATGTGTTCGATCTAAGTCCAAGACTAGATGTGTCCGATCTAAGTCCAAGACTAGATGTGTCCGATCTAAGTCCAAGACTAGATGTGTCCGATCTAAGTCCAAGACGAAATGTGTTCGATCTAAGTTCAAGACAAGATGTGTCCGATCTTAGTCCTACACAAGATCTGACCAATCTAAGTCCAAGATGAGATCTCAACAATCTGAGTCCAAGACTATATCTCACCAATCTGACTCCAAGACTAGATCTGACCGACCTAAGTCCGAGACGAGATCTATACGAGCTAAGTCCAAGACTAGAACTGACCGACCTGAGTCCGAGACCAGGTCCGACCGACCTATCTGAGTCCGAGACCAGGTCCGACCGACCTATCTGAGTCCGAGACCAGGTCCGACCGACCTATCTGAGTCCGAGACCAGGTCCGACCGACCTATCTGAGTCCGAGACCAGGTCCGACCGACCTATCTGAGTCCGAGACCAGGTCCGACCGACCTATCTGAGTCCGAGACCAGGTCCGACCGACCTATGTGAGTCCGAGACCAGGTCCGACCGACCTATCTGAGTCGGAGACCAGGTCCGACCGACCTATCTGAGTCGGAGACCAGGTCCGACCGACACATCTGAGTCCGAGACCGGGTCCGACCGACCTATCTGAGTCCGAGACCGGGTCCGACCGACCTATCTGAGTCGGAGACCAGGTCCGACCGACCTATCTGAGTCGGAGACCAGGTCCAACCGACACATCTGAGTCCGAGACCGGGTCCGACCGACCTATCTGAGTCCGAGACCGGGTCCGACCGACCTATCTGAGTCCGAGACCGGGTCCGACCGACCTATCTGAGTCCGAGACCGGGTCCGACCGACCTATCTGAGTCCGAGACCGGGTCCGACCGACCTGAGTCCGAGACCGGGTCCGACCGACCTATCTGAGTCCGAGACCGGGTCCGACCGACCTATCTGAGTCCGAGACCGGGTCCGACCGACCTATCTGAGTCCGAGACCGGGTCCGACCGACCTATCTGAGTCCGAGACCGGGTCCGACCGACCTATCTGAGTCCGAGACCGGGTCCGACCGACCTATCTGAGTCCGAGACCGGGTCCGACCGACCTATCTGAGTCCGAGACCGGGTCCGACCGACCTATCTGAGTCCGAGACCGGGTCCGACCGACCTATCTGAGTCCGAGACCGGGTCCGACCGACCTATCTGAGTCCGAGACCGGGTCCGAACGACCTATCTGAGTCCGAGACCGGGTCCGAACGACCTATCTGAGTCCCAGAAAGGGTTGGACCGACCTATCCGAGTCCAAGACTAGATGTGTCCGATCTAAGTCCAAGACTAGATGTGTCCGATGTGAGTCCAAGACGAAATGTGTCCGATCTAAGTCCAAGACAAGATGTGTCCGATCTTAGTCCTACACAAGTTCTGACCAATCTAAGTCCAAGATGAGACCTCAACAATCTGAGTCCAAGACTAGATCTGACCGACCTAAGTCCGAGACGAGATCTATACGATCTAAGTCCAAGACTAGAACTGACCGACGTATCTGAGTCCGAGACCAGGTCCGACCGACGTATCTGAGTCTGAGACCAGGTCCGACCGACCTATCTGTGTCCGAGACCAGGTCCGACCGACCTATCTGAGTCCGAGACCAGGTCGTACCGACCTATCTGAGTCCGAGACCAGGTCGGACCGACCTATCTGAGTCCGAGACCAGGTCCAACCGACCTATCTGAGTCCGAGACCTGGTCCGACCGACCTATCTGAGTCCGAGACCAGGTCCGACCGACCTATCTGAGTCCGAGACCAGGTCCGACCGACCTATCTGAGTCCGAGACCAGGTCCGACCGACCTATCTGAGTCCGAGACCTGGTCCGACCGACCTATCTGATTCCGAGACCAGGTCCGACCGACCTATCTGAGTCCGAGACCAGGTCCGACCGACCTATCTGAGTCCGAGACCAGGTCCGACCGACCTATCTGAGTCCGAGACCAGGTCCGACCGACCTATCTGAGTCCGAGACCAGGTCCGACCGACCTATCTGAGTCCGAGACCAGGTCCGACCGACCTATCTGAGTCCGAGACCAGGTCCGACCGACCTATCTGAGTCCGAGACCAGGTCCGACCGACCTATCTGAGTCCGAGACCAGGTCCGACCGACCTATCTGAGTCCGAGACCTGGTCCGACCGACCTATCTGAGTCCGAGACCAGGTCCGACCAAGACTAGACCTGACCGACCTGAGTCCGAGACCGGGTCCGACCGACCTATCTGAGTCCGAGACCGGGTCCGACCGACCTATCTGAGTCCGAGACCGGGTCCGACCGACCTATCTGAGTCCGAGACCGGGTCCGACCGACCTATCTGAGTCCGAGACCAGGTCCGACCGACCTGAGTCCGAGACCAGGTCCGACCGACCTGAGTCCGAGACCAGGTCCGACCGACCTGAGTCCGAGACCAGGTCCGACCGACCTGAGTCCGAGACCAGGTCCGACCGACCTGAGTCCGAGACCAGGTCCGACCGACCTATCTAAGTCCAAGACGAGATGTGTCCGATCTAAGTCCAAGACGAGATGTGTCCGATCTAAGTCCAAGACGAGATGTGTCCGATCTAAGTCCAAGACGAGATGTGTCCGATCTAAGTCCAAGACGAGATGTGTCCGATCTAAGTCCAAGACGAGATGTGTCCGATCTAAGTGCAAGACGAGATGTGTCCGATCTAAGTCCAAGACAAGATGTGTCAGATCTTAATCCTAGACAAGATCTGACCAATCTAAGTCCAAGACGAGACCTGAACAATCTGAGTCCAAGACTATATATCACCAATCTGAGTCCAAGACTATATATCACCAATCTGAGTCCAAGACTAGATCTGACCAACTTAAGTCCAAGACGATATCTGACCAACTTGAGTCCAAGACGAGATCTGACCAACCTAAGTCCAAGACTAGATGTGACCAACCTGAGTCCAAGACTAGATGGGACCAACCTGAGTCTTAGTCATGATCTTACTAATCTGAGTCCAAGACGGGATCTGACTAACCTGAGTCCAAGACGAGATCTGACCAATCGGAGTCCGAGACGAGATCTGACCTATCGGATTCCGAGACGAGATCCGACCAACTGGTCCGATCTCGATCTGACCAATCTGAGTCCAAGAGTAGATAAGACTGACCTAAGTCCAAGACGAGATGGCCGACCCAAGTCCAAGAGTTGATGTGACCAAGCCAAGTCCAAGACTAGTCGGACCAACCCAAATCCAAGACTAGTTGTGATCAACCCAAGTCCAAGACTAGATGTGACCAACCCAAGTCCAAGACCAGATGTGACCAACCCAAGTCCAAGAGGAGATCCAACCAACCCAAGTCCAAGACGAGATCTAACTAACCCAAGTCCAAGACTAGATCTGACCAACACAAGTCCAAGACTAGATCTGACCAACACAAGTCCAAGACTACATCTGACCAACCCAAGTCCAAGACTACATCTGACCAATCTAGACTTGATCTGACCAATCAAAGTCCAAGACTAGATGTGACCAACCTAAGTCCAAGACGAGATCCAACCAAACCAAGTCCAAGACGAGATCTAACCAACCCAAGTCGAAGACGAGATCTAACCAACTCAAGTCCAAGACTAGATCTGACCAACACAAGTCCAAGACTAGATCTGACCAACACAAGTCCAAGACTAGATCTGACCAACACAAGTCCAAGACTAGATCTGACCAACACAAGTCCAAGACTAGATCTGACCAACACAAGTCCAAGACTACATCTGACCAACCCAAGTCCAAGACTAGATCTGACCAATCTAGACTTGATCTGACCAATCAAAGTCCAAGACTAGATCCGACCAAAACAACTACAAATGTGCTGACTCCATTTGATAAGAAGACGGATCTCGATGCAAACGCTCACGTGTCACTAGAAAATCAAAATCAAAAGAAGAAGAACGCCTACTTGCAATTACGAAAGCTCCAAAACAACCAAAGAAACAAAAAGTGTTGCCTGAGGAGGCAAAAAAAGACAAAACGCAGCCTACCCGGATAAAAGTACAGTCAAGGATCAACATTGCCCCGACTTTCACTTGCTGCCTTGGCTTTGTTCCTGCTAATCTAGTAAGTAAATTTCGATGCGCGGGTAAAAATGCTAATGCTAATGTTAGCTATCAGAATTTTGCGTGGTAGCCTGATAATTCGCAATTCAATACTACTTTCTTCAATAAAGAACACACTCTCCCGCTGGTCTTTCTTTGCTTCGGACCCGCATCCGCCCCGATGCATCCTTGGTAGTAGCGCCATGTTTTTAGCCCGATCCACTATAATTTCTTGATAGTTTTGTTGACCATTTCCTTACTCTTTTGACTTCTGTCTCATTTTGTGGGGTTTTTACCCTCTGTCTCAGTGACTCTAGTCCAGTCAGGTGCCGTAACGGTTCTCTTTGTCGACTCCAAAGAGCTGTTCCAAGGATTCGTTCGCAAAACCTTTTCCCAGCAGACCTGCTTTGAACCAAATGCTTTTTTTGTTTTTATTTTTTGAACCAAATGCTGAGAAGGTCACCCGCCCCCAGGGCCACGTTCCTGTAAATACCCGGCAGAAATGTGAAACCAGTCGAGCGCGGCAACAAAACATGTACCCAATCCGACCCCTGACCCGAGTTTGTAGACGCAGGATTCATGTAAAAAGTCCCTGAAGTTTTTTGAAGCAAGCAGGTTAGATTTTATGGACAAAGGTCAGGATTCAAGTAGCAATACGTTACTTCAAGCAGGTGTTCTCTTCAAGGTCCTACTTTTCAAATACATCTCAAATATCCATCAATAGTGTGTCTGGAAGTGTTGTCTGCCAAAAACGCTGCGTTGTGTGTCTCTAGCTTTAATGTGCTTTCAAAGACTTTACCGCCTCCTTAAAAAGAAGTAATTAAAGTCCTCTCCTAACTGCGTTTATTTGGGGGCATGATGTTGAGGCGTAGCTCGGATCGAAGCAAAATAGTCTGTTTATTAAATATATATTGTTTTGTTTTATTTCTATATTTTTATTTAAAAAACAATCAAAATATTGACTTTTGCTGGTGTTTCCTGCCTTTACCCATTCAACATATCTTTACCTGCACATTACCTACCTTTTTTTTTTGAAGGGGTAATTGCCAACTTCCTGTTGACTTTTGCTGAAGGATGTCAATCAATGAAATGTAGGTCTAAGTGAGACCTACATATAAGTTTTTGTTTCATGTCTCTATGACATTTATACCGGAAGTTACAAGCAGTTTTGTCTGTGCTTTCTTCCAAGAGCAGTTGTGTCAGTGTTTTATTCCTAAGGGTTGCTATAGCGCTATTTTGAGTTTTGGGTTGTGGTTTTTTATTAGATCTCAATTTTCACCAGTCCTGATGTGTGTGTCGAGTTTGGTGAGTTTTGAAGCATTTTAAGAGGGTCAAATTACAGCTCAAAGAGGCAAAAATGACACTTTTTTAGGAAACTTTTGTTTTGAAGGGGTTTTTGCCAACTTCCTGTTGATTTTTGCTGAAGGATGTCAGAGTATGAAATCTAGGTCTAAGTCAGACCTACATAGAAGTTTTTGTTTCATGTCTCTACGACATTCCTAACGGAAGTTACAAGCAGTTTTGTCTGTGTTTTTTCCTAGGGGGCGCTAGAGCGCAATTTTTTTTTTATATTAGATCGCAATTTTCGCCAGTCCTGATGTGTGTTTTGAGTTTGGTGAGTTTTGAAGCATTTTAAGGGTGTCAAATTACAGCTCAAAGAGGCAAAAATGATATTTTTTTTTAGGAAACTTGTTTTGAAGGGGTTTTTGCCAACTTCCTGTTGATTTTTGCTGAAGGGTGTCAGTGTATGAAATCTAGGTCTAAGTCAGACCTACATAGAAGTTTTTGTTTCATGTCTCTACGACATTTCTAACGGAAGTTACAAGCAGTTGTGTCTGTGTTTTTTCCTAGGAGGCGCTAGAGCGCAATTTTTTTTATATTAGATCGCAATTTTCGCCAGTCCTGATGTGTGTGTTGAGTTTGGTGAGTTTTGAAGCATTTTAAGGGGGTCAAATTACAGCTCAAAGAGGCAAAAATGACATTTTTTTAGGAAACTTTTGTTTTGAAGGGGTTTTTGCCAACTTCCTGTTGATTTTTGCTGAAGGGTGTCTGTGTATGAAATATAAGTCTAAGTCAGACCTACATAGAAGTTTTTGTTTATGTCTCTACGACATTCCTGACGGAAGTTACAAGCAGTTTTGTCCGTGTTTTTTCATAGGGGGCGCTAGAGCGCAATAATTTTTTTTTCTTATTAGATCGCAATTTTCGCCAGTCCTGATGTGTGTTATATTTGGTGAGTTTTGAAGCATTTTAAGCGTGTCAAATTACAGCTCAAAGAGGCAAAAATGACATTTTTTTTAGGAAACTTTTGTTTTGAAGGGGTTTTTGCCAACTTCCCGTTGATTTTTGCTGAAGGGTGTCAGTGTATGAAATATAAGTCTAAGTCAGACCTACATAGAAGTTTTTGTTTCATGTCTCTACGACATTCCTGACGGAAGTTACAAGCAGTTTTGTCCGTGTTTTTTCATAGGGGGCGCTAGAGCGCAATAAAAAATTTTTTATTAGATCGCAATTTTCGCCAGTCCTGATGTGTGTGTTATATTTGGTGAGTTTTGAAGCATTTTAAGGGTGTCAAATTACAGCTCAAAGAGGCAAAAATTATATTTTTTTTAGGAAACTTTTGTTTTGAAGGGGTTTTTGCCAACTTCCTGTTGATTTTTGCTGAAGGGTGTCAGTGTATGAAATCTAGGTCTAAGTCAGACCTACATGGAAGTTTTTGTTTCATGTCTCTTCGACATTCCTAACGGAAGTTACAAGCAGTTTTGTCAGTTTTTTTTTCTTAGGTGGCGCTAGAGCGCAATTTTTTTTTTTATATTAGATCGCAATTTTCGCCAGTCCTGATGTGTGTTTTGAGTTTGGTGAGTTTTGAAGCATTTTAAGGGGGTCAAATTACAGCTCAAAGAGGCAAAAATGATATTTTTTTTTAGGAACCTTTTGTTTTGAAGGGGTTTTTGCCAACTTCCTGTTGATTTTTGCTGAAGGGTGTCGGTGTATGAAATATAAGTCTAAGTCAGACCTACATAGACGTTTTTGTTTAATGTCTCTACGACATTCCTGACGGAAGTTACAAGCAGTTTTGTCCGTGTTTTTTCCTAGGGGGCGCTAGAGCGCAATTTTTTTTTATATTAGATCGCAATTTTCGCCAGTCCTGATGTGTGTTTTGAGTTTGGTGAGTTTTGAAGCATGTTAAGGGGGTCAAATTAAAGCTCAAAGAGGAAAAAATTACATTTTTTTAGGAAACTTTTGTTTTGAAGGGGTTTTTGCCAACTTTCTGTTGATTTTTGCTGAGGGTGTCAGTGTATGAAATCTAGGTCTAAGTCAGACCTACATAGACGTTTTTGTTTCATGTCTCTACGACATTCCTAACGGAAGTTACAAGCAGTTTTAGCTGTTTTTTCCTAGGGGCCGCTAGAGCGCAATTTTTTTTTTTATTAGATCGCTATTTTCACCAGTCCTGATGTGTGTGTTATATTTGGTGAGTTTTGAAGCATTTTAAGGGTGTTAAATTACAGCTCAAAGAGGCAAAAATGACATTTTTTTTAGGAAACTTTTGTTTTGAAGGGGTTTTTGCCAACTTCCTGTTGATTTTTGCTGAAGGGTGTCAGTGTATGAAATAGAAGTCTAAGTCAGACCTACATAGAAGTTTTTGTTCCATGTCTCTACGACATTCTTGACGGAAGTTACAAGCAGTTTTGTCTGTGTTTTTTCCTAGGGGGCGCTAGAGCGCAATTTTTTTTTTTTATATTAGATCGCAGTTTTTGCCAATCGTGATGTGTGTGTTGTATTTGGTGAGTTTTGAAGCATGTTACGAGGGTGGTAAAATAATGAAACCTTAGAAATCCAATAGGCTCTAGAGCCGTGGGTTGCCAACCTCCGTCCTAAGAGAAGAAAAACCCCACCAAAAAAAAAAAGTATTTTGCTAAAGTGGACCTGGGGTGTGAGGTTTTTGTCCAAGAGGTTCTCTTAAAGAAATCTGCCACTCCACTCCCACATTAAGAGCTCTCAAAAAGTGACCTTTCGCCAAAGTGCTCGCAGCAAGTATCCGAAAACCAACCTGGCGTGTGTTCTTATTTATGTTTAGGTTTAGTTTCCCCTGTGAAGCGTCTCGCAGGACACAGGTGCCGCCACAAGACGGCTGACATCATCCGCCTGTCAATTAGGATGAGTGACAAACCCGAGAAATGCGCCTGCACGCATCCGTCGCCTGGCTTCTTCTTCTTCTTTTTCTTCTTCATCGCCTCTCCACTCTCATTCCTCAAAGCGCAGAGGAAGACGCCTTTACCGAATAAGCAGAGGACTTTTATCTCGAACTAACAAAAGGTGACTTGAAGGGTAGCGCGGTGGAGTGGGGGGAAGCTCGATAAAGTTTCCACGTGGCTCCGTTCAAGCTCAGAGTGAGCGTTCATCATTATTTTTACAACCCTTCCAAAAAAAAAAACCAAACGTGTGTACAAAGAAGACAGAAGGAGGGAGAAAAGAGAGGAATCTAATATTGCACCTGCTTGTCTGAGATTGTTGCGCCCCATTTGGTCACTTGTGATAAGAATGCATCCAATTCCCCCCCCGCTTGCGAGTCGCATGCGTGCAATTCCCAACCAATCTCCTCATGCCTTGGAAAAATAGAGATGACGTCCTTGACTTCTATTTCTGTGTCAATGTTTGTGTCCGGTACTTTTTTAGAAAAAAGGAAGAAAAACGACTCCGGGTTGTTATTCCAGACCTCCTACTTCACCCTGCCTGAAGGATGATGGTCTTGAGTACTTTTATGCCAAAGTGGGCCTGGAACCTTTCATGCTCATCTGTGTGAGGCACGAGTATGCCAGCCAATCAAGATACACAACTTGAGTCTCTGGTCCAAAATAAACCTGATAACCGGCAACCAGACCAAGGTCCTGCCAGTCACAAACGTAGGAGGTTGAATGCTTCATTGTCCAAGGTAAATGGAGTGTGTGAACGGTGAGAATCGGTCGGGAAATGTGGGATATAGAGAGGTTTTATATTGTTTATCAAATGTGGGGACATTCCGGGTAATCGGGGGAATGTTTTGGGAACTGGTAAACATGATGGATTGAATGTCCAGGGTGAGTGGAGTGTGTTGATGTTGGAACGGTTCAAAACGGTTGGAAAATGTGGAAACTGGAGAGGTCTGTGTTTTGCGCATTCATTTTAAATGGGGGAAATTCCTGGTAGTTCCAGGTAATCTGGGATTTTTTTTGAAACGGTAAACAGGCTGTCTTGAATGTCTAGGGTGAGTGGAGTGTGTGGATGTTGGAACGGTTCGAATCGGTTGGAAATTGTGGGGTATAGACAGGTTTGAATATTGCTCATTGAATGTGGGAAAAAATCCTGGTAATTTAGAGCAATCTGGGAATGTTTTGGAACTGGTAGGCTGGCTTGAATGTCCAGGGTGAGTGGAGTGTGTGGATGTTAGAACGGTTGTAATCGGTTAGGAATTGTGGGATATGGGGAGGTTTGTATATTGCTCATTAAATTCGGGGAAATTCCTGGTAATTCTGGGTGATCTAGGAATTTTTTGGGAACTGGTAAACATGATGGCTTGAATGTCCAGGGTGAGTGGAGTGTGTGGATGCTGGAACGGTTCGAATCGGTTGGGAATTGTGGGATATAGACAGGTTTGAATATTGCTCATTTAACGTGGGAACAATTCCTGGTAATTCAGAGTAATCTGGGAATTTTTTTGAACTGGTAGGCTGGCTTGAATGTCCAGGGTGAGTGGAGTGTGTGGATGCTCGAACGGTTCTAATTGGTTGGGAAATGTGGGATATGGAGAAGTTTGTATATTGCTCATTAAATTCGGGGAAATTCCTGGTAATTCTGGGTGATCTGGGAATTTTTTGGGAACTGGTAAACATGATGTCTTGAATGTCTAGGGTGAGTGGAGTGTGTTGATGTTAGAATGCTTTAAATCGGATAAGAAACGTGGGATTATGCAGTCGATTGTATATTTCCCATTCCTTGTCAATAGGGAGAAAATTACCGAAAATTCCAGGAAAACCGGAACCTTTGGGGAAGGCATCCGATATATCGGAAGAGTAGTGTGGGTGGAATCGGAATGTTTGAAAAATGGCCGATTCATTTTAAATGAGGAAAAATGTCCCGGGAAATCTGGGAATTTGGGGAATTTTCCAAGGAAAGCCAGAGATTCCCGAATAGTCTGAACGGTTTGAAGTTGGAACGGTTTGAATGGGATAAAAAATGTGGGAATTGTGGAACTTTGAAAAATGTCTCATTCATTTCAATTGGAATTTTCCAAAAAATTGGGAATTTCGGTAAAAGTAGACATTTTTTAGAAAATGGTAAAAACCTAGTATTTCCTGAAAGTTTTGAAATGGTTGGTGTTGGAATTTTCCCAAATCGGCCGAGAAATGCTAAAGTAGTAACATGTTGAATTGAGAAATGGTGTTACGGAACTCCTGGAATTTCAGGAAAACCGGGAATGTTTCCAGTTAAAAAAAAGAGCTTAGTTTTTGTCCTGATTAATAGGATTGTTTTGACAGTTGAAGAAGGTTGAAATATGTGGAAGGAAAAGGGTTGAAGTAGGGCTTTGGAAATCCAGGAATTTTGGAAAATCCTGGAATTTTTTTTAACTTGGAAAAAGGGTAGTTTGAATGGAATGAGTGGAATGTTTTGAAGGTGGAATGGTTTGAATAGGATGGAAAATTTGAAAATGGTGGAAGTTTGAAAAATGGCCGATTCATTTTGAATGGGAAAAATGTCCTGGGAAATCTGGGAATTCTGGGAAATTTTTGAATTTTCCAAGGAAAGCCGGTGATTCCCGAATAGCCTGAACATTTTGAAGTTGGAACAGTTTGAATGGGATAAAAAATGTGGGAATCGTGGAACTTTGAAAAATGTCTCATTCATTTCAATTGGAATTTTCCCAAAAAATGGGGATTTCGGTAAAAGTAGACATTTTTGAGAAAATGGTAAAAACCTTGTATTTCCTGAAAGTTTTGAAATGGTTGGTGTTGGAATTTTCCCAAATCGGTCGAGAAATGCTAAAGTAGTAACATGTTGAATTGAGAAATGGTGTTACGGAACTCCTGGAATTTCGGGAAAACCGGGAATGTTTCCAGTTAAAAAAAAGAGCTTAGTTTTTGTCCTGATTAATAGGAATGTTTTGACAGTTGAAGAAGATTGAAATATGTGGAAGGAAAAGGGTTGAAGTAGGGCTTTGGAAATCCAGGAATTTTGGAAAATCCTGGAATTTTTTTTTAACTTGGAAAAAGGGTAGTTTGAATGGAATGAGTGGAATGTTTTGAAGGTGGAATGGTTTGAATAGGTTGGAAAATTTGGAAATGGTGGAAGTTTGAAAAATGACCGATTCATTTTGAATGGGAAAAATGTCCCGGGAAACTGGGAATTCTGGGAATTTTTGGAATTTTCCAAGAGAAAGCCGGTGATTCCCGAATAGGCTGAACAGTTTGAAGTTGGAACGGTTTGAATGGGATAAAAAATGTGGGAATTGTGTAGCTTTGAAGTACGTCTCATTCATTTCAATTGGATTTTTCCCCAAAATTGGGAATTTCGGTAAAAGTAGAACTTTTTTAGAAAATGGTAAAAAAAACTTGAATGTCCTAATTGAGTTGAAATGGTTGGTGTTGGAATTTTCCCAAATCGGTTGAGAAATGCTAAAGTAGTAACATGTTGAATTGAGAAATAGTATTACGGAACTCCTGGAATATCGGGAAAACCGGGAATTGTTCCTGTTCTAAAACCAACTTAGATTTTTTGTCCTGTGTAAGAGGAATGTTTTGACGGTAGAAAGGTTGAAGTGGGTTGAAAAATGTTGGAAAAAAAGGGTGGAAATAGGGTTTGGAAATTCAATAATTCTGGAAAATCCTGAAATTTTTTGTTTAGTCGGAAAAAGGGTGGTTTGAATGGACTGAGTGGAATGAAATGGTGGAAGTTCGAAAATTGACGATTAAATGCCATGAAACTGGGAATTCTGGGAAATCTGGGAATTTTTGGAATTTGCCATGGGAAATCCGGCGTTCAGGCTGAACTACTGTAGCCGAGTGTCCTGGGTTCGCATAATCTGTGTACTTATAGAATAAAATAATAAACAGGATTAATGAGAGCAGGTCCGGTCTCCACCACTTCTTTAATGTTCTCTCCTTTACAGAGAATGTCCGTGCACCTTCTTCAACAACCCACCTTTATAGACCTCTTACGTCACTGCCCTACGGCTAATCTGGAGGGACAAAACTCCTCCTCCTTACCTAACATTCTCTGGTAACTTGGGACACCCTGAACTGTTTGTTACACTACAATTAATGGCCACTGCATTCACGTCTTATTTGATCAGGTCAGGTCGAATCACTAAAAGATCCAAGGCCACCTGAACTGACCACTTTGGTGTGGTGTGTTTGTTCTCAGGCTGGCAACAACACCCATTTTTTAAGCGAGTCAATCTGCCCCGGCTCCCTTTTGAGTATCCTGGTAATAACCTGGCATTAAAGACCTACTGTAAGCCACTACTAGCGACCACACAGTCTGATAGTTTATATATCAATCATGAAATATTAACATTGCAACACATGCCAATACGGCCTTTTTAGTTTACTAAATTGCAATTTTAAATTTCACGCTGAAGTATCATGCTAAAACGTCTCAATATGATGACGCGTGCGTGTGACGTCATTTTGTTTCAGCATCGATCCCAGCTATAAGTCGTCTCTTTTCATCGCATAAATCCACAGTATTCTGGACATCTGTGTTGCTGAATCTATTGCAATTTGTTCAATGAACATTGGAGACGTCAAAGAAGAAAGCTGTAGGTGGGAAGCGGTGTATTGCGGCCGCCTTTAGCAACACAAACACAGCTGGTGTTTCCTTGTTTGCATTCCTGAAAGATGACGGTGAAGTTTTACTATGGAACAGAGCGGTCAAGAGAACACGGTTGGATTGGACCACACACACACACAAAGTACAGTGTATTATGCAGCGATCATTTCGAAAGATCGTGTTTTGAAGAGGGTCCCTTGCGAAGGGCAGAGATGGGCATCGCCACCACCCGTCGTCGACTGGTGCTTAAGAAAGGTGCGGGGCGGACCTTCAGGTTGTACAGGTACGACCATATAGTCTCACTAAAACACTAGTAACACAATGAGCAGATAAGGGATTTTCCAGAATTATCCTAGTAAATTTGTCTACAGCCCAAGAGGGACTTCTCAGACTTCCCTCTCCCCAGCCACTTCGCCCAGCTCCTCCTGGGGCAGTTTAGCTCGGTTGGTAGAGTGGCCGTGCCAGCAACTTGAGGGTTGCGGGTTCGATTCCCGCTTCCGCCATCCTAGTCACTGCCGTCGTGTCCTTGGGCAAGACACTTTACCCACCTGCTCCCAGTGCCACCCACACTGGTTTGAATGTAACTTAGATATTGGGTTTCACTATGTAAAGCGCTTTGAGTCACTAGAGAAAAAGCGCTATATAAATATAATTTACTACTACTACTACTAATAATATCTGAATCGCTCCCACTGTATAGTCTTTTTCTTCTAGTACTTCACTCTCACTCTCCTCATCCACGAATATTTCATCCTCGCTCAAATTGATGGGGAAATCGTCGCTTTCTCGCTCCGAATCGCTTTCGCTGCTGGTGGCCATGATTGTAAACAATTTTCAAATGTGAGGAGCTCCACAACCCGTGACGTCACGCGCACATCGTCTGCTACTTCCGGTACAGGCAAGGCTTTTTTATTAGCGACCAAAAGTTACAAACTTTATCGTGGATGTTCTCTACTAAATCCTTCCAGCAAAAATATGGCAATATCGCGAAATGATGAAGTATGACATAGAATGGAGCTGCTATCCCCGTTTAAATAAGAACATCTCATTTCAGTCGGACTTTAATTGGTCTCCGTGTCTCCCAGCGTGCAGTAAGAGCGCCACTAATCCCGCCTCGCTCGTCCTTCCCTCTCCGGCAGCTTTTTCACCGAAGAAAGCGCTCATTACCGCGCGTAGATCTCACTCATTAAAAAAAAAAACGGAAAATCTCCCCGTCCTCGTTTTCACTCTGATGTCGCTTTTCGGGGGGGCCTCAAAGAGCGAAGTATGAAAGTCAAGGTTGAATCCGTATTCAAACATCATCAGAGTCCGCCAGTGGAAGTTCTTGCAGAACTCTTCCCCGCGTGCGCCGCCGCTCTCCCGACTCCCGTCCATAATTTAATGCAACGGGCGCGGATAAGGTCGGCCTGACCGGGGCAAAGTGACATAAGAAGCGGCGCCGGCGGCGACATCCCGCCAGTCAGAGGGGTGTGCGGCGAGGTGACAAAGGCGCCGAATAATCGATGTCATTTCCCGGCCGATCGGCTCCGGCGCCTTGCCTAATTCCCTCATTGCATCGCCAGCCACTTCTCATTTGTCTCCGGACATTTCTCCAACTTTTTCGGCCCAGCTCGTCTCTTTAAGGCCCCGGAAAAACGATATTTCTCCCGTCGTCCGTGCGTCGCTAAACGTTCTTTTGACGAAGTCTCTACGCCGCACCTGCTGCACCGAAGGTGAACCCTCGTGGAGTTGAGGGTTCCAGTTCCATGTTGTTGGGTTTAGAAATATACTTTATCCATCCATTTTCTTCCGCTTATCTGAGGTCGGGTCGCGGGGGCTGCAGCCTAAGCAGAGAAGCCTAGACTTCGCTTTCCCCAGCCACTTCGGGGGATCCCGAGGCGTTCCCAGACATAGTCTTCCCAACCTGTCCTGGGTCTTCCCAGGACAGAAAGGTCATTGCTCCGACAGCGAACTATTGAAAGGCGTTTCAATCGCCAAATTCACACTTTTAGAGTTCGGAAATCGGTTAAAAAAACATATTGACGCTTACATAGGTCTTCTGATAATGTTCCCCTTTATAATAATAATAATAATAATGGATTAGATTTATATCGCGCTTTTCTATTGTTATATACTCAAAGTGCTCACAGAGAAGTGGGAACCCATCATTCATTCACACCTGGTGGTGGTAAGCTACATCTGTAGCCACAGCTACCCTGGGGTAGACTGACGGAAGCATTGCTGCCAGTTTGCGCCTACGGCCCCTCCGACCACCACCTATCATTCATTCATCATTCAAAGGGGGAAGTGTCCTGCCCAAGGACACAACGGCAGCGATTTGGATGTCAATAGGTGGGACGCGAACCTGCAACCCTCAGGTTTCTGGCATGGCCCCTCTACCCACTCTACTCAGCTGTGTTATTTTCCGTTTTTTCGACTATTTTTTGGAAGCTTGGAGACATCATGCCTCGTGGGTGTGTCGTCGGAGGGTGTAACAACACTAACAGGGAGGGATTCAAGTTGCACCACTGGCAAGAAATCTGACGCCAGACCCCCATTGAATGGCAGCTCTACCCACTACGCCTTTAAAGGGGAACATTATCACCAGACCTATGCAAGCGTCAATATATACCTTGATGTTGCAGAAAAAAAGACCATGTATTTTTTTAACCGATTTCCGAACTCTAAATGGGTGAATTTTGGCAAATTAAACGTCTTTCTGTTTATCGGTCTTTTAGCGATGACGTCAGAATGTGACGTCACCGAGGTAACACACCCGCCATTTTCATTTTCACGTTACAAACACCGGGTCTCAGCTCTGTTATTTTCCGTTTTTTCGACTATTTTTTGGAAGCTTGGAGACATCATGCCTCGTGGGTGTGTTGTCGGAGGGTGTAACAACACTAACAGGGAGGTATTCAAGTTGCACCACTGGCAAGAAATCTGCCGCCAGACCCCCATTGAATGTACCAAAGTGTCTGCACATTTGACCGGCGATGCTAAGACAGACATGGCACAGAGATGTATGGATAACCTGCAGATGCATTTGCAACGATTAAGTCAACGAAATCACAAAGGTGAGTGTTGTTGATGTTGTTGACTTATGTGCTAATCAGACATATTTGGTCGCAGCATGACTGCCAGCTTATCGCTGCTAACATGCTATGCTAATCGATGCTAACATGCTATTTACGCTAGCTGTTTGTACATTTGAAACTAGATACCCACATTTAATGCGAAACAAACACTTACCAATCGACAGATTTAAGTTGCTCCAGTGTCACAAGATGCGAAAGTCCTGATCGTTTGGTCCGCACATTTTACCGGCGATGCTAAGACAGACATGGCACAGAGATGTATGGATAACCTGCAGATGCATTTGCAACGATTAAGTCATAGAAATCACAAAGGTGGGTGTTGTTGATGTTGTTGACTTATGTGCTAATCAGACATATTTGGTCGCAGCATGACTGCCAGCTTATCGATGCTAACATGCTATTTACGCTAGCTGTTTGTACATTTGAAACTAGATACCCACATTTAATGCGAAACAAACACTTACCAATCGACGGATTTAAGTTGCTCCAGTGTCACAAGATGCAAAAGTCCTGATCGTTTGGGACGCACATTTGACCGGCGATGCTAAGACAGACATGGCACAGAGATGTATGGATAACCTGCAGATGCATTTGCAACGATTAAGTCAACGAAATCACAAAGGTGAGTTTTGTTGATGTTGTTGACTTATGTGCTAATCAGACATATTTGGTCGCAGCATGACTGCCAGCTTATCGCTGCTAACATGCTATGCTAATCGATGCTAACATGCTATTTACGCTGGCTGTTTGTACATTTGAAACTAGATACCCACATTTAATGCGAAACAAACACTTACCAATCGACGGATTTAAGTTGCTCCGGTGGCACAAGATGCGAAAGTCCTGATCGTTTGGTCCGCACATTTTACCGGCGATGCTAAGACAGACGTGGCACAGAGATGTATGGATAACCCGCAGATGCATTTGCAACGATTAAGTCAACAAAATCACAAAGGTGAGTGTTGTTGATGTTGTTGACTTATGTGCTAATCAGACATATTTGGTCGCGGCATGACTGCCAGCTAATCGATGCTAAAATGCTACGCTAATCGATGCTAACATGATATTTACGCCAGCTGTTTGTACATTTGAAACTAGATACCCACATTTAATGCGAAACAAACACTTACCAATCGACAAATTTAAGTTGCTCCAGTGTCTCAAGATGCGAAAGTCCTGATCGTTTGGTCGGCACATTTTACCGGCGATGCTAATAAGGCAGCCATGCTATGGGCCGCTTCATTAGGTACACCCATGCTATGGCCGAATAGCGTCAATACCTATTCGCTCAATAGCTTCAATTTCTTCAATTTCGTTTTCGCTATCTGCCTCCATACTCCACCCATCTGTTTCAATACATGCGTAATCTGTTGAATCGCTTAAGCCGCTGAAATCCGAGTCTGAATCCGAGCTAATGTCGCTATATCTTGCTGTGGTAACCGTCATGTTGTTTGTATTGGCAGCCCTGTGTGACGTCACAGGGAAATGCATAGTGGTTTCGAAGACAGCGAAAATAAGGCACTCTAAAGCTTTATTTAGGGATATTCCGGGACCGGTAAAATTTTGAAAAAACTTCAAAATAAAAACAAGCCACTGGGAACTGATTGTTATTGTTTTTAACCCTTTTGAAATTGTGATAATGTTCAATCAATCAATCAATAAATGTTTACTTATATAGCCTTAAATCACTAGTGTCTCAAAGGGCTGCACAAACCACAACACAAACCACTACCACATCCTCGGCAGGCCCACATAAGGGCAAGGAAAACTCACACCCAGTGGGACGTCGGTGACAATGATGACTAAGAACCTTGGAGAGGAGGAAAGCAATGGATGTCGAGCGGGTCTAACATGATACTGTGAAAGTTCAATCCATAATGGATCCAACACAGTCGCGAGAGTCCAGTCCAAAGCGGATCCGACACAGCAGCGAGAGTCCCGTTCACAGCGGAGCCAGCAGGAAACCATTCCAAGCGGAGGCGGATCAGCAGCGCAGAGATGTCCCCAGCCGATACACAGGCGAGCAGTACATGGCCAACGGATCGGACCGGACCCCCTCCACAAGGGAGAGTGGGACATAGGAGAAAAAGAAAAGAAACAGCAGATCAACTGGTCTAAAAAGGGAGTCTATTTAAAGGCTAGAGTATACAAATGAGTTTTAAGGTGAGACTTAAATGCTTCTACTGAGGTGGCATCTCGAACTGTTACCGGGAAGGCATTCCAGAGTACTGGAGCCCGAACGGAAAACGCTCTATAGCCCGCAGACTTTTTTTCGGATTTGGGAATCACTAATAAGCCGGAGTCTTTTGAACGCAGATTTCTTGCCGGGACATATGGTACAATACAATCGGCAAGATAGGCTGGAGCTAGACCGTGTAGTATTTTGTACGTAAGTAGTAAAACCTTAAAGTCACATCTTAAGTGCACAGGAAGCCAGTGCAGGTGAGCCAGTATAGGTATATATGTATGTATATATGTATACAAAGGTATATACAGTATAGGTATATATGTATGTATATATGTATATAAAGGTATATACAGTATAGGTATATATGTATGTATATATGTATATAAAGGTATATATGTATGTATATATGCATATAAAGGTATATACAGTATAGGTATATATGTATGTATATATGTATATAAAGGTATATACAGTATAGGTATATATGTATGTATATATGTATATAAAGGTATTTACAGTACAGGCGTAATGTGATCAAACTTTCTTGTTCTTGTCAAAAGTCTAGCAGCCGCATTTTGTACCAACTGTAATCTTTTAATGCTAGACATGGGGAGACCCGAAAATAATTTGTTACAGTAATCGAGACGAGGTGTAACAAACACATGGATAATGATCTCGGCGTCATTAGTGGACAAAATGGAGCGAATTTTAGCGATATTACGGAGATGAAAGAAGGCCGTTTTAGTAACGCTTTTAATGTGTGACTCAAAAGAGAGAGTTGGGTCGAAGATAATAATAATACCCAGATTCTTTACCGAGTCGCCTTGTTTAATTGTTTGGTTGTCAAATGTTAGAGTTGTATTATTAAATAGAGGTCGGTGTCTAGCAGGACCGATAATCAGCATTTCCGTTTTTTTGGCGTTGAGTTGCAAAAAGTTAGCGGACATCCATTGTTTAATTTCATTAAGACACGCCTCCAGCTGACTACAATCCGGCGTGTTGGTCAGCTTTAGGGGCATGTAGAGTTGGGTGTCATCAGCATAACAGTGAAAGCTAACACCGTATTTGCGTATGATGTCACCTAGCGGTGCAGGGCCAAGGACCGAACCCTGGGGAACTCCACACGTTACCTTAACGTAGTCCGAGGTCATACTGTTATGGGAGACGCACTGCATCCTATCAGTAAGATAAGAGTTAAACCAAGACAGGTATAAGTCTGACATACCAATTCGTGTTTTGATACGTTCTAATAAAATATTATAATCGCCGGTATCGAAAGCAGCGCTAAGATCGAGGAGCAGCAACATAGATGACGCATCAGAATCCATCGTTAGCAATAGATGACAAGGACAAGAAAGTTTGATCACGTTACGCCTGTACTGGCTCACCTGCACTGGCTTCCTGTGCACTTAAGATGTGACTTTAAGGTTTTACTACTTACGTATAAAATACTACACGGTCTAGCTCCATCCTATCCTGCCGATTGTATTGTACCATATGTCCCGGCAAGAAATCTGCGTTCAAAAGACTGCGGCTTATTAGTGATTCCTAGAGCCCAAAAAAAGTCTGCGGGCTATAGAGCGTTTTCCGTTCGGGCTCCAGTACTCTGGAATGCCCTCCCGGTAACAGTTCGAGATGCTACCTCAGCAGAAGCATTTAAGTCTCACCTTAAAACTCATCTGTATACTCTAGCCTTTAAATAGACCTCCTTTTTAGATCAGTTGATCTGCCGCTTCTTTTCTTCCTCCTATGTCCCCCCCTCCCTTGTGGAGGGGGTCCGGTCCGATGACCATTGATGAAGTATTAGTTGTCCAGAGTCGAGACCCAAGATGGACCGCTCGCTTGTGTATCGGTTGGGGACATCTCTACGCTGCTGATCCGCCCCCGCTTGGGATGGTTTCCTGTGGACGGGACTCTCGCTGCTGTCTTGGATCCGCTTTGAACTGAACTCTCGCGGCTGTGTTGGAGCCACTATGGATTGAACTTTCACAGTATCATGTTAGACCCGCTCGACATCCATTGCTTTCGGTCCCCTAGAGGGGGGGGGGTTGCCCACATCTGAGGTCCTCTCCAAGGTTTCTCATAGTCAGCATTGTCACTGGCGTCCCACTGGATGTGAATTCTCCCTGTGGGTGTGAGTTTTCCTCGCCCTTTTGTGGGTTCTTCCGAGGATGTTGTAGTCGTAATGATTTGTGCAGTCCTTTGAGACATTTGTGATTTGGGGCTATATAAATAAACATTGATTGATTGATTGATTGAGATCATTAGTCATTTTTGCGAGGGCTGTCAGCGAAGAATTTCCTTACTCATAAGTCAACTGTTATCAGACTTCTTAGGAGTAATTGTAAAAAGCTCGATAAATACGTCCCCCAGTTTTATTTCCGTCAGGTGACCCGGAAGACCTGCTGCATGTTCCAGGGGGCGTGGCTTAAAAGCGCAGGTTTTGCAAAGGCTGGCGTGTTTACAGCTGCCGGGCTTTTCCGCTTTGATGCCGCGCTCAAAGCGCAACGCTAATATCTTACACCTTGTATTGTGCTCGGCTTTTTCGGCGAGAACGTTTTTCCTTTTTGAAGTCCCCGCTGCTTTTTTTTCCCTTTATTTTTGTTTGTACTCCGCCATGCAAGCGCCAGCTCGCTCTGCAGCGTCGGCGTGAGCGGGGAACCTACAGGAGGGCATGTGGCCTTCTTAGATGAAGAATCACTTTGAGGTCCTCCGTGTCCCCGCATTAGCATCTGGAAGCCGTCAGCGGGCCGCCGTGTGCGAGGCGAGGCCTTAAAAAGAAATAATAAAACGCCCGAGCTGTGGATGTGATTAAGGGCTCTGAACTTTTCGCTTGAAGTCGTGCGGCGACCGCGGCACGGGGGAGACGGCCTCGCCCCCCCTCCCCGTCTGGCGAAACGAGCGCGACCATAAAGTGACTGGCGCCCCGGGGGGTCCCCGAACTCTACTCGACCATGCAGATCTGAGCCTGTTTATAATGTAAATACATTTTGATGAGCGAGGGGCTCGGGAGGCCACCTCTGAACCTTGTAATTGCAGTTGCCCCCCCAGGAGGTGTTTTATGGCGGCAAACGAGGATGAAATGTCAACGCGTGACTAAAGCCCTTGGACGCGTTTTTGGTCAGTCCTGCAGTCATGGAGGTCGTGATGGGACTCAAAATGTTTGGTGACTCAGTCATCTGGAAAAGCACTGATGGATCATTATTGGGATAATAATGTGTTGCCATTTCATCTTTAGACACATGTTGAGGTCGAGAGAAAAGCAACATGAGCTAGTGTCAATCAACTGCATGATTTTCTATTTTAATTTTCCTTTTTTTTGTTTTCATTTTAGTTTTTGCTATACTTTTTTTAGAATAAATGTTAATAAAATAATGGAAAAAAACTTCATGATTTATCTTCTTTTTTTAAATTTTTTTGTTTACATTTTTCTTATTTTATATTATTTTTCCAAATAAATATTAATGAAATAATAATAAAAAAACTTCATGATTTATCTTCTTTTTTTAAATTTTTTTGTTTACATTTTTCTTATTTTATATTATTTTTTCAAATTAATATTAATGAAATGATAATACAAAAACATCATGATTTAAAAAATAAAATTCTTACATATCATTTTTTCAGAATAAACATTACAAAAATAATAAAACAACAAACTTTTAAAAAAAAATTAGATTTAAGCTTTTGTTATTATTTTGCAGTATAAACATTATTACAAATATAGAAAAAATTCTTGATTATTTTTCTTATTTGTACTATTTTTCTGAATATGTATTATTTTACAGAATAAATATTAATACATAATAATACAAAACTTCATGATTTGTTTTTCTCTTTTTACGTTTTTGTTTTAATTTTTCTTAATCCATATTATTTTTTTAGAATATAAATTAATACAATAAAAAAAAAAGATTTTCTTTTACTTTTTCTGTATACATTTTTCTTGTTATTTTTCAAATAAAAATTAATACATTGGAAAAAAACGGCATGATTTTCTTTTACTTTTTGTTTACATTTTACTTAAATAAACATTCATACAAAAATAAAAAAATGTAATGATTTTCTTTAAGTTTTTTCGTTTACCTTTTTCCTATTGTTATTTTTAAATAAACATGAATAAAATAATAAAAAGTACTTCATAATTGCTTTTTTTCCCTTTTTTTGTTTATTTTTCTTATTGTATATTATTTTTTAGAATACACATTAATAAAATAATAGTAATACACTTAATAGTTTTCTTTATTTTTTTGGTTTAATTGTTCCTATGTTATTTTTCAGAATAAACATTATTGAATGATAAAACTTCATGATTTTTTTTTCACTATTTTTTTTCATTTTTCTTATTGAATTATTTTTTTGAATAATATTAATAAACTAATAGAAACATTTTGTATTTTTGTCTTTGTTCTAATTTTTCGTTTTAATTTTATTATTGTATATTATTTTTCAGAAAAAAAATTATTAAAGTAATAATGAAAAACTGCAGGATTTTTTTTTCTCTTTACTTTTTTGTTTATGTTTTATTACATTTTTTAAAAATAAACATTTATAAAATAATAATAAAACAACTTCATGATTTTAATTTTTTTTTTACTTTTTTTGTTCTTTTTATGTTACATTATTTTAATATCTTTTGTATGCAAAAAATAAAATACATATACATGTGTATATATATATATATATATATATACATATATATATATTTTTTTATTTTTTATTTTTTTTATTTTTATGTATTTATTTATTTATTTTTTTATGTTCATATGTGACATATTGTAGATTTAGTTTTTACATCAAAGTGAAAAATGCAATTTTTCCGTTTTTCTTTCATTCCTGTCACAAACGTATCCACCTCTTTGCCCCCATTAGCTCTGTGCACGTGTTTCAGTGCACTTACGACTTCTACTGAGTAGAACAGTTTTCTAACGGCCCACGGCACTTTCTAAAAATACTGTTCACCAGAAAAATAATACATAAACAGGTGAAAAATAATGACAACGAGTTGCAATTCTGACTCATAGAACACAAAGCTGCCCTACAGGCTCTTTTTTTCTTGAAAACTGTCATTGCTCAAAACATAACAATTAATCAAAATCAATGTTGTTTTTCCAATTACTTCACATTCAATGTTTTTGTGAGTTTGACTTAAAAAAATCACAGTTTTCTCTGACAAAAACACCATAAACCAAAAAAAAAAAGCTTTGGGCCTCGTCCCCCATCCTTAAAACACTAATTTTCGCACTATAATCCTCTGCTTGTTCCTTCGCTTTGAGCCATGTGGATTATAAAACGGTGTTTTATATTTTGGTTCAGCAAATAGTTTTCATACCACAGACAATGATACGTTGTGTCTTTGTTTAGTTTATGGCGCCATCTTCTGGACACGTTTGCTCACCGCCGGCGCTAGGGTTCCTGTTTCGTGCCCTGAACTGGAAGTATAACCGTCCATAACGTTTTCTGCTCGAAATGGTTCTTCAATTATAACTCCAAGCAACATTTGTAAGTTTTACAAGACTTTTCGGGGTTAGTCCAGTCAGGATTACCTAAGGGCCTATTTGGAGTCCTCTATCATTTTTTGAATCTATGATTTTTCTACATGGATATAGTCCCATTTTATAAGTTCCCCGAGCCGTTAAAGTTGTCCCATCTGCTGGAGATCAGATATTAACCTTATCCAAAACCTTAGAAAAGTTTGAGTTTTTAAAGTATCTGTGATCCATATACTTGATCTGAAATTAAACTTATTTGGGCTCTGAATGAGTCAGGGAAGGTCCCAAAGATAAATGGGGTTTCCTAAGAGGTCCAGAATGCACCCGACAGATCCCTGGCCATGTTACCGGACTCTTTAGGTACATTTCGGACCATTTCAAAGACTTTCCGGGCGGGGTCAGTTCAGTCAGGATTACCTAAGGGCTTATTTGGGGTCAACTAGGTCCTTTGTGGGGTTCTTTGTCATTTCTTGAATCTAAGAAACTTCCCCAAACCGTTAAAGTTGTCCCATCTGCTGGAGGTCTAATCTTGACCTCATCCAAAACCTTAGAAAATAATGAGTTTTTAAAGTATCCATGATCCAGTCGTAATGGGCTCAGTATCTTCTTGGTCTGAAATGAAACTTATCTAGCCTCTGAATGAGTCAGGGAAGGTCCCAAAGATAAATGGGGTTTCCTAAGAGGTCCAGAATTCACCCGGCAGGTCCCTGGCCATGTTACCGGACTCTTTGGGTACTTTTCGGACCATTTCAAAGACTTTTCGGGGTCAGTTCAGTCACATTTACCTAAGGGCTTATTTGGGGTCGTCTAGGTCCTTTGAGGGGTACTTTGTCATTACTTGAATCTAAGAAACTTCTCCAAACCGTTAAAGATGTCCCATCTGCTGGAAGTCCGATAATAATCTTATCCAAAACCATAGACAAGTATGAGTTTTTAAAGTATCCATGATCCAGTAGACATGGGCTGAGTATCTTTGAACTTATTTAGGCTCTAGAGTGGTCAGGGAAGGTCCCAAGAGGTCCCAAAGATAAACAGGGATGCCTATGAGGCCCACAATGCACCTGGGAGATCCCTGGCCATGTTATCGGACTCTTTGGGTACTTTTCGGACAATTTCAAAGACTTTGCATGGTCAGTTCAGTCAGGATTACCTAAGGGCCTATTTGGGGTCGTGTAGGTCCAATGTGGGGTATTTTGTCATTTCTTGAATCTAAGAAACTTCCCCAAACCGTTAAAGATGTCCCATCTTCTGGAGGTCTAATCTTGACCTCATCCAAAACTTTAGAAAAGTATGAGTTTTTAAAGTATCCGTGATCCAGTCGACATAGGCTCAGTATCTTCTTGGTCTGAAATGAAACTTATTTAGCCTCTGATTGAGTCAGGGAAGATCCCAAAGGTAAATGGGGTTTCCTAAGAGGTCCAGAATTCACCCGACAGGTCCCTGGCCATGTTACCGGACTCTTTGGGTACATTTCAGACCATTTCAAAGACTTTTCGGGGTCAGTTCAGTCAGATTTACCTAAGGGGTTTTTTGGGGTCATCTAGGTCCTTTGTGGGATACTTTGTCATTTCTTGAATCCAAGAAACTTCCCCAAACCATTAAGGATGTCCCATCTGCTGGATGTCTGATCATGACCTTATCCAAAACCATAGACAAGTATGAGTTTTTAAAGTATCCATGATCCAGTACACATGGGCTGAGTATCTTTGAACTTATTTAGGCTCTAGAGTGGTCAGGGAAGGTCCCGAGAGGTCCTAAAGATAAACAGGGATGCCCATGAGGCCCAAAATGCACCTGGGAGATCCCTGGCCATGTTACCAGACTCTTTGGGTACTTTTCAGACGATTTCAAATACTTTTCGGGGTCAGTTCAGTCAGGATTACCTACGGGTTTATTTGGGGTCATCTAGGTCCTTTGTGGGGTACTTTGTTATTTCTTGAATCTAAGAAACTTCCCCAAACCGTTAAAGATGTCCCATTTGCTGGAGGTTCGATCATGATCTTATCCAAAACCATAGACAAGTATAAGTTCTTAAAGTATCCGTGATCCAGTCGACATAGGCTCAGTATCTTCTTGGTCTGAAATGAAACTTATCTAGCCTCTGAATGAGTCAGGGAAGGTCCCAAAGATCAATGGGGTTTCCTAAAAGGTCCAGAATTCACCCGACAGGTCCCTGGCCATGTTACCGGACTCTTTGGGTACATTTCGGACCATTTCAAAGACATTGCGGGGTCAGTTCAGTCAGGATTACCTACGGGCTTATTTGGGGTCAACTAGGTCCTTTGTGGGGTACTTTGTCATTTCTTGAATCTAAGAAACTTCCCCAAACCGTTAAAGATGTCCCATCTGCTGGAGGTCCGATCATGATCTTATCCAAAACCATAGACAAGTATGAGTTCTTAAAGTATCCGTGATCCAGTCGACATAGGCCCAGTATCTTCTTGGTCTGAAATGAAACTTATCTAGCCTCTGAATGAGTCAGGGAAGGTCCCAAAGATAAATGGGGTTTCCTAAGAGATCCAGAATGCACCCGGGAGGTCCCTGGCCATGTTACCGGACTCTTTGGGTACATTTCAGACCATTTCAAAGACTTTTCGGGGTCAGTTCAGTCAGGATTACCTAAGGGCCTATTTGGGGTCGTGTAGGTCCAATGTGGGGTATTTTGTCATTTCTTGAATCTAAGAAACTTCCCCAAACCGTTAAAGTTGTCCCATCTTCTGGAGGTCTAATCTTGACATCATCCAAAACCTTAGAAAAGTATGAGTTTTTAAAGTATCCATGATCCAGTAGACATAGGCTCAGTATCTACTTGGTCTGAAATGTAACTTATTTGGGCTCTGATTGAGTCAGGGAAGGTCCCAAAGATCAATGGGGTTTCCTAAGAGGTCCAGAATTCACCCGACAGGTCCCTGGCCATGTTACCGGACTCTTTGGGTACATTTCGGACCATTTCAAAGACATTGCGGGGTCAGTTCAGTCAGGATTACCTACGGGCTAATTTGGGGTCAACTAGGTCCTTTGTGGGGTACTTTGTCATTTCTTGAATCTAAGAAACTTCCCCAAACCGTTAAAGATGTCCCATCTGCTGGAGGTCCGATCATGATCTTATCCAAAACCATAGACAAGTATGAGTTCTTAAAGTATCCGTGATCCAGTCGACATAGGCCCAGTATCTTCTTGGTCTGAAATGAAACTTATCTAGCCTCTGAATGAGTCAGGGAAGGTCCCAAAGATCAATGGGGTTTCCTAAGAAGTCCAGAATTCACCCGAATGGTCCCTGGCCATGTTACCGGACTCTTTGGGTACTTTTCGGACCATTTCAAAGACTTTGCGGGGTCAGTTCAGTCAGGATTACCTAAAGGCCTATTTGGGGTCGTGTAGGTCCAATGTGGGGTATTTTGTCATTTCTTGAATCTAAGAAACTTCCCCAAACCGTTAAAGATGTCCCATCTGCTGGAGGTCCGATAATGATCTTATCCAAAACCATAGACAAGTATGAGTTTTTAAAGTATCCATGATCCAGTAGACATGGGCTGAGTATTTTTGAACTTATTTAGACTCTAGAGTGGTCAGGGAAGGTCCCGAGAGGTCCCAAAGATAAACAGGGATGCCTATGAGGCCCACAATGCACCTGGGAGATCCCTGGCCATGTTGCCATACATTTCGGACCATTTTGAGGATTTTTAAGGGTAAGTCCATGTTGGATCCCCAGAGGGCCTAATTCTTCCTTACTAAACCGTTCCATGTGTGATGTCTCTGGTAATGCGGAAAATGTGTTCTTTAGTGCTTTAGTGTAATCGTTTCCGTGTGCTTAAAAGGTGCTCGAGTCAGACCTGACGGCCGACACTCGACGTTGGTTAAATTAGCGTCAACACGTGACGAGGGAGGGCTCGTGTCGCCCTGCGCTTAATTGGTACGACCCCGCGGCAACGGGAGGCGGTGACGCATTAGGCGTGTAATTAGTCGCCGCGCCTTTGCTCGACCTCGGCCCCGGCACGCTGACGGGTGGCTTGGCGTGGCGCGGAGCCGGCGGGCACGGCGCGACGAGATAATCACTCCCTCGGACCTGAGTGAAGCAGGCAGGAAGTGCTCCATCCATCTTCCCCACGTCAATAGTTACAATTTTAATTACACCTGAGTGCTGTCAGCCCGCCAAGCTCGGCCGGCAGCTATTGATTCGCTCCCACTAATTGATTAATTGCGTCGTTGAAGGGAACACTTTTCCCTCCGCCGCCGTCTCTCGTGCTTTGACTGTCGCATCGCAGCTTTCATACGCGGGCAAGGTCCTTTCGGGTGGGATGGCGACTCGGGTGATCCGTGGGATGGGGACTCTTCAAACCGGTGAAGAGGTTCCTGCCTTCTGTTGGAGACTTGGGAAAGACAACTTTAACGCTTGGGGGATCTTATAAAATGAGCCCGGTACTTCAGGGGACACTTTTTTTCTGTCGACCACTGGAAAAATGCTTAGGAAATGACTCACAAAGTACCTCAAAAGGCCCCTAATGACCTCAAATAGGCCCTCAGAGAATCCAATATGGACTTACCCTTAAAAGTCCTCGAAATGGTCCGAAATGTATGGTAACATAGGCAACCCTGTTTATCTTTGGGACCTCTTGGGACCTTCCCTGACCACTATAGAGCCCAAATAAGTTCTATTCAGACCTTATAGATACTCAGCCCATGTCTACTGGATCATGGATACTTTAAAAAATCATACTTGTCCACGGTTTTGGATAAAATCATCAGCAGATGGGACAATTTTAACAGTTTGGGGAAGTTTCTTGGATTCAATAAATGACAAAGTACCCCACAAAGGACCTAGACAACCCCAAATAGGCCTTTGGGTAATCCTGACTGAACTTACCCCAAAAAGTCTTTGAAATGTACCAAAAGAGTCGGGGCCAGGGACCTCTCGGGTACATTCCGGATCTCTTAGAAGGCCCCGTTTATCTTTGGGCCCTCTTGGGCTCTTTTAGGACCTTCCCTGACTATTATAGAGCCTACATAAGTTCAATTCAGACCTCAGAGATACTCAGCCCATGTCTACTGTATCATGGATACTTTAAAAACTCATACCTGTCTATGGTTTTGGATAAGGTCATGATCAGACCTCCAGCAGGTGGGACAGCTTTACATTTTTGGGGAACTTTCTTAGATTCAAGAAATGACAAAGTACCCTACAAGGGACCCAGAGGACCACAAATAAGCCCTTAGGTAATCCTGCCTGAACTTACCCCGAAAAGTATTTGAAATGGTCCGAAATGTAGCAAAATAGTCGGGGCCAGTGACCTCTCGGGTACATTCCGGATCTCTTAGAAGACCCTGTCTATCTTTGGGCCCTCTTGGGTTTTTTTTAAGACCTTCCCGGACCACTCTAGAACCTAAATAAGTTCAATTCAGACCTTATAGATACTCAGCCCATGTCTACCGGATCATGGATACTCATACTTGTCTACGTTTTTGGATAAGATCATGATCGGACCTCCAGGTCATGGGACAACTTTACATTTTTGGGGAACCTTCTTGGATTCAAGAAATGACAAAGTCCCCACAAAGGACCTAGATGACCCCAAATAGGCCCTTAGGTAATCCTGACTGAACTTACCCCGAAAAGTCTTTGAAATGGTCCTAAATGTACCCAAGGAGTCCGGAGCAGGTACTTCTTGGGTACATTCCGGATCTCTTAGAAGGCCCCGTTTATCTTTGAGCCATCTTGGGTTCTTTTAGGACCTTCCCTGACTACTATAACGCCTACATAAGTTCAATTCAGACCTCCTAGATACTCAGCCCATGTCTACTGTATGAGATCATGATCAGACTTCCAGGAGATGGGACAACTTTACATTTTTGGGGAACTTTCTTAGATTCAAGAAATGACAAAGTACCCTACAAGGGACCCAGAGGACCACAAATAAGCCCTTACGTAATCCTGACTGAATTTACCCCGAAAAGTCTTTGAAATGGTCCGAAATGTACCCAAAGAGTGACCTCTCGGGTACATTCCAGATATCTTAAAAGACCCTGTCTATCTTTGGGCCCCCTTGGGTTTTTTTAGGACATTCCCGTACCACTCTAGAACCTAAATAAGTTCAATTCAGACCTTATAGATACTCAGCCCATGTCTACCGGATCATGGATACCTTAAAAACTCATACTTGTCTACGTTTTTGGATAAGATCATGATCAGACCTCCAGGAGATGGGACAACTTTACATTTTTGGGGAACTTTCTTAGATTCAAGAAATGACAAAGTACCCTACAAGGGACCCAGAGGACCACAAATAAGCCCTTACGTAATCCTGACTGAATTTACCCCGAAAAGTCTTTGAAATGGTCCGAAATGTACCCAAAGAGTCCGGGTTAGGAACCTCTCGGGTACATTCCGGATCTCTTAGAAGGCCCCGTTTATCTTTGAGCCATCTTGGGTTCTTTTAGGACCTTCCCTGACTATTATAAAGCCTACATAAGTTCAATTCAGACCTCCTAGATACTCAGCCCATGTCTACTGTATCATGGATACTTTAAAAACTCATACCTGTCTACGGTTTTGGATAAGATCATGATCAGACCTCCAGCAGATGGGACAACTTTACATTTTTGGGGAACTTTCTTAGATTCAAGAAATGACAAAGTCCCCACAAATAGGCCCTTATGTAATCCAGACTGAATTTACTCCGAAAAGTCTTTGTAATAGTCCGAAATGTACCCAAAGAGTCCAGGCCAGGGACCTTTTGGGTACATTCTAAAACTCTTAGAAAATCCCGTTTATCTGTGGGCCCTCTCGGGTTATTTTAGGACCTTCCCGGACCACTCTAGAACCTAAATAAGTTAAATTCAGACCTTGTAGATACTCAGCCCATGTCTACTGGATCATGGATACTTTTAAAAACTCATACCTGTCTACGGTTTTGGATAAGATCATGATCAGACCTCCAGCAGATGGGACAGCTTTACATTTTTGGGGAACTTTCTTAGATTCAAGAAATGACAAAGCACCCTAAAAATCCTGACTGAACTTACCCCCAAAAATATCGTTGAAATGGTCTAACATGTACCCAAATACTCTGGGAACAATGCCAGGGACCTCTCGGGTGCATTCCGGACCTCTTTGGAAATACCACTTATCTTTGGGACCTCTTTGGTTCTTTTGAGACCTTCCCTGAGTCATTCCGAGCCTTAATAAGTTCAACTCAGACCAAGTAGATACTCGGCCCATGTGTACTCGATCACAGATACTTTAAAAACTCATACTTTTCTACGGTTCTGGATAGGATCGTGATCGGACCTCCAGCAAATGGGACAACTTTAACGGTTTGGGGAACCTATAAAATGGGACTATATTATTGTAAAAAAAAAAAAATCATAGCTTCAGGAAATGACAAAGTACCTCAAATAGTCCCTAACTGAATTTTCTTTGAAATGGTCCGAAATGTACCCACATAGTCCGGGAACAAGGCCAGGTACCTTTTAGGTGCATTCCGGACCTCTTAGTTCAGACCTTGTAGAGACTCAGTCCATGTCTACTCGATCACAGATACTGTAAAAACTATTTTAAAAATACTTTTCTAAGGTCTTGAATAAGACCATGATCGGAAAATGTTTGGGCACCTGTCTTAGGGCGACCAGGCATGAGTCCTTTTAGGCTGACTCCTAGTTGGCTGAACCCAGAGACCTTCAGGGCGGATGTTCTCCTTTGGGTAAGTCTGGGACTGTGGACTTCCTTGTGTACCAGTCGCTATTGGGCCCAATTCCGTTGAAAATTCCACAGGTGTGCAGGCTAATTGGGAACAGGTGGGTGCCATGCTTGGGTATAAAAGCAGCTTCCGTGAAATGCTAAGTAATTCACAAACAAGGATGGGGCGAGGGTCACAAATTTGTAAACAAATTGTCGAACAGTTTTAGAACAACATTTCTCAACGAGCTATTGCAAGGAATTTAGGGATATCACCATCTACGGTCCGTAAAATCTTCAAAAGGTTCAGAGAATCTGGAGAAATCACTGCATGTAAGCGATTATATAACGGACCGTTGATCCCTCCGGCGGTACTGCATCAAAAACAGACATCAGTGTGTAAAGGATATCACCACATGGGCTCAGGGACACTTCAGCGTTCATCGTTTGATGACGAAGTCATCAAAGAGTACAACAGAATGCCGGAGAAGCTCAATGGAGACGCCTTCAAAAACAACAACGCAAACTTAGTTTTTTATATAGCGTTTTTGTTTGCTTAGTTTCGTCTCGCTGCAGGTTTAGGACCAGCAAGCAACTGGAACAGAAAAGAAAATCTCATGTTTGCACCCAAGGTTGTGCTGATCCTGGAAATGATTGTGCGAGCACGCCGTGGTCTTTACTGAGTCTCGCAAAGCCGAGCAAAGAAAGACGGAAATATGTTTGCTAAAAATCAAAACCTCGGTGCCAGATTTAACGACTCGGGCATTGTGCTCCGGACTAAAATATCTAAGGTCCCTGCTTCCACGTCATTGGCCGCACTCTGGACCTGGTTTAGCGCGCAACTGTGCCCCCCCCACCCTGAGCAGCTGCAGATAAACCCCGGCCGTGAACTTTTGACTGCCGGGGCCTCTTCCAGTCCCTGAAATAAACCTGAACCCGCACAAAGCGTCTGAAAGACGTGGCGGTTAGTCTGCGGCGCTGACGAGATAGCGGCGCGACGTCGGATTAGCTGCGGGAGAAACCAGACGACCGTCCCCGGCTTTGATTGACGCCTGCGCTACAGCGGCGAGAGGAGGTGTTTTGATTGGCAGCTGCCATCCTGCCCAAAGGAGTGTTGCGCAACAGCTGGACGCTCAGACCAGACGGACATGATGTATATGAAATGGGGGTGAGGGGGGGGGGGGTGTCAGCTGTCCAAAAAAGATTCGCTGCAGTCCCTCTTTGTGCTTGTTTGCTTAATCAATGTTGGCCCGTCTTGTTGGCCTCCAGGCTGCGCTCAAACTCTCTCAGCGAGCGCGGCGCTCAAAGGCAGCCCGCCGACATCGTTAGACTAGCTCTGATGTTTTTATTACAGCGGCCGCCTTCCCATGATTGAACGTCGCCGCCGTTCTCCTTCTTCATTTGCCCCCGCCTCGGCCCTGGGCCCGCGCGGCGTGGCTCGGGAGGTAGAGCCGTTTGCTAACCGCAGCGTTCTTCCATCCCAGTTAGGGATGGGATTTATGGGTCTTGAGGATCAATTCCTCCGTCGAAAAGACTGACTCGTGATGGGCAGGCGAAGGCACACCTGTGCTGTTGAACCCGCATCTTGGGGTGGGCTGGATTATCTTGGCAAAGAAGAAATGCTCACTAACACAGATTTGGTTAGATTTATGGACAATATTTGAGAGGAATAGGTCTTTTGTGTTTAGAGTCAAAGTTTTACTTCTTTGAGTTTAAGTCATGAAAATGGGAGCAAAAACAAAAGTGTTTATGATTTAGTTCAGTATATATATATATATATATATATATATATATATATGTATGTATATATATGTATGTGTATGTACATTTAGGTATATGAATGTCTGTGCATTTATGTTTGTGTGTGTGTATATATATATATATAAATGTTTGTATATATGTGTATGAGTGTATATATATATATATATATATGTATATATATATATATATGTATATATATATATATATATATATATATATATATATATATATATATGTATATATATATATATATATATATATATATATATAATGTATGTTTGTATATATGTGTATATATAAATATATATTTTTATACATATATGTATATATGTATATGAGTGTGTGTGTATATATATATATATATATAAATATGTATGTATGTATGTATATATATATATATATATATATATATATATATATATAATGTATGTTTGTATATATGTGTATATATAAATATATATTTCTATACATATATAAATATATATTTTTATACATATATGTATATATGTATATGAGTGTGTGTGTATATATATATATATATATATATATATAAATATGTATGTATGTATGTATATATATATATATATATATATATATATATATATAATGTATGTTAGTATATATGTGTATATATAAATATATATTTCTATACATATATATATATATATATATATATATATATATATATATATATATATATATATATATATATATATATATATATATATATATATATATATATATATATATATATATACACCTGTCCCTGCGATGAGGTGGCGACTTGTCCGGGGTGTACTCCGCCTTCCGTTTGATTGTTGCTGAGATAGGCACCAGCGCCCCCCCGCGAACCCAAAGGCAATAAGCGGTAGAACATGGATGGATGGATATACATACCTGTGGTGTGTAGCATGCTTGGAATTATCCGCGCACGTGATGGGAGAATGCACTGCACATGTGATGGAGGAATGCACTGTGAAGGGTTGAAATTCTACTGAATTTGCATAAAATCAGGTTGTTTTAGCAAATAATCACGCTGCATGATCCAGCAAGTTGCATTCAATTTGTATTCCCAATAATTTCCCTTAATTCCCATGGAAAGTTTCCAACTTTGAATATTCACAGAATTTCGCAGCCAAACTCTCACCTTCCGATCTCAGGGCGGACTTCTAACCACTGTGCCACTGTGCGGGTTAGGTAGATCGCGCCAAAATCTGGAGATGGAGAATAATAATAAATAGATGAATTGTGGTGTAGACAAGCATGTATGTGGGAATGTTTTGGAGCATTCACACAATAAAGATCTTTCTTCTTTATTCTGAGCTTCCACGGCTGGCGAGCAGCCAAGTTGACCGGCAACATCTGGCCTTCGTCTGGTGTCACTTCCGTTCTTTTCAAAGCGCCAAAGACACCACAGTCGGGATGATGAAGGACATTTACAGTTAGGTGGTTAAAAAAAACAAAAAAAACATCTGGAGGCTCGTAGAACAAAGCGGTAACTTTTCCAGCGTGTTAGATTTCTGAATTCATTGAGGCTTCTTCGCCGGTTCTCAAAACCCTTCAGCGGCTTCCTGTTCCACTCAGGATTGAATACAGAGTCTCCCTACTAATTTAACAGTGCCTCCAAGGAAATACCTCCCCTCTACCTCAAATAACTGCTCACCCCCAAAATCCACCACACGACACCTCCCCCCGGACATTCTAACCTCCTCTAACCTCCAAAGACGAAGTTCCATAGACTGTCCGCTCACAGTCTATGGAACACTCTCCCTTACCACCTGAGGGCACCACAGACTTTAAAAAAAAGCTTTAAAAACCCTTCTTTTTAAAAAAAAAAAAAACTTTTTTAGATTAATGTGTGCTAGTTCTAGCTATTAGGCTGTTTTAGTTTTAAATTTCTAAAAAAAATGTTTTACGTGTTGGGGGCAGTTACTTGGGGTTCTCGCATTGTTGTTTTTTTAAAAGCACGGTAGCACTTTGAGGTTTTTTGCTCAATGTAAAGTGCTTTTACACACACAATCTATAATAATGATAATTTTTTCATTCACAAAGTTGCGGCAAAAGTTACGACATGTTTGCGGCTCGTTTTTTTCATTTTCATCCAAAAATTTTTGATTTTTGCTGATGGATGAAATATAGGTCTATGTAAGACCTACATAGAGGTTTTTGTTTCATGTCTCTACGAAATTCCTACCGGATGTTACAAGCAGTTTTATCTGTTTACTTCCGAGGAGCAGTTTTGATTGTGTTTTATTCCTAGGGGGCGCTAGAGTGCAATTTAGAGGTTTTGTTTTTTGTTTTTTTTATTAGATCGTCCTGAAGTGTGTGTCCAGTTTGGTGAGTTTTGAGGGTCAAACTACAGCTCAAAGAGGCAAAAATGACAATTTCTAGGAAACTTTTGTTTTGAAGGGGTTTTTGCCAACTTCCTGTGGATTTTTTCTGAAGGAAGTCAGTGTTTGGAATCTAGGTCTAAGTCAGACCTACATAGAGGTTTTTGTTTCATGTCTCTACGACATTCCTAACCAAAGTTACAAGCAGTTTTGTCTGTGTTTTTTCCTAGGGGGCGCTAGAGCGCAATTTTGAGCTTTGGGTTTTAGTTTTGAAGCATGTTAAGGGGGTCGAATTACAGCTCAAAGAGGCAGCGGTATAATAATAATAATAATAATAATAATAAAGAATAATAAAACCTCAGAAATACAATAGGGTCCTCTGTCCCAAAGGGACATTTGGTCCCTAATTATAAATATGTTATTCACAAAGTTGCGGCAAACATGGCGACACTTTTGCGGCTCGTTTTTTTCATTTTCATCCCAAAATTTTTGATTTTTGCTGATTGATGAAATGTAGGTCTAAGTAAGACCTACATAGAGGTTTTTGTTTCATGTCTCTACGAAATTCCTACCGGAAGTTACAAGCAGTTTTATCTGTGTTTACTTCCGAGGAGCAGTTTTGTCTGTGTTTTATTCCTAGGGGGCGCTAGAGCGCAATTTAGAGTTTTTTTTTATTTGAATTTTTTTTTATTAGATCATCCTGATGTGTGTGTCCAGTTTGGTGAGTTATGAAGGTCAAACTACAGCTCAAAGAAGCCAAAATAACATTTTTTAGGAAACTTTTGTTTTGATGGGGTTTTTGCCAACTTCCTGTTGATTTTTTCTGAAGGAGGTCAGTGTATGAAATCTAGGTCTAAGTCAGACCTACATAGAGGTTTTTGTTTCATGTCTCTACGACATTCCTAACGGAAGTTACAAGCAGTTTTGTCTGTGTTTACTTACAAGGAGCAGTTTTGTCTGTTTTTTATTCCTAGGGGGCGCTAGAGCGCAATTTAGAGTTTTTTAATTTTTTAATTTTTTATTTTTATTAGATCGTCCTGATGTGTGGGTCCAGTTTGGTGCGTTTTGAAGGTCAAATTACAGCTCAAAGAGGCAAAAATAAAAAATGTTAGGAAACTTTTGTTTTGATGGGGTTTTTCCCAACTTCCTGTTGATTTTTTCTGAAGGAGGTCAGTGTATGAAATCTAGGTCTAAGTCAGACCCACATAGAGGTTTTTGTTTCATGTCTCTACGACATTCCTAACGGAAGTTACAAGCAGTTTTGTCTGTGTTTTTTCCTAGGGGGCGCTAGAGCGCAATTTTGAGCTTTGGGTTTTAATTTTGAAGTATGTTTAGGGGGTCAAATTACAGCTCAAGAGGCGGTGGTGTAATAATAATAATAATAATAATAATAAAGAATTATAAAACCTCAGAAAAAAAATAGGGTCCTCTGTCCCAAAGGGACATTTGGTCCCTAATTATAAATATGTTATTCACAAAGTTGCGGCAAAAATGGCGACACTTTTGCGGCTCGTTTTTTTCATTTTCCTCCAAAACTTTTTGATTTTTGCTGATGGATGAAATATAGGTCTAAGTAAGACCTACATAGAAGTTTTTGTTTCATGTCTCTACGAAATTCCTACCGAAAGTTACAGGCAGTTGTATCTGTTTACTTCCGAGGAGCAGTTTTGTCTGTGTTTTATTCCTAGGGGGCGCTAGAGTGCAATTTAGAGTTTTTTTTTTTTTTTTTTTTTTTATTAGATCGTCCTGATGTGTGTGTCCAGTTTGGTGAGTTTTGAAGGTCAAACTACAGCTCAAAGAGGATAAAATGACATTTTCTAGGAAACTTTTGTTTTGAAGGGGTTTTTGCCAACTTCCTGTGGATTTTTTCTGAAGGAAGTCAGTGTTTGGAATCTAGGTCTAAGTCAGACCTACATAGAGGTTTTTGTTTCATGTCTCTACGACATTACTAACCAAAGTTACAAGCAGTTTTGTCTGTGTTTTTTCCTAGGGGGCGCTAGAGCGCAATTTTGAGCTTTGGGTTTTAGTTTTGAAGCATGTTAAGGGGGTCAAATTACAGCTCAAAGAGGCGGCGGTATAATAATAATAATAATAATAATAATAATAAAGAATAATAAAACCTCAGAAATACATTAGGGTCCTCTGTCCCAAAGGGACATTTGGTCCCTAATTATAAATATGTTATTCACAAAGTTGCGGCAAAAATGGCGACACTTTTGCGGCTCGTTTTTTTCATTTTCATTCAAAAAATTTTGATTTTTGCTGATTGATGAAATGTAGGTCTAAGTAAGACCTACATAGAGGTTTTTGTTTCATATCTCTACGAAATTCCTACCGGAAGTTACAAGCAGTTTTATCTGTGTTTACTTCCGAGGAGCAGTTTTGTCTGTGTTTTATTCCTAGGGGGCGCTAGAGCGCAATTTTGAGTTTTTTATTTTTTATTTTTTTTTATTAGATCGTCCTGATGTGTGTGTCCAGTTTGGTGAGTTTTGAAGGTCAAACTACAGCTCAAGGAGGCAAAAATGACATTTTTCAGGAAACTTTTGTTTTGAAGGGGTTTTTGCCAACTTCTGGAGGTCAGTGTATGAATTCTAGGTCTAAGTCAGACCTACATAGAGGTTTTTGTTTCATGTCCCTACGACATTCCTAACGAAAGTTACAAGCAGTTTTGTCTGTGTTTTTTCCTAGGGGGCGCTAGAGCGCAATTTTGAGTTTTGGGTTTTGGTTTTATAGTATGTTAAGGGGGTCAAACTACAGCTCAAAGAGGCGGCGGTAAAATAATAATAATAATAATGAAGAAAAATAAAACCTTAGAAATACAATTGTGGTCCGTTGTCGGACCACAATGTACAACAGCCAAGGCCTCAGTTTTGTTGTTCGAAAAATATTATTTTCTCCGAGTCGTTGGTTTATCATAAAAGAACAAGGAGTGTTTTTCTTTGTCATGTTTGTCTTTTCCACACCTTTGTTTGATATGTTGAAGGTCTTTTGCTGTGTCGACAACCCGCACTCTTTAACTATGAAGCCACGCTGTTGTAAAGTGTTTCTTGGCATTGTCTTGCTGAAATAAGCAGGGCCGTCCACTTTAACGTTGCTTGGATGTCAGCATATGTTGCTCCAAAAACCTGTATGTACCTTTCAGCATTAATGGAGCCTTCACAGATGTGTAAATTACCCATGCCTGGGGCACTAATACACCCCCATACCATCACACATGCTAGCTTTTCAACTTTTGCGCCTAGAACAATCCGAATGGTTCTTTCCCTCTTCGTCCCTGAAGGACACGACGTCCACAGTTTTCCTAAAAAACAATTGGAAATGTGGACTCGTCAGACCACAGAACACTTTTTCCACTTTGAATCATTCCATCTTAGATGAACTCGGGCCCAGCGAAGCCGGAGACATTTCCGGGTGTTGTTGATAAATAGCTGTGGCTTTGCATAGTAGAGTTTTAACTTGCACTGACAGATTAGTGGTGTCCACAGACACATCACTCCACCCTGGACAATGGGCATAAACACATCCAGCCTTTGACTGAATATTTGTTTTACTCTCCGCCTCCTTTACCCAATATCACCTGTTTCCCAGCTTTTTTTAAAGGGCGCCGTAAGTGGCTGACCCGTTAGCGGTATGTCTGCTCGTAGTGGGACTGTGCCGAAATTATAATTTCAGTTCTTATATGTCTTGTAAATGTTCAAGAATGGACACTAGTAAAAAAAAAAACCTTGACCTTGCGATGTAGTGACACATTTTAAATACTGACAGTCAAAATCGAAATTAGCACTACAACATGAGAACTACACGTACAATAAAATAAGGAATACCCATACAATGTTTGAAAAAAAAAAAAAAAATTGTCTTGTAGCTGGGGAGAGGGAAGTCTGGGCTTCCCTGCTTAGGCTGCTGCCCCCGTGACCCAACCTTGGATAAGCGGAAGAAGATGGATGGATGGATGGATATTTAAAAAAAAAAAAAGTACAAATACAAATCAAAAAGTGCCATAAATATGTCCAACTCAACAGTGTTTTGTTTACTTTTAGGTATGCATTGTATAAAATGAGTAAAACATCAATACAATATTTTCAGGGGAATTTCTATTGAATTTATATTGAAATATATATATAAAACATCTTAAGTCCATTTTAAAGGGCTACTGAAATGAGATTTTCTTATTTAAACAGGGATAGCAGGTCCATTCTATGTGTCATACTTCATCATTTCGCGATATTGCCATATTTTTGCTGAAATGATTTAGTAGAGAACATAGACGATAAAGTTTGCAACTTTCGGTCACTAATAAAAAAGCCTTGCCTGTACCGGAAGTAGCAGACGATGTGCGCGTGACGTCACGGGTTGTGGAGCTCCTCACATCTGAACATTGTTCACAATCATGGCCACCAGCAGCGAGAGCGATTCGGACCGAGAAAGCGACAATTTCCCCATTAATTTGAGCGAGGATGAAAGATTTCTGGATGAGGAAAGTTAGAGTGAAGGACTAGAAGAAAAAAAAAGACTATACAGTGGTAGCGATTCAGATGTTATTAGACACATTTACTAGGGTCATTCTGGAAAATCCCTTATCTGCTTATTGTGTTACTAGTGTTTTAGTGAGATTATATATGGTTGTACCTGTAACGCCGGTTCGATTCCCTCGTGGATGCGTCAAACGAAGAACACAACAAAGGTAGGATCTAACAAATGTATCAACAAAAGGTGAGCTCTGAACAAAAACACCGGAGCTAATAAAAAGGGAAACAAAAGACGCTAGCGTGAAAGCTAGGAAATATAAAGAACTAAGACTTGGCATGAAGGCATAAAAAGTAAAAACAAAAATGATTAGCATGTGAGCTAAAGACGACTAGGTGGCTGAGCTAATGAGCTAGCGAGGAAAGCATACCTGACGTTACGTTGCGTGAAAACAAACTAGAGTCCCAGAGGCTGGCTTATAAAGGGAAAGTGATTAACAGAGAACAGACGTGCAGGAACTGGGAGTAGCAGCTGAAACTAATAAGTAACCATGGTGATGGACTAAACGGGAAATAAACGGATCAAATGGAGAATGAGAACAAAGATGGGAAAATAAAAAATAATATGTGAAGATCCGAGTCACGGATCGCAACAGTACCTGTACAACCTGAAGGTCGGCCCCGCACCTTTCTTCAGTACCAGTCGACGGGTGGTGGCGATGCCGATCCCTATCCTTCGCAAGGGACCCTCTTCGAAACACGATCTTTCGAAATGATCGCTGCATAAAACACTGTACTTTGTGTGTGTGGTCCAATCCAACCGTGTTGGCTTGACCGCTCTGATCCATAGTAAAGCTTCACCGTCATCTTTCGGGAACGTAAACGATGAAACACCGGCTGTGTTTGTGTTGCTAAAGGCGGCCGCAATACAGCTTTCTTCTTTGATGTCTCCATTATTCATTGAACAAATTGCAAATGATTCAGCAACACAGAAGTCCAGAATACCGTGGAATTATGCGATGAAAAGAGACAACTTAGCATGATATTTCCGCGTGAAATTTCAAATTGTAATTTAGTAAACTAAAAAGGTTGTATTGGCATGTGTTGCAATGTTAATATTTCATCATTGATATATAAACTATCAGACTGCCTTTGAAAAAAAAACATATTTAAAACGTGGCGACTTTCTAAAGAGGCTGCCACGAAGTCAGAGGGACCGACGTATGCTCGCTGACTGTAGGAGGCGCCGTTGTCACCTTTTTAGTGTAGTTAGAGTTCCTCTCAATGATTGCGGAACTTGTGTGTGTTTGCGTCGTTCGGATCGTTTAGAAACTTCCAAAGTGGAGTTTGTAGACACAAAGTTTCTTCTTCGGTTTAAATGAAAAGAAAAATATATATATTGTTGCAGTGCGACGTGACAGTCAAGGTTGCTGTCATCGTTCTCTTTCTTTGTTTTTAAAAAAAATAAATAAATAAAAGGATATCATTTTTTCTATTGGAAGTTGAGTATTTATCCTGAAAGTGTGTCTCTGCAGAAAGGCTTTGTGTGACTTTTTGTCTGACGTGTTCAGGGTCCTTTTTTTTCTCTCCGTATATTTCACCTGCCAGTGTTTGCAAAGCACGGCTGCTGCAAAAGCGCGGAGGTGGACGGGAGTACGAGACGGAGGCGCTTGCAAGATGGCAAGAGACGGGGGAGGGAAGGGGGGAGGTGCACGGGGGGTCCGTGGAGGATGAAAGGGGCCTTGGCAGGCGTCTTCAGGGGCTAATAAAGTAAAGTTCAGCTCGCATTAGTCGGCTAATGGAGCTGTAACGCCGTGCCGCCGGGGGGCCGTCTGTGATGTGGGGGGGGGGGGGGGGTGTAAGGATGAGCGGGTGGGCGTGGACATAACCCCTGCTGTGAAGAAGCCTCCTGGGTCGGTTCTTCATTGAGCAGAGAGGAGACATTGCATGAAATTATGCAGGAATTGTTTTTTTTTTCTACTGGACCCCTTTTATTGTCTGTTTCCACCTGTACTTTTCTCTGGGGTCTATAGTTCTATCTGGGGTCTGTTTCCATCTGTAGTTCTATCTGGTGTCTGTTTCCATCTGTAGTTTTGTTTGAAGGTCTGTAGTTCTATCTGGTGTCTGTTTCCATCTGTAGTTCTATCTGGTGTCTGTTTCCATCTGTAGTTTTGTTTGAAGGTCTGTAGTTCTATCTGGTGTCTGTTTCCATCTGTAGTTCTGTTTGAAGGTCTGTAGTTCTATCTGATGTCTGTAGTTCTATCTGGTGTTTGTTTCCATCTGTAGTTCTGTCTGGGGTTTGTAGTTCTATGTGGTTTCTGTAGTTCTATCTGGTGTCTGTTTCCATCTGTAGTTCTGTCTGGTGTCTGTAGTTCTATCTGGTGTCTGTTTCCATCTGTAGTTCTGTCTGGGGTCTATAGTTCTATCTGGTGTCTGTTTCCATCTGTAGTTCTATCTGATGTCTGTTTCCATCCGTAGTTCTGTCTGGGGTCTGTAATTCTATCTGGTGTCTGTTTCCATCTGTAGTTCTGTCTGGGGTCTGTAGTTCTATCTGGTGTCTGTTTCCATCTGTAGTTCTATCTGGTGTCTGTAGTTCTATCTGGTGTCTGTTTCCATCTGTAGTTCTGTTTGAAGGTCCGTAGTTCTATCTGGTGTCTGTTTCCATCTGTAGTTCTGTCTGGGGTCTGTAGTTCTATCTGGTGTCTGTTTCCATCTGTAGTTCTGTTTGAAGGTCCGTAGTTCTATCTGGTGTCTGTTTCCATCTGTAGTTCTGTTTGAAGGTCTGTAGTTGTATCTGCTGTCTGTAGTTCTATCTGGTGTCTGTTTCCATCTGTACTTCTGTCTGGGGTCTATAGTTCTATCTGGTGTCTGTTTCCATCTGTAGTTCTATCTGGTGTCTGTTTCCATCTGTAGTTCTATCTGGGGTTTGTAGTTCTATCTGGTGTCTGTAGTTCTATCTGGTGTCTGTTTCCATCTGTAGTTCTGTCTGGTGTCTGTAGTTCTATCTGGTGTCTGTTTCCATCTGTAGTTCTGTCTGGGGTCTGTAGTTCTATCAGTGTCTTTTTCCATCTGTAGTTCTGTTTGGGGTCTGTAGTTCTATCTGGGGTCTGTTTCCATCTGTAGTTCTATCTGGTGTCTGTTTCCATCCGTAGTTCTGTCTGGTGTCTGTTTCCATCTGTAGTTTTGTTTGAAGGTCTGTAGTTCTAACTGCTGTCTGTAGTTCTATCTGGTGTCTGTTTCCATCTTTAGTTCTGTCTGGGGTCTGTTTCCATCTGTAGTTTTGTCTGGGGTCTGTAGTTCTATCTGGTGTCTGTTTCCATGTGTAGTTCTATCTGGTGTCTGTTTCCATCTGTAGTTCTGTCTGGTGTCTGCTCCCAAACTCCTGCTGCCTCCAAAGGGTCAGAGAAATGTTTTTTGGAGAAGTGTCCAAACATCTGTGAAACAGTTGAACACATTAGCTTGCTTTTGCTCCTCACAAATTGTAAAAATGATGTCATCGGCAAAGCAGAGGATGGACTTTATTTAGATCCCACAATGAGGAAATGATGCGGTTGCAGTCAGGATGCAAGAAAAAAGGTCTACAAAAAGAAGGTACAAAACACATGAAAAAAAAGAAGGAAACATCAAGAATAAGTTTAAATAAATAAATGGAAACAGGAAGGAAACATCAAAAATAAGTTAAAAAAAACACTTGAAAACAGGAGGGAAACAACAACAAGAATAAGGTGGAAAAAAATGCATGAAAACAGGAGAGAAACAAAAAAATAAGGGGAAAAAAACCCAACATGAAAACAAAAGAGAAACATCAAGAATAAGGGAAAGAAATACATTGAAGTAGGAGGGAAACATAAAGAAAAGTTAAAAAAATGCATGAAAGCGGGAGGCAAACATAAAAAATAGGTTAAAAAAAAACAAAAACATCCATCCTTCCGTCCATTATAAAAAAAACTTACATGAAAACCTGAGGAAAATACAACAACATTTCTAAAAAAAACAAAACAAAAAACATGAAAATAAAAGAAAAACTAAATTTAAAGTACAAAAAAAAACACACACGAAAACAAAAGGGGAAAAAACAAAAATAAGGAAATAAAATTCACGAAAGTAGAAGGGAAACACAAAAAAAAGTAAACAAAAATACATGAAAGCAAGAGGGAAACGTCAAAAATAGGTAAAAAAAACAAAACACAGGATTAAAAAACATCCGTCCTTCCATCCATTTTAATAATTAAAAAATATACACGCAAACATGAGGAAAACATAACGTTGATTAAAAAAAAAAACAACAACATAAAAATACAAGGAAAACATAAATGTAAACAGGAGGGAAAAGTCAAAAAATAAATATAAAACAAAAACGCATGAGAACAAAAGTAACAAAGATAAGGGAAAAAATTCATGACAGTAAGAGGGAAACATAAAAAAAAAAAGAAAATACGTAAAGCGGGAGGGAAACGTCAAAAAAAAGGTAAAAAAAAAAACAAAACACCCGTCCATCAATCCATTTTAATAATTAAAAAACATATATGAAAACATGAGGAAAACATAACAGCATTGCTAAAAGACAAACAAACATGAAAATACAAGGAAAACAAAAAATTAAACAAAAGGGAAAAGTCAAGAAATAAGTACAAAACAAAAACACATGAAAACAAAAAGGAAACATCAAAATTAGGTAAAAAGAAAAAAAAATATCCTTCCTTCCATCCATTTTAATAAATAAAAAAAACGTTAATGAAAATTTGAGGAAAACATAACGACATTGCTAGAAAAAAAAAAACATGAAAATACAAGAAAAACAAAATTTAAACAAGAGGGGAAAAGTAATAAAATAACTTCCAAAAAACACATGACAACAAAAGAAAAACATTAAAAAAAGGAAATAAAATACATGTAAAAAGAAGGGAAACATAAAAAAAAAAGTTTAAAAAATATACATGATAGCAGGAGGGAAACGTAAAAAATACCAGGTAAAAAAACAAACGAAAAAAACATCCATCCTTCCATCCATTTATTAAATTAAAAAGCATACTTGAAAACATGTGGAAAACATAAAAACATTGCTAAAAAAAGACAAAAAAACCCAAAATTTAAACAAGAAGAAAAAGTAATAAAATAACTACCAAAAAACACATGACAACAAAAGAGAAACATCAAAAATAAGGAAAAAAAAAACATGAAAATAGAAGGGAAACATTAAAAAAAATTTTTTTAGAAAAATACATGAAAGCGGGAGGGAAATGTCAAAAATAGGTAAAAAATATATATAAAAAAAATTCCATCCTTCCGTCCATTTTAATAATTAAAAAGCATACATGAAAACATGAGGAAAACATAACAACATTGCTAAGAATTTTTTTTTTAAATTACAAGGAAAACAAAAAAAAAATTAAACAAAAGGAAAAAGTCAATAAGTAAAACAAAATAAAAATAAAATAAAACAAAGTTAAAAAATGCATGAAAATTAGAAGGAAACATGAGGAAATGATGCGGTTGCAGTCAGGGACCCAAAAAAAGTTTTTAAAAAAAGAAGGTAAAAAAGAGGGAAACGTCAAAAATAAGTAAAAAAAAAAAAAAAAAACGCATGAAAAAAAAGAGAGAAACAAAAAACTAAAACATAAGGTGAAAAATCACACGAAAACAAAAGGAAAACATCAAAAATAAGGGAATAAAATACATGAAAGTAGGAGGGAAACATTAAAAAAAAAAAAAAATACATGAAAGCAGGAGGGAAATGTCAAAAATAGCTAAAACATCCATCCTTCCTCCATAATAATTATTCAGAAAACATCAAGAAAACTTGAGGAAAACATTGCTAAAAACAAAAATAATCAAACAAAAAAATATGGAAATACAAGGAAAACAACAATTTAAACAAGAGGGAAAAGTCCAAAAATAAGTACAAAAAAAAAAAAAAAAAAATACACGAGGAAAACATAAAAACAAATATTTTAAAAATACATGAAAATTAGAGGGAAACATCAAATCTAAGGTACAAAACACATAAGAGGGAAATATCAAAAATTTGTAAAAAAAACATGAACACACAAGAAAACAATAAAAAAATAAGGTTCTAAAAAAATCAGAGAAACATCAAAAGTAAGATAAAATAACATGAAAAGAAGAGGGAAACATCAATCGGTACCGTATTGGTCCAAATGTCTGGAATTTACTTTTGCTGTCTTTAAGTTGAAGTGGAGTGGTAATGTCTTTTAATTTCATCCCTCATGCATGCAGTGCAGCCAGTGATGCGGACACGTTTGTTACTGGATACTTTCTAATATACTTCTGCCTTGGACACTCTGCATGTGTGAGTAACATGCAACTCCAATTACTTGACACGCTCCTTAAATGAAGGACACTTATTCCCCCATTATGTCTAGCTCGTGTGCTATTGTGTGCTCAGCTGTTGTGTAGCCGCACACTTTCCAATACACTTCTGCCTTGGACACTCTGCATGTGTGAGTAACATGTAACTCTAATTACATGTCATACGTCGCAATATTGTTCAATGACGGACACCTATTACGCCAACATATGTAGCTTGTGTGCTATTGTGTGCTCAGCTGTTGTGTAGCCGCAAACTTTCCAATACACTTCTGCCTTGTGTAAGTAACATGCAACTCTAATTACTTGACTTGTGTCTTACGGCGCAATATTGTTCAATGGCAGACACCTATTACGCTATTATGTCTAGCTCGTGTGCTATTATGTGCTTAGCTGTTGTGTAGCCGCTAACTTTCCAATACACTTCTCCCTTGGACACTCTGCATGTGTGAGTAACATGCAACTCTAATTACTTGACACATGTCATACGTCGCAATATTGTTGAATGACGGACACCTATTCCGCCATCATGTCTAGCTCGTGTGCTATTGTTTGCTTAGCTGTTGTGTAGCCGCAAACTTTCCAATACACTTCTGCCTTGGACACTCTGCATGTGTGAGTAACATGCAACTCTAATTACTTGACACGTGTCTTACACCGCAATATTGTTCAATGACGGACACCTATTCCGCCATCATGTCTAGCTCATGTGCTATTGTGTGCTCAGCTGTTGTGTAGCTGCAAACTTTCCAATCCACTTCTGCCTTGTGTGAGTAACATGCAACTCTAATTACTTGACACATGTCATACATCGCAATATTGTTGAATGACGGACACCTATTCCACCATCATGTCTAGCTCGTGTGCTATTGTGTGCTCAGCTGTTGTGTAGCCGCAAACTTTCCAATACACTTCTGCCTTGGACACTATGCATGTGTGAGTAATATGCAACTCTAACTACTTGACACGTGTCTTCTTACACCGCAATATTTTTCAATGACGGACACCTGTTACGCTATTATCTCTAGCTCGTTTGCTATTGTGTGCTTAGCTGTTGTGTAGCCGCACACTTTCCAATACACTTCTGCCTTGGACACTCTGCATGTGTGAGTAACATGCAACTCCAATTACTAGACACGCTCCTTAAATGACGGACACTTATTCCCCCATTGTATCTAGCTTGTGTGCTATTGTGTGCTTAGCTGTGGTGTAGCCGCACACTTTCCAATACACTTCTGCCTTGGACACTATGCATGTGTGACTAATATGCAACTCTAATTACTTGACACGTGTCTTCTTACACCGCAATATTTTTCAATGACGGACACCTATTACGCTATTATGTCTAGCTCGTGTGCTATTGTGTGCTCAGCTGTTGTGTAGCCGCACACTTTCCAATACACTTCTGCCTTGGAGACTCTGCATGTGTGAGTAACATGCAACTCTAATTACTTGACACATGTTATACGTCGCAATATTGTTCAATGACGGACACCTATTCGGCCATCATGTCTCGCTCGTGTGCTATTGTGTGCTCAGCTGTTGTGTAGCCGCACACTTTCCAATACACTTCTGCCTTGTGTGAGTAACATGCAACTCTAATTACTTGACACATGTCATACGTCGCAATATTGTTGAATGACGGACACCTATTGCGCTATTATGTCTAGCTCGTGTGCTATTATGTGCTTAGCTGTTGTGTAGCCGCTAACTTTCCAATACACTTCTCCCTTGGACACTCTGCATGTGTGAGTAACATGCAACTCTAATTACTTGACACATGTCATACGTCGCAATATTGTTGAATGACGGACACCTATTCCGCCATCATGTCTAGCTCGTGTGCTATTGTTTGCTTAGCTGTTGTGTAGCCGCAAACTTTCCAATACACTTCTGCCTTGGACACTCTGCATGTGTGAGTAACATGCAACTCTAATTACTTGACACGTGTCTTACACCGCAATATTGTTCAATGACGGACACCTATTCCGCCATCATGTCTAGCTCATGTGCTATTGTGTGCTCAGCTGTTGTGTAGCTGCAAACTTTCCAATCCACTTCTGCCTTGTGTGAGTAACATGCAACTCTAATTACTTGACACATGTCATACATCGCAATATTGTTGAATGACGGACACCTATTCCACCATCATGTCTAGCTCGTGTGCTATTGTGTGCTCAGCTGTTGTGTAGCCGCAAACTTTCCAATACACTTCTGCCTTGGACACTATGCATGTGTGAGTAATATGCAACTCTAACTACTTGACACGTGTCTTCTTACACCGCAATATTTTTCAATGACGGACACCTGTTACGCTATTATCTCTAGCTCGTTTGCTATTGTGTGCTTAGCTGTTGTGTAGCCGCACACTTTCCAATACACTTCTGCCTTGGACACTCTGCATGTGTGAGTAACATGCAACTCCAATTACTGGACACGCTCCTTAAATGACGGACACTTATTCCCCCATTGTATCTAGCTTGTGTGCTATTGTGTGCTTAGCTGTGGTGTAGCCGCACACTTTCCAATACACTTCTGCCTTGGACACTATGCATGTGTGACTAATATGCAACTCTAATTACTTGACACGTGTCTTCTTACACCGCAATATTTTTCAATGACGGACACCTATTACGCTATTATGTCTAGCTCGTGTGCTATTGTGTGCTCAGCTGTTGTGTAGCCGCACACTTTCCAATACACTTCTGCCTTGGAGACTCTGCATGTGTGAGTAACATGCAACTCTAATTACTTGACACATGTTATACGTCGCAATATTGTTCAATGACGGACACCTATTCGGCCATCATGTCTAGCTCGTGTGCTATTGTGTGCTCAGCTGTTGTGTAGCCGCACACTTTCCAATACACTTCTGCCTTGTGTGAGTAACATGCAACTCTAATTACTTGACACATGTCATACGTCGCAATATTGTTGAATGACGGACACCTATTGCGCTATTATGTCTAGCTCGTGTGCTATTGTGTGCTCAGCTGTTGTGTAGCCGCAAACTTTCCAATACACTTCTGCCTTGTGTGAGTAACATGCAACTCTAATTACTTGACAAATGTCATACGTCGCAATATTTTTGAATGACGGACACCTATTACGCCATCATGTCTAGCTCGTGTGCTATTGTGTGCTCAGCTGTTGTGTAGCCGCAAACTTTCCAATACACTTCTGCCTTGGACACTCTGCATGTGTGAGTAACATGCAACTCTCATTACTTGACACGTGTCTTCTTACACCGCAATATTGTTGAATGACGGACACCTATTACGCTATTATGTCTAGCTCGTGTGCTATTGTGTGCTCAGCTGTTGTGTAGCCGCAAACTTTCCAATACACTTCTGCCTTGGAGACTCTGCATGTGTGAGTAACATGCAACTCTAATTACTTGACACATGTCATACGTCACAATATTGTTGAATGACGGACACCTATTCCGCCATCATGTCTAGCTCGTGTGCTATTGTGTGCTCAGCTGTTGTGTAGCCGCAAACTTTCCAATACACTTCTGCCTTGGACACTCTGCATGTGTGAGTAACATGCAACTCTAATTACTTGACACATGTCATACGTCGCAATATTGTTCAATGACGGACACCTTTTACGCTATTATGTCTAGCTCGTGTGCTATTGTGTGCTCAGCTGTTGTGTAGCCGCACACTTTCCAATACACTTCTGCCTTGGACACTCTGCATGTGTGAGTAACTTGCAACTCTCATTACTTGACACGTGTCTTCTTACACCGCAATATTGTTGAATGATGGACACCTATTACGCTATTATGTCTAGCTTGTGTGCTATTGTGTGCTCAGCTGTTGTGTAGCCGCAAACTTTCCAATAAACTTCTGCCTTGGACACTCTGCATGTGTGAGTAACATGCAACTCTAATTACTTGACACATGTCATACGTCGCAATATTGTTCAATGACGGACACCTTTTACGCTATTATGTCTAGCTCGTGTGCTATTGTGTGCTCAGCTGTTGTGTAGCCGCAAACTTTCCAATACACTTCTTCCTTGTGTGAGTAACATGCAACTCTAATTACTTCACTTGTGTCTTACGGCGCAATATTGTTCAATGACAGACACCTATTACGCCATCATGTCTAGCTCGTGTGCTATTGTGTGCTTAGCTGTTGTGTAGCTGCAAACTTTCCAATACACTTCTGCCTTGTGTGAGTAACATGCAACTCTAATTATTTGACACTTGTCTTCTTGCACCACAATATTGTTCAATGACGGACACCTTTTAAGCTATTATGTCTAGCTTCTGTGCTATTGTGTGCTCAGCTGTTGTGTAGCTGCTAACTGTTAGAGTAGCTTATAGCCTTTTCCTTTTGGCGTGACTAAAATAGGGCGAATAATATAAGTATAATCCAATGCCGTTTTTTTTTTTTTTTCTGTGGATTGGGCGACCAAACGAATGCAAAATGCTCGCTTTCAACCTCCGCCAAGTTGTTTCGTTTATTTCGCCGGGAAGGCTCTCACAAACTCCCGCCCGGGGAGGACATGTCCGTCGTCTTTGGAGGGATGCAGAACTCAGCAGATATGAGCAAGCGAGTGTTTGTGGAAAGAAGCGTGCCGGCCCACTCGCTCGTTAGTCCCACTTCCACTCCTGGTCCACTTTCATTAGAAGAAAGCTTTCTCGCTAATGATGACGCCGTTCCTTTTTTTTTTTTTTTCCTCCTCCTCAGCCGGGCTCTAATGGACCGCTTCTTGTCTCCGCTGTGCGTCTTTCAACACGTGACCCCAGTTGGGTGGTTTAGGGGGTGGCTGCCGTTCCGAGGGCGGGTCCTTGTTATGCCGGCCCTCCAGCAAAGTCCACAACCTGCACGCTTTACTAGCTCCTGTCCTAAGTGGAGCTAATAAAGGCGACTCTTGCTAAAGCCCGCTGCTGAAATTGGAGGTTTATACGATACACACTTGACGCCTCAGGACATTCTTTTATAACTTCCCACTCTCTAATCTTCTGGTGTCTGCACATGACTTTCCATCTCGCAAACAATCGTCTTCTGCTATGTCGCTCGATTGTATACCTTCGATTCATGTCCCCTATTTTCCCCGACTTTAAGGCGCACTTGGAATCATTAAATTTTCTCAAAACTCGACAGTGCGCCTTATAACCTGGTGGCCTAATGTACGGACTAATTCTGGTTGTGCTTACCGACCTTGAGGCAATTTTGTTTGATGCATGGTGTAATAAGTGTGACCTGTAGATGGCAGTCACACACATATATATATATATATATATATATATATATATATATATATGTATATATATATATATGTATATATATATATATATATATATTTTTTTTTTTTTTTTTTGATGATTGAGGGAACCCCTCATGAAACAGTTCTGTAGAGATAAAGTAGTCTTGTGATTTTTCCCACACACACACACACATATATATATGTATATATATATATATATGTGTGTGTGTGTATATATATATATATATATATATATATATATATATATATATATATATATATATATATATAAAAATATATATATATGTGTGTGTGTATATATGTGTGTATATATATATACATATATATATATATATATATATATATATACACACACTTATATATATATGAGTATATGTGTATATGTGTGTATATATATATATATATATATGTGTATGTGTGTGTGTGTGTGTATATATATATATATATATATATATATATATATATATATATATGTGTGTATATATATATATATATATATATATATATATATATATATATATATATATATATATATATACACACACACACACATATATATGTATGATGTAAGTATGTATATTGTGTGTATATATATATATATATATATATATATATATATATATATATATATATATATATAGAGCGTACACTGAAAATAGTCACTCTCCACACTTTTGTCCATATTACTGCTGTCTTTGGTAGAGATCGAAACTGAAAGTTAACCCTAAACATGTGTTCTGCATGTGAAACTATGAATATTTTCCAAATTTTGTTTTACACTAACATGAGACCCCATTGCTTTGTTTTTTTGGGGGGGTTTTTTCCCGCGTCGTACCAATCAAAACAGACGACTGGCGAAACCTGCGTCACCTCCGCCGCTTAATTATCCCGTTATCAGCTGGCGGAGTTGCACAACAAAAGCGTCATGTTCCGGGGAAAGCTGGCATGGAAGTCGTGATTCACAGAGCAGTCAGAGGCGGCGTGAGAAGATATTTTGTGCCATTGTATGATAAAGCGGAAAGAATCAGGGGGACACTCCGACATTCAGTATCTTTTAAGTACTTTTTCATTTTCCTGCAGCGGCAAACCTGGTCCTGGTTCTATTCCCCTGAAATGTGTGTCAATGACATCCTGGCTGCATAATGAATCTTCCCAAGTCTGCCTATATTTAGCTCATCCTTTATCTGCAAGTCTTATTAGCGAGGATTACGTCTGATTGGACGCTCTTAAGCTGTTTTCTGCTTATCAAAACCACATTAATTGAGAGCGCTCCCACTCAGGGGAGAACGCGGCGCCTCGTCAGGGCCCCTCCTCCCGTGGACCGGCGGCGAGGGTTGACCCCCGCCTCGGCGACGGCGGGATGATTTACGAGGCGCGGGCTGCGGCCTCAGCGCGGTGGTTACACCTGACTGGGTCACACATGAGTAATGGCGGTCATCTAGCAGGGTCTTTATTTAATTCTGCTAACAGTATGAAGGGGTGTTTACGTGGATTCTTGCAAAACTAACACCCCGACTGACGCTTGGGAGCACGGCGAAGGCTTAATGAGGATCTGGCCGGCGACACGTGCGGCGCCTTCTGAGACCGGAGCTCTCCCCCAGGGTGCTTATTTCCATTAGGACTTCATGAAATGGCTTTTTGTTTACTCATTAAGACGCCGGCGTGCAATTTGTCCGCGCCGAGTGGGAGGACCGAGTGCAGCAGCGGTTGGGCTGCGTGGGAGATTATTGGCGTGCACCGCTCCCTCCCCCAGAAACGTCCGGCGAATTGATTCACGGCGGACAAAGTGCCTTCACGGCGACTTTATCTCTCGCCGCACACGCGGACCACGGAGCTTTCCTCCAGGAGGTCTCATCCTCGTCCATGTGATGTCGGACCCAACACAAAATGAACTGTTTGGCCACAATACCCAGCAATGGAGAAGAAATGGTGGGGCCTTTAATCCCAGGAACACCATGCCTACCGCCAAACATGGTGGTGATCGTATTGTACTCTGGGCTTGTTTTGTTGCCAGTGGAACTGGTGTTTTACAGAGAGTAAATGGGACAAGGGAAAAGGAGGATCGCCTCCAATTTCTTCAGGACAAGCTTAAATCATCAGCCTGGAGGTTGGGTCTTGGGCGCCGTCGGGTGTTCCTACAAGGGCAATGACCCAAAACGTATGTCAAAAGTGGTAAAGGAATGGCTGAATCAGGCTAGAACAGGGGTAGGGAACCTATGGCTCTAGAGCCAGATGTGGTTCTTTTGATGACTGCATCTGGCTCTCGGATAAATCTGAGCTAACACTGCTTAACAGGATAAGTAATGAATAATTCCACTTGTAATCACAGTGTTAAAGATAACGTTCAAAATGTAAAATATTGTCACGCATTTTTATGTTCAAGAAGTTGGTAAGAAGTCATTTATTTACTATTGGTTAGTGTGGGGCTTGCCCTCCTGTGGGTTCTTCAGACCACCAAGCACTGACATGAGAGCCAGTTTCAGGGTTACAATATTGTTTTATTTTTCAATAAGTCTCTCAGTTGCTTTCCAGTAATTGTCTTTTTCCTCTTTCGTTCTCGCTCGCGCTCTGGTTTCTAGCCCCAAGCCAGTCTCTCATCCTGGCTGCTGCTTATAACATAGCGACAGGTGGTCAGATAAAAAGGCCCAGGTGGGCCCTCTACGCACCTGTCGCTGAATTCAAGGCCAGTCCTGGCAACACCCTCCACAGTTAGCTTCAGAATAACAATGTTATCACAAAGAATAAGACACCTGTCTAGAAATGTTGGTCTTTCTTAAAAATGCACAAATTTAGTTGTTTTCAGTCTTAAAAAAAATATTATATGGCTCTTACAGGAAATACATTTTAAAATATTTGGCTTCTTGGCTCTCTCAGCCAAAAAGGTTCCCGACCCCTGGGCTACAATGAAGGTTTTAGAATGGTCTTCCCAAAGTCCTGACTTAAACGTGTGGACAATGCTGAAGTAACAAGTCCATGTCAGAAAACCAATTTTGTCAAGACGAGTGGTCAACAATTCAATATATATGTATATATTGTGTGTGTGTGTGTGTGTATATATATATATATGTATGTATATATGTATATATATAAGTATATATGTATATATATTTATTTATAAGTATATATGTATATATATATAAGTATATATGTATATGTATGTATATGTGTATGTATATATGTATACATATATATATATATATGTGTGTGTATATATGTATATAAATATGTGTATATATATATATATATATATGTACATAAGTGTATATGCATGATCAATGTATGTGTACATACATACATATATATTTACATATACATACATATGTATGTATGTATGTATGTATGTATGTATGTATGTATGTATGTATGTACACGTACATACCTAAATAAAATCCCCTGACGAGTAGGGAAACCTGCGAAACAGGCTTGTAGGGATTATATAGCCTGTGTTTTTCCTGATCTTATGTACTTATATATATATATATATATATATATATACATACATATATATATATATATACATACATATATACATACATACATATATATATATATATATATACATATATATATATATATATATATATATATATATATATATAATGAAGATAATTACTCTATTTTGGAACTGGGATGAAAACAATTATGATCCAGATGTGAATCAATTTTTGGGGGAAAACATTTTTTCCTCATTCTTCACTTAAATTGTGAGTAAAAAAATGCACTACTGACCTGATAAATCCCAAAAAGAAAGAGATGATACAGTTTTACCTGCACACAGATGCTACCTGCTGGTTGTCTTATTAAACCGCAGCTAGTCCTGCATGGTCCCACCCCTTAATGCGTCACTGACGAGCAGGATTCTCACAGGAATGAGGCAAAAAGACAATGGCATCAGTAAACTGTACATTTAGACGGCGCTGCCAGCTGCACACTGACTACTCCTAAAGTCCGTCCCATGTGCAGCGTGATGACGTGTGAAGTCCGCCATGGCGCCACATTCAGGTCGTTTTGGAGCACAGTGGGATTGAGTTTACTTGAACACATTTCTGGAGCTCATGCAGACGGACGCTGCGACCCGTCCAGACCTTTCTGCTTCATTACTCACACCCAAAAAAAAGTCCACGTCTCCCCCGTGTCGGAGGCAGCCAGAAGATGTTACTGTTTCATTAGCCGCTGACGGGCCGCTCTCGGGGTCCATTGTTGGCGTGTCACGCCGGCGCCGCTCGCCACCCTTCTGCCCCGCCGCCTCGGCTGCAATTACGCTGTCAGGCTGCGAGGCCGTGTCACGCCGACCCGCCGCCATCTTGCTTGCTGGCGCTCCGTGTTTTATTCAACGGGACCCGAGCCGGCCCGGGTTGTCGTGTCCTCCCGAGTATGTCAGAAAGTAAAGAGGCCCGAGTTTCTCTGCAGCCTGGTGCTCTTCTTAGGGTCCGCCGTGAAGATGGGACGTTCGTGAACGAGCCGAATCATTCGAAATGGCTCTTTTAAAGGCCTACTGAAATGAGATGTTCTTATTTAAACGGGGATAGCAGGTCCATTCTATGTGTCATACTTGATCATTTGGCCATATTGCCATATTTTTGCTAGAAAGGATTTAGTAGAGAACATCGACGATAAAGTTTGCAACTTTTGGTCGCTAATAAAAAAACCTTGCCTGTACCGGAAGTAGCAGACGATGGTTGTGGAGCTCCTCACATCTGAACATTGTTTATAATCATAGCCACCAGCAGCAAGTGCAGTTCGAACCGAGAAAGCGACAAGTTCCCCATTAATTTGAGCGAGAAGGAAATATTTGTGGATGAGGAAAGTTAGAGTGAAGCACTAAAAAAAAGAAAGAAAAGGCGACGGCAGTGTGAGCGATTCAGATGTAATTAAACACATTTACTTGGAAAATTCTGGAAAGTCCCTTACCTGTTTATTGTGTTACTAGTGTTTTAGTGAGATTGTGAAGTCATACCTGAAAGTCGGAGGGCTGCGGGGAACGCCAGTGTCTCTGAGAGAAGCCAATGGGGGAGCCAAGATCACAGCTGCCTTTTTGACAGCTACAGGAGGAGGTCGCATAATCCACTCAAGTCTCCGGTAAGAGCCGACTTAATACCACAATTTTCCCATCCCAAAACTCGCTGGTTGACGTAGAGAAACATGTCCGCTTGACCGCTCTGTGTTACAGCATTGAGATGTAATTTGACCCCCTTAACATGCTTCAAAATTCACAAAATTTAACACACACATCAGGACTGGCGAAAATTTGCAATCTAATCAAAACACCAAAACCCAAAACTCAAAAGTGCGCTCTAGCCCCCCCTAGGAAAAAAACAGACACAACTGCTTGTAACTTCTGTTAGGAATGTCGTAGAGACATGAAACAAAAACCTTTATGTAGGTCTGACTTAGACCTAAATTTCATACTGACTTCCTTCAGCAAAAATCAACAGGAAGTTGGCAAAAACCCTTTCAAAACAAAAGTTTCCTAAAAAATGTAATTTTTGCCTATTTGAGCTGTAATTTGACCCCCTTAAAATGCTTCGAAACTCACCAAATTTTACACACAGATCAGGACTGGAGAAATTTGCGATTTAATCGAAAAACCAAAACCCAAAACTCAAAAATTCGCTCTAGCGCCCCCTAGGAAAAAACAGACACAACTGCTTTTAACTTCTGTTAGGAATGTCGTAGAGACATGAAACAAAAACCTCTATGTAGGTCTGACTTAGACTTAGATTTCATACAATGACATCCTTCAGCAAAAATCAACAGGAAGTTGGCAAAAACCCTCGATTTAGAGGTCACTGTTCGGTTAATTTTCGGTACAGTAGGAAAACAACAAAATATGAATTTCTGGGTTATTTATTTACAAAATTTGTAAAATATTTCACCAAAAATATTTTTCTTAGTGGAATATTTCATCTGAAGTAATGTGTCAATAATTCATAATAACCCAATATTATGTTTTGAGAAATGACAGTTTTGGAAGAAAAAAAAAAACAGCTTTGTTTTATTAGTCGACATTGCAACTTTTTCCAAATTACATTTAGCCTTTAGGCTTTTTTATTTCACTTTTGGTATTTTTTTGTTTATTTTAATAGTATTTTTAGAATGTGCCGTGGGCCTTTAAAACATTAGCTATGGGCTGCAAATGGCTTCTGGGGCACACTTTTGAAACCCCCTGCTTTAGATAATAAAACATAAAATATGATAAATCTATGGGTAAAAAGCAGAGCCTGGCGACGTATGCACGTTCATCATAACTTTATCTGTCTCTGCCCCTCCCTCACGAATTTGTTTTGTTTTTAACCCCTTCTTAACCCTGAACGTACATTGAAAATACACACAACCCTAACTTAAAATGCCGTACATTTGAGGCATTTAAGAAACTCCACCCGGACAGCCCCGCAAAAGAGGACATGTCCAGTGAAAAGAGGAGATATGGTCAGTCTATCGTAATCCGTGTGGAAACTTGCTCAGTACACCTCCGAACCGATTCGTAACCCCTGTACCAAAAGGGTTAAATGCAAATACACCTACCGTTACACCCCTAATATATATATATATATATATATATATATATATATACATACAAACCCTGTTTCCTTATGAGTTGGAAAATTGTGTTAGATGTAAATATAAACAGAATACAATGATTTGCAAATCCTTTTCAAGCCATATACAGTTGAATATGCTACAAAGACAACATATTTGATGTTCAAACTGATAATTTTTTTTGTGTGCAAATAATCATTAACTTTAGAATTTGATGCCAGCAACACGTGACAAAGAAGTTGGGAAAGGTGGCAATTAATACTGATAAAGTTGAGGAATGCTCATCAAACACTTATTTGGAACATCCCACAGGTGTGCAGGCTAATTGGGAACAGGTGGGTGCCATGATTGGGTATAATAGCAGCCTCCATGAAATGCTAAGTAATTCACAAACAAGAATGGGGCGACACTTTGTAAGCAACAGTTTTAGAACAACATTTCTCAACCAGCTATTGCAAGGAATTTAGGGATTTTACCATCTGCGGTCCGTAAAATCATCAAAAGGTTCAGAGAATCTGGAGAAATCACCGCACGTAGGCGATGATATTACAGACCTTCGATCCCTCAGGCGGTACTGCATCAAAAACCGACATAAATGTATAAAGGATATCACCACATGGGCTCAGGAAAACTTCAGAAAACCACTGTCAGTAATTACAGTTGGTCGCTACATCTGTAAGTACAAGTTAAAACTCTACTATGCAAAGCAAAACCCATTTATCAACAACACCCAGAAATGCCGCCGGTTTCGCTGGGCCCGAGCTCATCTAAAATGGTCTGATGCAAAGTGAAGTGAAGTGAAGTGAAGTGAAGTGAAGTGAAGTGAAGTGAATTATATTTATATAGCGCTTTTCTCTGGTGACTCAAAGCGCTTTACATAGTGAAACCCAATATCTAAGTTACATTTAAACCAGTGTGGGTGGCACTGGGAGCAGGTGGGTAAAGTGCCTTGCCCAAGGACACAACGGCAGTGACTAGGATGGCGGAAGCGGGAATCGAACCTGCAACCCTCAAGTTGCTGGCATGGCCACTCTACCAACCGAGCTATGCCGCCTCCACAAAGTGGAAAAGTTTTCTGGGGTCTGACGAGTCCACATTTCAAATTATATTTGGAAACTCTGGACGATGTGTCCTCCGGAACAAAGAAGAAAATAACCCTCCGGATTGTTATAGGAGCAAAGTTGAAAAGCCAGCATGTGTGATGGTATTGGGGTGTTTTAGTGCCCAAGGCATGGGTAACTTACACATCTGTGAAGGCACCATTAATGCTGAATAGTCCATACAGGTTTTGGAGCAACATATGTTGTCATCCAAGCAACGCTATCATGGACGCCCCTGCTTATTTCAGCAAGACAATGCCAAGCCACGTGTTTCAACAGTGTGCCTTTGTAGTGAAAGAGTGCGGGTACCTTCCCGGCCCGCCTGCAGTCCAGACCTGTCTCCCATCAAAAAACTGTGTCGCATTATGAAGCGTAAAATACGACAGCGGAGACCCCGGACTGTTGAAGGACTGAAGCTCTACATAAAACAAGAAGGGGAAAGAATTCCACTTTGAAAGCTTCAACAATAAGTTTCCTCAGTTCCCAAACGTTTGTTGAGTGTTGTTAAAAGAAAAGGTGATGTAACACAGTGGTGAACATGCCCTTTCCCAACTACTTTGGCACGTCTTGCAGCCATGAAATTTTGCAAAAAGAAAAAAATAATGTTTATGAGTTTGAACATCAAATATCTTGTCTTTGTAGTGCATTCTACTGAATATGGGTTGAGAAGGATTTGCAAATCATTGTATTCCAAAGACATGCACCTGGGGATAGGCTCCTCCCACCTCCAAAGACATGCACCTGGGGATAGGCTCCTCCCACCTCCAAAGACATGCACCTGGGGATATGTTGATTGGCAACACTAAATGGTCCCTAGTGTGTGAATGTGAGTGTGAATGTTGTCTGTCTATCTGTGTTGGCCCTGCGATGAGGTGGCGACTTGTCCAGGGTGTACCTGGCCTTCCGCCCGATTGTAGCTGAGATAGGCGCCAGCGACCCCCGCGACCCTAAAAGGGAATAAGCGGTAGAAAATGGATGGATGGATGGATGGCTTTCACTGCTATGCTGATGACACCCAACTCTACATTCCCCTTAAGCTGACCAACACGCCGGATTGTAGTCAGCTGGAGGCGTGTCTTAATGAAATTAAACAATGGATGTCCGCTAACTTTTTGCAACTCAACGCCAAAAAAACGGAAATGCTGATTATCGATCCTGCTAGACACCGAACTCTATTTAATAATACAACTCTAACATTTGACAACCAAACAATTAAACAAGGCGACACGGTAAAGAATCTGGGTATTATCTTCGACCCAACTCTCTCCTTTGAGGCACACATTAAAAGCGTTACTAAAACGGCCTTCTTTCATCTCCGTAACATCGCTAAAATTCGCTCCATTCTGTCCACTAAAGACGCTGAGATCATTATCCATGCGTTTGTTACGTCTCGCCTCGACTACTGTAACGTATTATTTTCGGGTCTCCCCATGTCTAGCATTAAAAGATTACAGTTGGTACAAAATGCGGCTGCTAGACTTTTGACAAGAACAAGAAAGTTTGATCACATTACGCCTGTACTGTATATACCTTTATATACATATATACATACATATATACCTATACTGGCTCACCTGCACTGGCTTCCTGTGCACTTAAGATGTGACTTTAAGGTTTTACTACTTACGTATAAAATACTACACGGTCTAGCTCCATCCTATCTTGCCGATTGTATTGTACCATATGTCCCGGCAAGAAATCTGCGTTCAAAGGACTCCGGCTTGTTAGTGATTCCCAAAGCCCAAAAAAAGTCTGCGGGCTATAGAGCGTTTTCCGTTCGGGCTCCAGTACTCTGGAATGCCCTCCCGGTAACAATTCGAGATGCCACCTCAGTAGAAGCATTTAAGTCTCACCTTAAAACTCATTTGTATACTCCAGCCTTTAAATAGACCTCCTTTTTAGACCAGTTGATCTGCCGTTTCTTTTCTTTTTCTTCTATGTCCCACTCTCCCTTGTGGAGGGGGTCCGGTCCGATCCGGTGGCCATGTACTGCTTGCCTGTGTATCGGCTGGGGACATCTCTGCGCTGCTGATCCGCCCCCACTTGGGATGGTTTCCTGCTGGCTCCGCTGTGAACGGGACTCTCGCTGCTGTGTTGGATCCGCTTTGGACTGGACTCTCGCGACTGTGTTGGATCCATTATGGATTGAACTTTCACAGTATCATGTTAGACCCGCTCGACATCCATTGCTTTCCTCCTCTCTAAGGTTCTCATAGTCATCATTGTCACCGACGTCCCACTGGGTCATTATTGTCACCGATGTCCCACTGGGTGTGAGTTTTCCTTGCCCTTATGTGGGCCTACCGAGGATGTCGTAGTGGTTTGTGCAGCCCTTTGAGACACTAGTGATTTAGGGCTATATAAGTAAACATTGATTGATTGATTGATGGACAGTTTCCCAACTCCTATGGAAACAGGGTTTGTATTATTTATATTTATAATAAGGATCCAGTCTTTTGAACGTCTGTTCAGGATCTGTCTCCCTTCAAAGACCCAAGACTCCACGCTCCGTAGTCATTAGAGCATCCCGCCCGACTCGCCTCCGTGACGCTTCCTTCCAAAATATGCTGCTGTCACCCTCTGATGAAATCGCCATAACGATGACTGCGGCCCCCTCTTAATGCGACCGGCCTATCTTTCATCGTCCCTCCCTCCGTCTTTTTGTGTGCAACTTGGGCTCTCCTCCTCCCCCCACGCGCTCGGGTCAGTAATGAGCTGCTCTGGTTTTCTTTTTCCCCGCCGCGGGCGCAGTTTTCTAAACCCCCACCCACCCCCCGCCCCGCCGCCACATCTCTATCATCCACCCCGGCTGTTTTCTTCCCTTGACGCCTCCTCAGGAATGAGTCATCCCACTTTAAAGAACCTTAATTGTCACCTAGGACCGGGGCCGCTCCACGCTGGACGGCCGGCCTCCCCGTGTGGTCCTCATCCGGGTAAGCGCTGTGAAATATCCAGGAGCGTTTGAAATGGTCACCACCACCTGCTGACCAACGTTTGTGTTGTGCACAACATGGCTATTAATTCCCGAAATGTGCATCTTTTACAAAAATAAATACAGTCGTCCTTCTCGACATCAAAGTGCGCAGTTCCATTCGGGGTGTGCTGTTTCGAAATACTGTATTTTCTGGACCCCAGAGCACACCAGTATACAAGTATAAACATTTCAGAAGAAAAACATATTTTGTTAATGATTATTTACATACCTTTATTGTATACAAACCGTGTCTGTGACAAGGCAGTAAAATGGTTTATCAAACAAAACAGAAGTCATCGCCATGGCCCCACTAGCTCTCCAATCAGCCAAACAGACTCAAAAAAGCCACGGTGATGTTTTGGTGAATTTACAAAACTAAAACAATACCAAAACAATGCCATTGTAAGTTAATAACGCTAACACAGACACTCATGAAACTTACTAAATTTTAGATGAAAAAAAATATTTTGTAAAATGATTATTTACATACCTTTATTGTTTACAAAACGGTGTCCGTGACAAGGCAGTAAAATAGCTGATCATACAAAACAGAAGTCATTGCCATGGACCCGCTAGCTCTCCAATTAGCTAAAGAGACTCAAAAACGCCACGGTGATGTTTTTGTGAATTATAAAAAATGAAACAATACCAAAACAATGCCATTGTAAGTTAATAATGCTAACACAGACACTCATAAAACTTACTAAATTTTAGATGAAAAAAACATTCTGTAAAATGATTATTTACATACCTTTATTGTTTAAAAAACGGTGTTTGTAACACAGCAGTAAAGTGACTGATCAAACAAAACAGAAGTCATGCCCATGGACCCGCAAGCTCTCCAATTAGCCAAACAGACTCAAAAACGCCACGGTGACGTTCTGGTGAATTTACGAAACTGAAACAATACCAAAACAATGCCATTGTAAGTTAATAATGCTAACACAGACACTCATAAAACTTACTAAATTTTAGATGAAAAAAACATTCTGTAAAATGATTATTTACATACCTTTATTGTTTACAGACCGTGTCTGTGACAAGGCAGTAAAACGGTTTATCAAACAAAACAGAAGTCATCGCCATGGCCCCACTAGCTCTCCAATCAGCCAAACGGACTCAAAAACTCCACGGTGACGTTTTGTTGAATTTACGAAATTGAAAAAATACCAAAACAATGCCATTGTAAGTTAATAACACTAACACAGAGACAAATAAAACTTACAACATTTTAGAAGAAAACAATATTTTGTAAATGATTATTTACTAACCTTATTGTTTACAAAACGGTGTCTGTGAAAAGGCAGTAAAATAGGTGATCAAACAAAACAGAAGTCATCGCCATGGCCCCGCTAGCTCTCCAATTAGCCAAACAGACTCAAAAACGCCACGGTGACGTTTTGGTGAATTTACGAAACTGAAACAATACCAAAACAATGCCAGTGTAAGTTAATAACACTAACACAGACACATAAAACTTAGTAAATTTTAGAAGAAAAAAAATATTTTGTAAATTATTTTTTACATACCTTTATTGTTTACAGACAGTGTCTGTGACAAGGCAGTAAAACGGCTGATCAAACAAAACAGAAGTCATCGCCATGGCCCCGCTAGCTCTTCAATCAGCCAAACAGACTCAAAAACGCCACAGTGACCTTCTGGTGAATTTACGAAACTGAAACAATACCAAAACAATGCCATTGTAAGTTAATAATGCTAACACAGACACTCATAAAACTTACTAAATTTTAGATGAAAAAAACATTCTGTAAAATGATTATTTACATACCTTTATTGTTTACAGACCGTGTCTGTGACAAGGCAGTAAAACGGTTTATCAAACAAAACAGAAGTCATGGCCATGGCCCCACTAGCTCTCCAACCAGCCAAACGGACTCAAAAACTCCACGGTGATGTTTTGGTGAATTTACGAAACTGAAACAATACCAAAACAATGCCATTGTAAGTTAATAACACTAACACAGACACTCATAAAACTTACTAAATTTTAGATGAAAAAAAACATTCCAAGATGGCGGCGCCCGGACGGGCTGCGCTCTCGAGGAGCTCCTGCTAAAGATGGAACATTTGGCAGAAATACCGGACAATTCCACAAACTTTATGGCTGGCTCACATCGTGGTCACTCCGTGATCACGTACGACCGCCAGACACTTCTGGATGTGGACGAATCGGGCCGTTTTGGACTGATAGACACTTGCGTGCTAGACTTGCTAACTAGCATGGGAATTCATCGGCGGCTACATCCAGCGGCCTGTGAAGCAGGGGAGTCTAGTAGCAGCCGGGGCCGTCTACGGAGCAGACGCCAGCGGTGTGATCGGAAACGCGGATGCCGAGCGGGGCTAAAAACAAAGCAGAAGGCTAATCCCCACAGAACACCACTTCCCTCCATCCTGAAGACGGATTTAGATGGAAAATGCGAGACTACTGGTCTGGGTAGGGAGTCTGTTAAATTAGAACAAGTTTTTTCTGCTTTGAGTGTTTCAGAGTTGGACATGTGTTTTACTGAGGTGGCTAACTATGATGCGTGCAGTTTATCAAAGCAACAAACAAACAATCGGAAAATCCCCGTTACTGAGGTGGCTAACTATGATGTGTGCAGTTTGTCAAAGCAACAATCAAACAATCGGAAAATTCCTGTCGTATCAATTCCTAGATATGGTCGTAACTATACTAAATGCACTGGGCATAATAAACACAACATTATTAATATTGCTACTACGGATAATTTGATCAAAAACTCCCTAAAACAGCCCACTACCTATAATATAGGTTTTTTAAACATAAGATCATTGTCTCCTAAAACGTTGTTAGTTAATGATATCATCAGAGACAACAATCTTAACGTCATCGGTCTCAGTGAAACCTGGCTTAAACCAAACGACTTTTTTGCGCTAAATGAGGCATGTCCTCCTAACTTTACACATGCGCATATTGCCCGTCCGCTCAAAAGGGGTGGGGGGGTCGCACTAATATACAACGAAAACTTTAACCTTAGTCCTAACATAAATAATAAATATAAATCGTTTGAGGTGCTTACTATGAGGTCCGTCACACCGCTGCCTCTACACCTGGCTGTTATCTACCGCCCCCCAGGGCCCTATTCGGACTTTATTAATGAATTCTCAGAGTTTGTTGCTGATCTAGTGACACACGCCGATAATATAATCATAATGGGGGACTTTAATATCCATATGAATACCCCATCGGACCCACCGTGCGTAGCGCTCCAGACTGTAATTGATAGCTGTGGTCTCACACAAATAATAAATGAACCCACGCATCGCAACGGTAATACGATAGACCTAGTGCTTGTCAGGAGCATCACCGTTTCCAAAGTTACGATACTCCCGTATGCTAAAGTATTGTCCGATCATTACCTTATAAAATTCGAGGTTCAGACGCATGATCGTCAAACTAATAATAATAATACCTGCTATAGCAGCCGCAACATTAATACGGCCACAACGACAACTCTTGCTGACCTACTGCCCTCGGTAATGGCACCATTCCCAAAGTATGTGGGCTCTATTGATAACCTCGCTAACAACTTTAACGACGCCCTGCGCGAAACCATTGATAACATAGCACCGCTAAAGTTAAAAAAGGCTCCAAAAAAGCGCACCCCGTGGTTTACAGAAGAAACTAGAGCTCAGAAATTATTATGTAGAAAGCTGGAACGCAAATGGCGCACGACTAAACTTGAGGTGCACCATCAAGCATGGAGTGATGGTTTAATAACTTATAAACGCATGCTTACCTTAGCTAAAGCTAAATATTACTCAAATCTCATCCACCGTAATAAAAACGATCCTAAATTTTTGTTTAGTACGGTAGCATCGCTAACCCAACAAGGGACTCCTTCCAGTAGCTCAACCCACTCAGCTGATGACTTTATGCAATTCTTTAGTAAGAAAATTGAAGTCATTAGAAAGGAGATTAAAGACAATGCGTCCCAGCTACAACGGGGTTCTATTAACACTGACACGATGGTATATACGGCGGATACTGCCCTCCAAAATAGTTTCTCCCGTATTGAGGAAATAACATTAGAGGAATTGTTACAACGTGTAAATGGAATAAAACAGACAACATGTTTACTTGACCCTCTTCCTGGGAAACTGATCAAGGAGCTCTTTGAATTATTAGGTCCATCAGTGCTAAATATTATAAACTTATCACTCTCCTCGGGCACTGTTCCCCTAGCATTCAAAAAAGCGGTTATTCATCCTCTTCTTAAAAGACCTAACCTCGATCCTGACCTCATGGTAAATTACCGACCGGTGTCTCACCTTCCCTTTATTTCAAAAATCCTTGAAAAAATTGTTGCGGAGCAGTTAAATGAACACTTAGCGTCTAACAATCTATGTGAAACCTTTCAATCCGGTTTCAGGGCAAATCACTCCACGGAGACAGCCCTCGCAAAAATGACTAATGATCTATTGCTAACGATGGATTCTGATGCGTCATCTATGTTGCTGCTCCTCGATCTTAGCGCTGCTTTCGATACCGTCGATCATAATATTTTATTAGAACGTATCAAAACACGAATTGGTATGTCAGACTTAGCCCTGTCTTGGTTTAACTCTTATCTTACTGATAGGATGCAGTGTGTCTCCCATAACAATGTGACCTCGGACTACGTTAAGGTAACGTGTGGAGTTCCCCAGGGTTCGGTCCTTGGCCCTGCACTCTTCAGCATCTACATGCTGCCGCTAGGTGACATCATACGCAAATACGGTATTAGCTTTCACTGTTATGCTGATGACACCCAACTCTACATGCCCCTAAAGCTGACCAACACGCCGGATTGTAGTCAGCTGGAGGCGTGTCTTAATGAAATTAAACAATGGATGTCCGCTAACTTTTTGCAACTCAACGCCAAAAAAACGGAAATGCTGATTATCGGTCCTGCTAGACACCGAACTCTATTTAATAATACAACTCTAACATTTGACAACCAAACAATTAAACAAGGCGACACGGTAAAGAATCTGGGTATTATCTTCGACCCAACTCTCTCCTTTGAGGCACACATTAAAAGCGTTACTAAAACGGCCTTCTTTCATCTCCGTAACATCGCTAAAATTCGCTCCATTCTGTCCACTAAAGACGCTGAGATCATTATCCATGCGTTTGTTACGTCTCGCCTCGACTACTGTAACGTATTATTTTCGGGTCTCCCCATGTCTAGCATTAAAAGATTACAGTTGGTACAAAATGCGGCTGCTAGACTTTTGACAAGAACAAGAAAGTTTGATCACATTACGCCTGTACTGGCTCACCTGCACTGGCTTCCTGTGCACTTCAGATGTGACTTTAAGGTTTTACTACTTACGTATAAAATACTACACGGTCTAGCTCCATCTTATCTTGCCGATTGTATTGTACCATATGTCCCTGCAAGAATTCTGCGTTCAAAGGACTCCGGCTTATTAGTGATTCCCAAAGCCCAAAAAAAGTCTGCGGGCTATAGAGCATTTTCCGTTCGGGCTCCAGTACTCTGGAATACCCTCCCGGTAACAGTTCGCGATGCCACCTCAGTAGAAGCATTTAAGTCTCACCTTAAAACTCATTTGTATACTCTAGCCTTTAAATAGACTCCCTTTTTAGACCAGTTGATCTGCCGTTTCTTTTCTTTTTCTTCTATGTCCCACTCTCCCGTGTGGAGGGGGTCCGGTCCGATCCGGTGGCCATGTACTGCTCGCCTGTGTACCGGCTGAGGACATCTCTGCGCTGCTGGTCCGCCTACGCTTGGGATGGTTTCCTGCTGGCTCCGCTGTGAACGGGACTCTCGCTGCTGTGTCTTGGATCCTCTTTGGACTGGACTCTCACGACTGTGTTGTATCCATTGTGGATTGAACTTTCACAGTATCATGTTAGATCCGCTCGACATCCATTGCTTTCCTCCTCTCTAAGGTTCTCATAGTCATCATTGTCACTGACGTCCCGATAACCGATGACCGATGGTCATTATTGTCACCAATGTCCCACTGGGTGTGAGTTTTCCTTGCCCTTATGTGGGCCTACCGAGGATGTCGTGGTGGTTTGTGCAGCCCTTTGAGACACTAGTGATTTAGGGCTATATAAGTAAACATTGATTGATTGATTGATTGATTCTGTAAAATGAAGTGGCTAGAGATAGGGAAGTCTGGGCTTCCTTGCTTAGGCTGCTGCCCCCGCGACCCGACCTCGGATGAGCGGAGGATGATGGATGGATGGATGGATTATTTACTAACCTTATTGTTTACAAAACGGTGTCTGTGAAAAGGCAGTAAAATAGGTGATCCAACAAAACAGAAGTCATCGCCATGGCCCCGCTAGCTCTCCAATTAGCCAAACAGACTCAAAAACGCCACGGTGACGTTTTGGTGAATTTACGAAACTGGAACAATACCAAAAACAATGCCAGTGTAAGTTAATAACACTAACACAGACACATAAAACTTAGTAAATTTTAGAAGAAAAAAAATATTTTGTAAATTATTTTTTACATACCTTTATTGTTTACAGACCGTGTCTGTGACAAGGCAGTAAAACGGCTGATCAAACAAAACAGAAGTCATCGCCATGGCCCCACTAGCTCTCCAACCAGCCAAACGGACTCAAAAACTCCACGGTGATGTTTTGGTGAATTTACGAAACTGAAACAATACCAAAACAATGCCATTGTAAGTTAATAACACTAACACAGACACTCATAAAACTTACTAAATTTTAGATGAAAAAATACATTCTGTAAAATGATTATTTACTAACCTTATTGTTTACAAAACGGTGTCTGTGAAAAGGCAGTAAAATAGGTGATCAAACAAAACAGAAGTCATCGCCATGGCCCCGCTAGCTCTCCAACCAGCCAAACGGACTCAAAAACGCCACGGTGACGTTTTGGTGACTTTACGAAATTTGAAAGAAAACAAAACAATGCCATTGTAAGTTAATAACACTAACACAGACACTCATAAAACTTAATACATTTTAGATGAAAAAAATATTTTGTAGATGATTATTGTTTACAAAATGGTGTCTGTGACAAGGCAGTAAAACGGGTTCATCAAACAAAACAGAAGTCATCGCCATGGCCCCACTCGCTCTCCAACCAGCCAAAAGGACTCAGAAACGCCACGGTGACGTTTTGGTGGATTTACAAAACTGAAACAATACCAAACCAATGCCATTGTAAGTTAATAATGCCAACACAGACATTCATAAAACTTACTAAATTTTAGAAGAAAAAAAAAATTTTGTAAATGATTATTTACATACCTTTATTGTTTACAAAATGGTGTCTGTGACAAGGCAGTAAAACGGCTGATCCAAACAAAACAAAAGTCATCGCCATGGCCCCACTAGCTCTCGAATCAGCCAAACAGACTCAAAAACGCCATGGTGACGTTTTGGTGAATTTACAAAATCTGAAAGAAAACAAAACAATGCCATTGTAAGTTAATAATACTAACATAGACACTCATAAAACTTACTCAATTTTAGAAGAAAAAAAATATTTTGTAAATTGATTATTTACATACTTTTATTGTTTGCAAAACAGTGTCTGTGACAAGGCAGTAAAACGGCTGATCCGAACAAAACAGAAGTCATCGCCATGGACCCGCTAGCTCTCCAATTATCCAAACAGAGTCAAAAACGCCACGGTGACGTTTTGGTGAATTTACAAAATTTGAAATAAAACTAAACAATTACATTGTAAGTCAATATTACTAACATAGACACTCATAAGACTTACTAAATTTTAGAAGAAAAAAAATATTTTGTAAATTGATTATTTACATACTTTTTTTGTTTGCAAAACAGTGTCTGTGACAAGGCAGTAAAACGGCTCATCCAACAAAACAGAAGTCATCGCCATGGACCCGCGAGCTCTCAAATTAGCCAAACTGACTCAAAAATGCCACAGTGACGTTTTGGTGAATTTACGAAATTTGAAAGAAAACTAAACAATACCATTGTAAGTTAATATTACTAACATAGACATTCATAAAACTTACTAAATTTTAGATGAAAAAAACATTCTGTAAAATTATTATTTCCCTCAATCATCAGGAGATGATTGAGGGAACCCCTCATGAAACAGTTCTGTAGAGATGAAGTAGTCTTGTGATTTTTCCCCCACCTACATATATATATATATATATATATATATATATATATAGTTAGTTCAAATATGATATTCATTTAATAATGTAATAAGAACATAAAAAAATATATAAAATCAAGTTAATGTATGTTTTAGTAAATCCAGCACCTCCATGATTAAAATGATTTTAAGGTTCAATGTTCTTGATCATTTTGGGGCCAACAGTCAGAAAAAACTCCTCTTTCCCTTTGCGGTGATGATGTAATGCTTTTTAGGAACTCGGCAGTTATTAATTCGGAGCACTGTTCTCTTGCGGGGAACATCTCCGCCGCAAGGAAACCAAAACAAACTCTTTGTCCGCTCAGGACAGAAATAGAAATAGAACATGGAGAAAAAAAACAACCAAAGGTTTTTTTTGCTTTTTTTTGTAACCTCTCGACAAAACCCCCGCCTCATGGAAACACCAGCCGGCCAACAAGAGCCGCTAAGCGAGGGGGGGAAAAAATACCTTGTTGAAAAACCTGTGAGGATGGTGAAGTGTTGCACTCTCGCGGTCTGGCGCCGGGATCTTGTCACACTAATTGAAACAAGTTTCATTCGGGCCTCTTCACCTCCGTCGCACGTCAATGTCTTTCTTTGCTACAGCGATCCTGCCGAGGGTCTTGTGATTAAAAAGCTTTTGTTTGTCATGCGGGAGGACCGTGTATGGGTAAGGTGGGGGGAGGGGGGGGGGGGGTTCAGGTGACTCGCTTCTGTACTGCTGATTAACTTTGTTATTCATTCATGAGCCCGGCCATGCGGAGACCTTTGTCTTGGACGCTGGAACAAATGCCCGAAACCCCAGGCAGGTGGCGTTCCCACATAGCGTTTCACCGTGTTGTAAGCATTTTAATTAACCTCGCCGCCGTCGAGCTGTCATGTCGCGAAAATAGCCCGACTTTTGTCATTTTCCCTTTTGTTTGTCTCGCCGAGAATTACCCGTGAGGCCGTTCCGTAAACGACTCCATTAAAGCAGCATGGAGGACAGCAGTGTGGTCTCCCTAAAAGCCAGTCAGAGATCTCGGCGTAGAAACGGACCCAGACTTCTATTTTAAGTCGATGACATCAGAAGCTTCTTACCGCCTGGAAAGCATCGCCAAAAACAAAGGAATATTGTCCGAAGTAGACTTAGATGGACTATTGTATTTTCCGGACTATAAGGCGCACCGGTATATAAGCCACACCCACAACATTTTTGAAGAAAAACAAATGTTTTCATATATTAGTCGCATCCGACTATAAGCCGCAGATATATATGGTGTGAAATAGGTTATTTACACAGAAATATTTGGTAAATGTTTGTATATATCCGTATTTTCTTGACAACATTTTCGAAGAAAAACATATGTTTCCATATATTAGTCGCATCTGAGTATAAGCCGCAGATATAAATAGTCTACCGTATTTTCCGGACTGTAGAGCGCACCGAGATATAAGCCACACACACACAAATTTCAAAGAAAAATGTATATTTCCATATATTAGTCGCATCCGACAATAAGCCACAGATACAGATCAGTCAATCAATCAATCAATCAATGTTTATTTATATAGCCCCAAATCACAAATGTCTCAAAGGACTGCACAAACCTTTACGACTACGACATCCTCGGAAGAACCCACAAAAGGGCAAGGAAAACTCACACCCAGTGGGCAGGGAGAACTCACATCCAGTGGGACGCCAGTGACAATGCTGACTGTGAGAAACCTTGGAGAGGACCTCAGATGTGGGCAACCCCCCACCCCCTCTAGGGGACCGAAAGCAATGGATGTCGAGCGGGTCTAACATGATACTGTGAAAGTTCAATCCATAGTGGCTCCAACACAGCTGCGAGAGTTCAGTTCAAAACGGATCCAAGACAGCAGCGAGAGTCCCGTCCACAGGAAACCATCTCAAGCGGAGGCGGATCAGCAGCGTAGTGATGTCCCCAACCGATACACAGGCGAGCGGTCCATCCTGGGTCTCGACTCTGGACAGCCAGTACTTCATCCATGGTCATCGGACCGGATCCCTTCCACAAGGGAGGGGGGGGACATAGGAGAAAAATGAAAAGAAGCGGCAGATCAACTGGTCTAAAAAGGAGGTCTATTTAAAGGCTAGAGTATACAGATGAGTTTTAAGGTGAGACTTAAATGCTTCTACTGAGGTAGCATCTCGAACTGTTACCGGGAGGGCATTCCAGAGTACTGGAGCCCGAACGGAAAACGCTCTATAGCCCGCAGACTTTTTTTTGGGCTCTAGGAACCACTAATAAGCCGGAGTCTTTTGAACGCAAATTTTTTGCCGGGACATATGGTACAATACAATCGGCAAGATAGGCTGGAGCTAGACCGTGTAGTATTTTATACGTAAGTAGTAAAACCTTAAAGTCACATCTAAGTGCACAGGGAGCCAGTGCAGGTGAGCCAGTACAGGCGTAATCTGATAGATGGACTACCTTATTTTCCTGACTATAGAGCACACCGGTATGTAAGCCACACCCACTACATTTTCAAACAAAAACTTGTTTTACATATATTTGTCGCATCCAATTATAATCCGCAGATATATACGGTGTGAAATGGGTTATTTACACAGAAATATTTGGGAAATGTTTATATGTATCCGTATTTTCCAGACTATAAGCCACACCCACAACATTTTCAAAGAAAATCTATGTTTCCATGTATTAGTCGCATCCATTTTCTGGACTACAGAACGCAGTGGTATATAAGCCACACCTACAACATTTTCGAAGAAAAAACATGTGTTTCCATATATTAGTCGCACCTGACTATAAGCTGCAGTTATAAATGGACTACCGTATTTTCCGGACTATAAGCCACACCCACAGCATTTTCAAAGAAAAACCTATGTTTCCATGTATTAGTCGCATCCATTTTCTGGACTATAGAACACATTGGTATATAAGCCACACCTACAACATTTTCGAAGAAAAACATGTGTTTCCATATATTAGTCGCACCTGACTATAAGCTGCAGTTATAAATAGACTACCGTATTTTCCGGACTATAGAGCAACACCAAAAATAAAATTTCGAAGAAAAACGTATGTTTCCATACATTAGTCGCATCCGACTATAAGCTGATGATATACACGGTGTGATATGGCTTATTTACACAGTAATATTTGGTAAGTGTTTATATGTATCCGTATTTTCCGGACTATAAGCCACACCCACAAATTTTTTTAAGAAAAACCTATGTTTCCATGTATTAATCACATCCATTTTCTTGACTATAGAACACAATGGCATATAAGCCAAATCTACAATATTTTCGAAGAAAAAACATGTGTTTCCATATATTAGTCGCACCTGACTATAAGCTGCAGTTATAAATAGACTAACGTATTTTCCGAACTATAGAGCACACCAGTATTTAAGCAACACCCACACTAAAATTTCGAAGAAAAATGTATGTTTCCATATAGTAGTCGCATCCGACAATAAGCCACAGATATAGATAGACTACCTTATTTTCCTGACTACAGAACACACCCGTATGTAAGCCACACCCACTACATTTTCAAACAAAAACACGTTTTACATATATTAGTCGCATCCGACTATAAGCCGCAGATATACACGGTGTGATAAGGGTTATTTACACAGAAATATTTGGTAAATGTTTATATGTATCCGTATTTTCCGGACTATAAGCCACACCCACAACGTTTTCGAAGAAAAACCTATGTTTCCATGTATTAGTTGCATCCATTTTCTGGACTGTAGAACGCATTGGTATATAAGCCACACCTACAACATTTTCGAAGAAAAAACATGTGTTTCCATATATTAGTCGCACCTGACTATAAGCTGCAGTTATAAATAGACTACCGTATTTTCCGGACTATATAAACGGAATACAATGATTTGCAAATCCTTTTCAACCCATATTCAGTTGAATGCACTACAAAGACAACATTTTTGATGTTCAAACTCATAAACTTCATTTTTTATTTTTTTGCAAATAACAACAAACTTAGAATTTCATGGCTGCAACACGTGCCAAAGTAGTTGGGAAAGGGCATGTTCACCACTGTGTTACATCACCTTTTCTTTTAACAACACTCAATAAACGTTTGGGAACTGAGGAAACTAATTGTTGAAGCTTTGAAAGTGGAATTCTTTCCCATTCTTGTTTTATGTAGAGCTTCAGTCCTTCAACAGTCCGGGGTCTCCGCTGTCGTATTTTACGCTTCATAATGCGCCACACATTTTCCATGGGAGACAGGTCTGGACTGCAGGCGGGCCAGGAAAATACCCGCACTCTTTTTTTTTACGAAGCCATGCTGTTGTAACACGTGCTGAATGTGGCTTGGCATTGTCTTGCTGAAATAAGCAGGGGCGTCCATGAAAACGACGGCGCTTAGATGGCAGCATATGTTGTTCCAAAACCTGCATGTACCTTTCAGCATTAAAGGTGCCTTCACAGATGTGTAAGTTACCCATGCCTTGGGCACTAATGCACCCCCATACCATCACGCATGCTGGCTTTTCAACTTTGCGTCGATAACAGTCCGGATGGTTCGCGTCCCCTTTGGTCCGGATGACAGGATGTCGAATATTTCCAAAAAACTATTTGAAATGTGGACTTGTCAGACCACAGAACACTTTTCCACTTTGCATCAGTCCATCTTAGATGATCTCAGGCCCAGCGAAGTCGGCGGTGTTTCAGGGTGTTGTTGATAAATGGCTTTCGCTTCGCATAGTAGAGCTTTAACTTGCACTTACAGATGTAGCAACGAACTGTATTTAGTGACAGTGGTTTTCTGAAGTGTTCCTGAGCCCATGTGGTGATATCCTTTAGAGATTGATGTCGGTTTTTTGATACAGTGCCGTTTGAGGGACCGAAGGTCACGGTCATTCGTGATTTCTCCGGATTATCTGAACCTTTTGATGATATTATGGAGCGTAGATGTAGAAATCCCAATTTTTTTTGCAATTGCACTTTGAGAAACGTTGTTCTTAAACTGTTTGACTATTTGCTCACGCAGTTGTGGACAAAGGGGTGTACCTCGCTCCATCCTTTCTTGTGATAGACTGAGCATTTTTTGGTAAGCTGTTTTTATACCCAATCATGGCACCCACCTGTTCCCAATTGGCCTGCACACCTGCGGGATGTTCCAAATAAGTGTTTGATGAGCATTCCTCAACTTTATCAGTATTTATTGCCACCTTTCCCAACGTCTTCGTCACGTGTTGCTGGCATCAAATTCTAAAGTTAATGATTATTTGCCAAAAAACAATAACGTTTATCAGTTTGAACATGAAATATGTTGTCTTTGTAGCATATTCAACTGAATATGGGTTGAAAATGATTCTGTTTATATTTACATCAAACACAATTTCCCAACTCAAATGGAAACAGGGTTTGTAAAACATTCATTAAAATTTAAACACATTTTGAGGACCAGGACATGTTTAAAATAAACGCTCCTTCCGCCCGCCTTTTCAATCCAAACACACCGGGGCTCAAACCCGAGGACCTGCAGGACTTCCTGTTTGGTCTGGTCCTGAGGCGTTAAATAAACAGCAGCTGATGGATGGTCTTTGTGGTCCGGTCTTGTTTGGACCCAGGCCTCCATGCTGGAACCCTGCTGACTTTGTCCCGGGTCTGAAGTGGTCTAGTGGTGTGGTGTTGGGATGGCAGTCATACTCTCTGTGATGTGGTCTTGGTCCTGGTCCTGCCTGGAAGTCAGATGGAAGAACCAGTGGGATTGTGGGAAGTGTCCAGATGGGAGGGGGCGAGGGGGTGGAGTTGGGGGGGGGGGCTGGTGGCCCAGGGTGGTCTCTGCTGCCGGGGTCCTACATCTCTGCTCATCCAGGCGTGAGTCTGCTCTGCCAATTAAAGACACGCCCATGGTCTAGCCAGCAGCTTCCTGACAGTCCAGCTCCTTTCTTCGCCCTCTTCTTCTTCTTCTTCTTCTTCTTCTTCCCCTTCTTTCTCTTTTTCCTCTTCTTCTTATTCCCCTTCTTCCTCTTCTTCTTCTTATTTTTCTTCTTCTTCTACTTTCCCTTCTTCCTCTTCTTGTCTTTCTTCTTCTTCTTCTTCTTCCACTTATTCTTCTTCCTCTTTCTCTTCTTCTTCTTCTTCTTCTTCCTCTTTCTCTTCTTCTTCTTCCTCTTCTTTTTCTTCTTCCTCTTTCTCTTCTTCTTCTTCTTCTTCTTCCTCTTTCTCTTCTTCTTCTTCCTCTTCTTCTTCTTCTTCTTCTTCCCCTTCTTTCTCTTTTTCCTCTTCTTCTTATTCCCCTTCTTCCTCTTCTTCTTCTTATTTTTCTTCTTCTTCTATATTCCCTTCTTCCACTTCTTGTTTTCCTTCTTCCTCTTCTTCTTTTTCTTCCACTTATTCTTCTTCCGCTTTCTCTTCTTCTTCTTATTCCCCTTCTTCCTCTTCTTCTTCTTATTTTTCTTCTTCTTCTATATTCCCTTCTTCCTCTTCTTGTTTTCCTTCTTTTTCTTCCACTTATTCTTCTTCCTCTTTCTCTTCTTTTTCTTCTTCTTCTTCTTCTTCTTCTTATTCTTCCACTAATTCTTCTTCCTCTTTCTCTTCTTCTTCTTCTTTTTCTTCTTCTTCTTCTTCTTATTATTATTATTCCCCTTCTTCCTCTTCTTCTTCCCCTTCTTTCTCTTTCTTCTTCTTCTTCTTTTTCTTCTTCCTCTTTCTCTTCTTCTTCTTCTACTTCTTCTTCTTCCACTTCTTCTTCTTCCTCTTTCTCTTGTTCTTCTTCTTCTTCTTCTTCCCCTTCTTTCTCTTTTTCCTCTTCTTCTTATTCCCCTTCTTCCTCTTCTTCTTCTTATTTTTCTTCTTCTATATTCCCTTCTTCCTCTTCTTGTTTTCCTTTTTCTTCTTTTTCTTCTTCTTCTTCTTCCACTTCTTCTTCTTCCTCTTTCTCTTCTTTTTCTTCTTCTTCTTCTTCTACTTCTTCTTCTTCTTCCACTTCTTCTTCTTCCTCTTTCTCTTCTTCTTCTTCTTCTTCTTCCCCTTCTTTCTCTTTTTCCTCTTCTTCTTATTCCCCTTCTTCCTCTTCTTCTTCTTATTTTTCTTCTTCTTCTATATTCCTTCTTCCTCTTCTTGTTTTCCTTCTTCTTCTTCGTCTTCTTCTTCTTCCACTTATTCTTCTTCCTCTTTCTCTTCTTTTATTTCTTCTTCTTCTTCTTCTTCCACTAATTCTTTTTCCTCTTTCTCTTCTTCTTCCTCTTCTTCTTCTTTTTCTTCTTCTTCTTCTTATTATTATTCCCCTTCTTCCTCTTCTTCTTCCCCTTCTTTCTCTTTCTTCTTCTTCTTTTTGTCTTCTTCTTTTTCTTCTTCTTCTTCTTCCTCATCTTCCCCTTATTCCCTTCCTTCCTGTTCTTATTGTTATTCTTTTCCTTTTCCCTTTCTTCCCCTTCTCCTTCTTGCTATTCTTCTTCCTCTTTTTATTCCCCTCCTTCCCCTTCCTTGTCTTATTATTCTTCACGTCTTCTTCTTCTTCTTCCCCTTCTTCTTTGTCTTCCTCATCTTAATCTTCTTCTTCTCCCTTTCCCCTTCTTCTTACTCTTTCTGCCCTCATTCCCTTCTTCCATTTCTTTGAATTCCTCTGTCGTCTTTCCCTTCTTCCACTTCTTTTTCTTCCTCTTCCTCTTCCTCTTCCCTTTCTTCATCCCACTTTTTTCCCCTTCATCCACTTCTTATTCCTCCTCTTACGCTTATTGCATTTCTTCTTCCTCCACTTCCTCTTCTTCTTCTTGTTCTCTTTGTTCTCTTATGTGTGACTGCCATCAACTGTTCAAATGTATCATCTCACCCTGTACCGAATAAAATAGCTTCAAGGGCGGTAAGCACAACCAGAAGTATTCCGTAAATTTGGCGTTACAAGGCGCACTGTTGAGTTTTTCAGAAAAAGAAAGTATTTTAAGTGTGCCTTATAGTCTGGAAAATACTGTATGTAGACCAACCGGCAGGTCGGATTTAAAATTTCAATGGTTCGTATTTAGTCCAGGTCTGAGGTATGGTACCCGTCACTTGATGCAACTCATTTCCTGTGCGGACCTCCAGGGTTTAGGCACTAAGGCCCCGACAAGAGTCTTCTAGCGCAGTATTCTGTCAACAATCCCACTTAACCCAAAAGGCTCTCCGAGTCCTTCCACCTGGATTATAGTCTCAGCGCCCGAGGTCTCGGCATGGCTGGCTCCGAGGAAACACCACAAGATCATTGGGTTTTGTGTCAGCGCCGTGCCGGAACCAAGGGCGGGGTCCTTAGAAGCGTCCGCCGTCTGCTTGTGGAACCAGGTCACCTTCCATACGGGGAAGACAGATGTGAGGAACATGCCGGAAGTCCTGAAGGAGTCCCCAGGATGACTTTATTTTTGTTCTTTGAAAGAAGCGCTGATGAAAATCTCCCAAGAAAAAAAAAAAGGTTGTTTCACAACGAAACTACTGATTATTATTTACGCAAAAAAATGTCTAAAAGCGTCCGTGTCCTTCCGCCCGGACTCTCGTTGGGACTATTTACTCCGCACTCCCCCCCCCCCAATCGCCCCTCGCCGGCGCCGCAGGAGGCGGGCCTTGTCGCATCAAAGGAGCGCCATCCTTCCCACCAACGGCAAGCTCGCCGCCGTGTTTTTAATGAGAGTCCACGCTGCGTACACGTCGTGCGTTCGATAATAAAGATGCCAAAAAATGTTTATTTTGTAGCACACGGCAGACCATAAAGGCTGCAACATGCACGCTTTGTCATGTTGTCATCAGGTCTTGTTCAGGGAGCCAAACCTCAGTCTTGTACAGAGGGAAGGGAGTCACATGGCCCCCTATTTGCGGCGGTTTACCTGACACGTGAAACGTGACAAATTGGAACCTGGCAATATAACCTTTCGGTTGCTATGCAGATTGGGCGCCTTCCTGTCGATTTTGGCAGAGTGCAATGCGGAAGGATTTCTTTTTTTAATTTACAGTAATGCACTGTTGAAAAAAAATAAAACGACAGCATATTTTTCTGTGAAAAAATGCAGCTCAGTCGCCAAAAATGCTTTTCCATTTTCAGTAATGCACTGTAAAAAAAAAAACATTAAACGCAGATTTTACGGTGAAAAAAAAAATAAATAAATAACATTGGTACAGTTTTTTTTTTTTTTTTTATTTGCACTAATGCTTTCTAAAAAATAAAATCAGCGCAAACGTTTATTTTTTGGGTTTTTTTACTGTAAAAATTATTAATCTACAGTAATGCACTGTAAAAAAACATTTAAAGCAGATTTTACAGTAAACTTGTAAAAAAAAAATGCAAAAAATAACGGTGGTACTCTTGTTTTTTTTAATTTACACTAATGCTTTGTAAAAAAATGTAATCACCAGAAATGTTTTTTATTTATATTATTATTTTTACTGTAAAAATAATTAATTTACAGTAATGCAAAAAAAAAATCAATTGATACTGTTTTTCCATTTACAGTAATGCACTGTAAAAAAAAACATTAAACACCGATTTTACGGTAAAGTAGCAGTTCAGTCGCCAGAATTTAGCATAAAAAAACGGTAGTACTGTTTGTTTTTAAATTTTTATTTTTTTTCATGTAAAAATAATTAATTTACAGTGATGCACTGTAAAAAAAAAAGACAACATATTTTTTCTGTGAAAAATTGAAGCTCAATCACATAAATTTTACCATCCAAAAGAAACAAACGATGATACTGTTTTTTCATTTAGATGCATTTTCTTTACAGTAATGCACTGTAAAAAATTAAAAAATAAAATGCTGATTTTTCTGTAACGAAAACTGTACTCTTTTTTCATTTACTGTGATGAACTGTAAAAAGACCCCAGATTTTTTTTTCTGTAAAAAATTGGCTTCTCAATCACCAAAAATTTTACCGTAAAAATGACAATGGTACTTTTTTCTATTCACAGTAATGCACTGCAAAAACAGGGAATGTAGATTTTACGGTAAAAAAAAATAAAATATATAACATTGGTATTGTTTTTTTTATTATTTACATTAATGCTTTGTAAAAAATAAAATCAGCGCAAATGTTTTTTTATTTGTTTTTTTGCTGCAAAAATAATTAATTTACAGTAATGCACTGTAAAAAACACATTGAAAGCAGATTTTACAGTAAAAAAAGTTAAAAATATGAAAAATAATGGTGGTATTTTTGGTTTTTATTTACACTAATGCTATGTAAAAAAATAAAATCACCACAGTTTTTTTTATTTATATATATATTTTTTACTGTAAAAATAATTAATTTACAGTAATGCACTGTAAAAAAAAAACATTAAACGCAGATTTTACAGTAAAAAAAGTAAAAAATATGAAAAATAATGGTGGTATTGTTGTTGTTTTTTATTTACACTAATGCTTTGTAAAAAAATTTAATAACTACAAATGTTTTTTTTAATATATATTTTTTTACTGTAAAAATAATTAATTTACAGTAATGCACGGTAAAAAACCCCAACATATTTTAAGTAAAAAAATGCATCTCAGTCGCCAAAATTTTACCATCTAAAAAAACACGATTGATACTGTTTTTCCATTTACAGTAATGCACTGTAAAAAAAACATTGAACACCGATTTTACGGTAAAGGAGCAGTTCAGTCGCCAGAATTTTGCTTAAAAAACGGTGATTCTGTTTTGTTTTTTAAAATTTGTAAAAAATAAAATCATCGCAAATGTTGTTTTAATTTTTTTTAATGTAAAAATAATTAATTTACAGTAATGCATTGTAAAAAAAAAAAAGACCAAATTTTTTCTTTGAAAAATTAAAGCTCAATCACAAAAATTTTACTGTAAAAAAAACAAACAAAAAACGATGATAATGTTTTTTCATTTAGATGCATTTTCTTTACAGTAATGCACTGTAAAAAATTGAAAATAAAATGATGATTTCTCTGTAACGAAAACTGTACTGTTTTTTTCATTTACAGTGTTGAACTGTAAAAAGACCCCAGATTTTTTTTTTCTGTAAAAAATTGGCTGCTCAGTCAGCAAAACTTTTACCGTAAAAATGACAATGGTACTGTTTTTCTATTCACAGTAATGCACTGTAAAAACAGAAAATGTAGATTTTTTACTCGGGGGGGAAGTAGCTTAATTTTCATCACAGGACCCCCCCCCCCATGTGGTGCAGCATGCAGGGGGTGGATTACAGCGTGTGGGGGTCACGACCCCGCCTGCTCGCTCCGACAGCTCAACTCCATCGATCGTCCTCGTCGCTCGATGCGTGGCAGCAGACAGCGTGCGGTCGCTGGTGCTCGCCGTGAGACCCCGTCGATAGTATATATATATATATATATATATATATATATATATATATATATATATATATATATATATATATATATATATTTGTCATAGGATGCCACCTGTGCAAAAAATCCAGTCGTAAAATTCCCTCGTACCAAAATATTTCAAACTCAACTGTCGGCTTTATTATAAGAAATGTTTGGGAACAACAGCAACCCAGCCGCCAAGTGGTAGGCCACGTAAACTGTCAGAGAGGGGTCAGCGCATAGTGCAAAGACTTTCTGCGCAGTCTGTTGCTACAGAGCCCCAAATTTCACATGACCTTCCAATTAGCCCACGTACAGTACGCAGAGAGCTTCATGGAACTGGTTTCCATGGCCGTGCAGCTGTAGCTAAGCCATGCATCACCAGGTTTGCAGGATGCCGGGAGAACGCTACATTTCGGACTGCATTGTGCCGGGTGTGAAATTTGGTGGAGGAGGAAATATGGTGTGGGGTTGTTTTTCAGGAGTTGGGCTTGGCCCCTTAGTTGCAGTGAACATAACGCTGAATGCTCCAGGACACCAGTTTTGGTCTATGTCTTAGTTATTCCTCTGCATTCGTCTTTGTTTCCTGTCTATAGTTAATGTCAGCACTCTTATTTTGTCTGTTTCCTGTCTTTCTCCCTGAGTGCTGCTTCCCCTCAGATTGGCACCTGGCCACACCTGGTGTCAATCAGCCCGCTCCTATTTTTACCTGCTTTGTCCTCCAGTCAGTGCTGGATTATTGTAGCTCCTACCGGTTGTTTGTCACCACTTCCTGTCAATGTCATGAATACTTTGCTGTAGCTGTGTTTACTTTTGTTCACTCTGCTCATGCCATAGTTCCTTCTTGTCACAGTAAGTATTTTGTTCATAGCCTAGTTTGTTATCCGCTTTGTGCGCACCTTCTGTTTGTACATTTTTGTTTTTTCTTGTTTTAGTATTTAAATTAAATCATGTTTACCTGCACAAAGCCTGCCGTCTTCTCTGCATCTTGGGTTCGTCACAATCTCAATCCGACAACCAAAACATTTTGAACAAATTCCATGCTCCCAACCTTTTGGGAACAGTTCCAACATGACTGTGCACCAGTGCACAAAGCAAGGTCCTTGAAGACATGGATGACAGATTCTGGTGTGGATGAACTTGACTGGCCTGCACAGAGTCCTGACCTGTACCCGATAGAACACCTTAGGTTTTTGAATAGATTTAGAATTGGTATGAATAACAATTGAGATTCAAATGTGATTTTTTTATTTTTTTTTATTTTTTTGCTGCACCGGTGAATTAGTGTTATAGTTGTTGAGGGGTCACCAACGTGTCCTTTTTTTTGCTTTTCTTTTTTTTCTTCTTCTTAGTCATGAAAAAGGGACGTTTTTGTCATGAAAAAGGGAGTTTTTTTGTGATTGGTGCACTATTTGTAAGTTTATATTGTGTTTTTTATGTTGATTTAATTAAAAAAAAAAAAAAAACTTTTTTTTTTTTTTTTTTTTATAAATAAAAAAAAACTTTTTTTTTTTTTTTTTTTTTTTATAAATAAAAATTCTTCTGCGGCCCGGTACCAATCGGGCCACGGCCCGGTGGTTGGGGACCACTGCCTTAAGGTTTAAAAAAAGCAAACATATTGTGGAGAGGCAGAGCCGACGGGCCGACGGCGGGGCTAGGGCAAGTGGCAGCCCTGTCCAAGATGGCGGCAAGGAGGCGGAGAATGCGGCGGAGCGGAGAGGCGGGCCGTGCCGGGAGCGACGCCACTGCAATCTACAATACATGTGTGGAGAGGCGGAGCCGACTGTATAAAAGGGGAGAAGGAGGAGCCATCAAGGCAGAAGGAGTTGGAGAAACAACAGCGGAGATCGAGGAGTGGAAGCAGAAGAGCGCACGACGACGCGGAACAACTGAAGGAGAGCGAGGAGCGAGCAGGAGGAGATGCTATAATAGAGTGCCTCTCCGCTCCGCCGCATTCTTCGCCTCCTTGCCGCCATCTTGCGCAGGGCTGCCACTTGGCCCGCAGCCTCTCCACACATATATTTTGTTATGATTTGAAAATGAAAAATATCAAAATGCCCCCACATGCTTAAGTTTTTGCGTGTGCCGCACGCTTAGGCGTTGTGTGCGCTGAAGGCCCGGTGAGCGTGACATCAGAACCGGAACTTTCCAAACCGTGGCAACAATACCTCGGCTGCGCTATGACAGCGACTTGTGACAAGAAGAGAATAGCCAGGGGAGCCCCGCCATTGGCCACCTCCGTGTGATGTCGCCGCCCCTCATCCATAAACCAATATGTGCTCCACTTTAGACGGGGAGGGAGGGGGATAGGGGGTTCTCGTGGGAGCAGATCACATGACAAGACGACTCCACGTCTTCAGACGCGCTCTCCCAAGGAACGTCTTCACTTAGCACTTGTAAAAGCGGCCGGCGCTCCCACGCGTCGCACCCGGAGGAGTTTTAAGTACAACACTCCACTTTCAGTCGAAACACGCAGAGAGAGGGGGACCGGCGTCTGTCAAGTCCAGAACTTGAACGCCACAGGAAGTAGGTTCCAATCCAGATAATAATTACACACGCATTTTAAGTCAAAGAACTGTCGAGAGAAATCTATAGCGCAGGGGTCGGGAACCTTTTTGGCTGAGGGAGCCAAAAAGCCGAATATTTCAATCAATCAATCAATGTTTATTTATATAGCCCCAAATCACAAATGTCTCAAAGGGCTGCACAAATCATTACGACTACGACATCCTCGGTAGAACCCACAAAAGGGCAAGGAAAACTCACACCCAGTGGGCAGGGAGAATTCACATCCAGTGGGACGCCAGTGACAATGCTGACTATGAGAAACCTTGGAGAGGACCTCAGATTTGGGCAACCCCCCCCCTCTAGGGGACCGAAAGCAATGGATGTCGAGCGGGTCTAACATGATACTGTGAAAGTTCAATCCATAGTGGCTCCAACACAGCCGCGAGAGTTCAGTTCAAAGCGGATCCAAGACAGCAGCGAGAGTCCCGTCCACAGGAAACCATCTCAAGCGGAGGCGGATCAGCAGCGTAGAGATGTCCCCAACCGATACAGGCGAGCGGTCCATCCTGGGTCTCGACTCTGGACAGCCAGTACTTCGTCCATGGTCATCGGACCGGACCCCCTCCACAAGGGAGGGGGGGACATAGGAGAAAGAAAAGAAGCGGCAGATCAACTGGTCTAAAGAGGAGGTCTATTTAAAGGCTAGAGTATACAGATGAGTTTTAAGGTGAGACTTAAATGCTTCTACTGAGGTAGCATCTCGAACTGTTACCGGGAGGGCATTCCAGAGTACTGGAGCCCGAACAGAAAACGCTCTATAGCCCGCAGACTTTTTTTGGGCTCTAGGAATCACTAATAAGCCGGAGTCTTTTCAAAATGTATTTCCGTAAGAGCCATATAATATTTTTTTCTAACACTGAAAACAACTAAACGCATGCATTTTTAAGTAAGACCAACATTTCTAGGGTATAAGAGGTCTATTATTCTTTGTAATAACATTGTTATTCTGAAGCTAACTGCGGAGGGGGTGTGGCCTGCGGGCCTGCAGCGAACTGGGGTGTTGCCAGGACAGGCCTCGAAATCAGCGACAGGTGCGTAGATGGTCCACCTGGGCCTTGATATCTAATCACCTGTCGCTCTGTTATAAGCAGCAGCCAGGAGGAGAGACGGGGTTGGGGCTGGAGCCAGAGCGTGAGCGAGAACGAAAGAGAAAAATACAATTGCTGCAAAGCACCTGAGAGACTTATCGAAAAATAAAACAATATTGTAACCCTGAAACAGGCTCTCATTTCGGTGCTTGGTGGTCTAAAGAACTCCCAGAGGGGCAAGCCCCACACTAACCAATAATAAATAAATAACTTCTTATCATTACGCAACTTCTTGAATAGGTGCGGTAGAAAATGGATGGATGGAATAAAAACGCATGAGAATGTTTTATATTTTGAACGTTGTTTTTAACACTGTGATTACAAGTGGAATTATTCATTACTTATCATGTTAAGCAATGTAAGCTCAGATTTATCCGAGAGCCAGATGCAGTCAACAAAAGAGCCACATCTGGCTCGCGAGCCATAGGTTCCCTACCCCTGCTATAGCGGGATGAGAGATTATCTGTCCGCGCCGAGGTACTCGATGTCCGTCCTCGCTTGTCAGCTGGCAGGGTCTGGAAACTGCTGACACGAGACAACTCGCAAAGCAGGATAACCTTTGGTGTGTCTGTGCAAGGTTGGAAAAGCACAGCTTTCAGCACAATTGATAATAACCATAGACACGGCCTTTAACCATGAGAGTTGTGTGATAACTTATACATCATTATTGTCTCCACATATTTCCACCTGCCCTTGCTGTGTTGGACTAGTTCTACTTGATCCAAGCTTTGCTAACGTCCCCCGCCACAAAGTAATAAAATCCATTTCGGCCAATACTCAAGGCGCCAATAAGTGATAATGTTAAATCGGGTCAACCCCATTAAAAACCCACGGTCGTTTAACTTTGAAGGGAATGTTCACTTCCCTCGTTCTGACATCGATATCCAACCCGGCCGTCTGTCGCCAGGACATCTGCATCACGCCGAGTAATGAGCCATCCCAGGAATTAATGGTCCTCTCCCACTGTCGTGTCTGGCGTGAGTTCTATCCGGGGCCCTCGAGCGCCGGCGTGGAGCACTACCTTTCAATTAGCGACTCCCGGCGACACCGGATGATTGGACGGACGCCGAGCGCTGAGGCGCAGGTGAAAACGGGCGGAGATTGCAACGGGAGAAAACGATCACCACGAGCAAGTTCATTCATCTCACTCCTATTGTCGAACTCTGTGACATTCATCCATTAGAACACAGCAAATATAGAAAGGCATGTTTTTACGCTGGAGTTCAGGGTGCGCATCGTGCGTTTATGTATCATCATTCAAAATATTACAATTAAAATTGTCACGTGTTCGTCGCACTTGCTGCGCGGAGTTGCCACTTCGTGGATGCACAACGACCAGTCAGCAGGAGTGCAGGTAAGAAACTGATTTTAATGTAATCAAACAAAAGAACACTGACACAAAAGTGGAAAAATAAAGCGCGTGCCTGCGCACGGAAGCTAACGCTAAACTTAGCAGGATACAAAAAGGGTCCACAACGGTGACGTGCCGAACGCACGCGAAGCTAGGACGGAACTTAGCACAACTAAAGCAGAGATAAGCAGAGGATACATACGTGATTGTTGCAAATAGTAAATAATGAGCCGAGGACGAACTGAGGAATCAGGTGGGCTTGAATACACAAATAATAATCAAAAACAGGTGTGTGACAGGAGCCCGTGAGGAGGAGCACACTACGTTGCCATGGTGACTAAACAAACGAGGAAGTGCTCAAACACAATGAATCGGCAGAGTCCAGAACTAAACATGAACAAACACATATAAACGGCAAAACAATAAACGATCCACTTAGCGGATCGTGACAAAAATATAAACAAAACACTTATCAAAATGAGACCAGAGCCGAAATCAAGGCAACTTAACTCCAAACTTAAGCAATGTGAACGTAGTATATTGAATAAAAATAAGAAATATAACAAACAGCAAATATAGAAACACGTTTTTACAATATAGTTCAGGGTGCGCATCGTGCCTTCAACCAATTGCAAGCGCTGCATCGAACTTTAACTACAAAGACGATGGTCAAGTTGACTTAATTCTTTGCATCTTACTTTTTGTTATTTTATCCGTTGAGTGGATAATTTTCCATGAAAGAAGGTATTCTCTGTCGATACAGAATATATCTGCTCCCAGCCAAAACAGGAGCAGCTGTTTGTAGTAATGGCATTTGCTGTTTAGTTGACATTCTCATGTAGACAGTTCACCATTAAAAAAGCAATCGAGTGTTTCCTCAAACCACCGTATTGGTGAAATCTGTAACTGCCACAACGCATTCATTTATCACCATTCAATATTGCAATTATGCTATAAACAAAACAATTATCAAAATGACACTGAAGTCGAAAACAACTAAAAACTTAACCAATGTGAACATAGTATATTTAAACATAAAAGAAAAAAGAACAAACGCAGCAAATAGAGAAACACATGTTTTTACAATGGAATTCAGGGTGTGCATCGTGTATTCAACCACTTGCAAGCCTTGCATGGAACTTTATCTACAAAGACCATGGTCATGTTGACTTAAGTCTTTGCATCTTACTTTTTTAAATTGTATCTGTTAAGTGGATAATTTACAATGAAAGAAGGTATGCTGCGTCGATACAGCATCAGTCTGCCGCCATGTGCTGCCGGCCAAAACAGGAGCAGCTGTTTGAAGTAACAGCAGTTCCTGTTTAGTTGACATTCTCATATAGACAGTTCACCATTAAAAAAGCAATGAAGTGTTTCCTCAAACCACCGCATTGGTGAAATCTGTAACTGCCACAACACGTTCATTCATCAACATTCAAATAATTAAATAAATATGAACTAAACAATTATCAAGATGACGCCAGAGCGAAAATCAAGCTATCATAGCTACACACTTCACCAATGTGAACTTAGTATATTTAAATATAAAAGGAAAGAGAACAAACACAGCAAATATAGAAACACATGTTTTTACAATGGAGTTCAGGGTGCACATCATGCATTAATGTATCATCATCATTCAAATATTACAATTAAAATATAAACAAAACACCTATCAACGTTACACCAGAGCCAAAATCAAGGTAACATAACTACAAACTGAACCATTTTGAACATAGTATATTTAAACATAAAAGGAAACAGAACAAACTCAGCAAATATAGAAACACATGTATTTACAATGGAATTCAGGGTGCACATCGTGCATTCATGTATCATCATTCAAATATTACAATTAAAATATAAACAAAACATCTATTAAAATGACACCAGAGCCGAAATCAAGGTAACATAACTACAAACGTAACCAATGTGAACGTGGTATACATAAAATGAAAAAGAACAAACACAGCGACTCGAATGAATGAATGAATGAATCGTTTATTTTGAGCCATGCAAACAAAACAAAAGAATGACATAAAATACAAAAGAAATATATATATACATTATTTTTACCCCCACATTGAAAACATTACATGTGACTAATCTTTTGTAGATATCAAGATTGGCTCAACAGGGAGTGGGAAGAAGTAAACTTATTAGGTCCCACCCCTATACATATACAATATATATATATATATATATATATATATATATATATATATATATATATATATATATATATATACACATTATATAATACAATAATATATATATAATATAATTAAATTCAGTGGTTGCTGCGTAAATGCTATATATCATCTATATATAATACATTTAAATTCACACACACTTACATATATACATATGCACACACACATTAATACACAACTTCACAATACTTTTTTTGTTTTGTTTTTTGCTGTATCCTTTTTAACCTCTAAAGCACTTTGGTCCAAATTAGAATTGTTGTAAACTGTTTGCCTTGCCTTGCCAGCAAATATAGAAACACATGTTTTTACAATGGACTTCAGGGTGCGCATCATACATTTAACCAATTGCAAGCACTGCATGAAACTTTAACTAAAAAGGCGATGGTCAAGTTCACTTAAGTCTTTGCATCTTAAGTTTAATTTTCTTATCCATGGATCATTTAGAATGAAATAAGGTATTTTGCGTCGATACAGCATCAGTCTGACGCCATCTGCTGCCAGCCAAAACAGGAGCAGCTGATTAGAAGTCGGATTGTCCGAGCAACCTTTTTTTTTGCTATAATCCTAACTCAAAATGGACTTTGACAAGCAAGATAATTTCAGTTGAGTCATTTGGTTTCGGGAATTGGGCCCACGGCCGCCCGGGGCGTAAACCTGTGGAGTATTTCCGTGCCCAAGAAGTCGTTACTCTACAACGCATGGCGTTTATGAAAACATGACAAAAGATAGTATGTTCCACGTCCCTGCCGGGCTGTTGGGGAACCTTGTGCCAAAAACCAGCCTCTGGAATTCCCTTCCTCTTACAGGTGGGCCCCTGGCTGTCCTGAGGGCCCACACATGGCCCCCCCAGTAAAATAGCCGACGCTGCTGGCCTCCTCGCTCCGCCCCGCCCCGGCGGTGCAATAATAACATCGCAGCGTCCGAGGGCAAGCGGCAAGCTGAGGGCCAGCAGCTGGAGGGCCAAACCAAGGTCATCCATCACCGCAAACTGGTTTAAGGGCCCGCTGCATATGGAGGATCATCTGCAGCTCACGGAAGTCACTTCCTGTTGAGTTTTTTAAGGGCGTGCTGTGCAGTGACCTCCAGGATCTTGCAGAGGTTTTGCCGCTTAATTGGGATTCAACTTGTGTCTCTAGGAATTTGTCGTCAATATTTTACCATATTTTTCAGACTCTAGAACGCACTTAAAATTATTTCATTTTTTTTAAAAATCGACAGTGCACCCTATAACCCGGTGCCCCCAATTTATGGAATAATCCAGGTTGTGCATACCAACCTCGAAGCTATTTTATTTGGTATATATGTGATGATAAGTGTGACCAGTAGATGACAGTCACACATAAGAGAAACGTGTGGACTGCAATGTGACACCAGTAAACAATAACAATGAAACGGTTGTACAGGGGAAGTATATATATATATATATATATATATATATATATATATATATATATATATATATGTATATATATATATATGTGTGTGTGTGTGTGTGTGTGTGTGTGTGTGTGTGTGTGTGTGTGTGTGTGTGTGTGTGTGTGAGACCATCATTGATACTTTAACTTAACAAAACAGGAAACTACGTTCTGGCCCAGGATAGCAGTGCCATGGCGTGTGTGTGTGTGTGCGTGTGCGTGTGCGTGTGTGTGACCATCATTGATACTTTAAGTTTAACTTAACAAAGCAGGAAACTATGTTCTGGCCCAGGATGGCAGTGCCATGGCGTGTGTGTATAAGGACTTGAAGATGGTGTGTAAAACATCATCTATGCAACATTTTGAGCAAAGAACCACCATTACATGTTACATAAACCACAAAAAAGTATTTTATATTCCGGAAAAAAAATCATGAATGCGCCTTTTGTTTGAAAAAGTGCGCCTTATGCTGCGAAAAATCCAACGTGTGTGTTCATTCTTAGATTAAACTCAGGACAATGTTGTGGGGGATTTGTTGTATATGCAGAAAATGCCGCGACCGCGAGGTCACAAATTCCTGTAGGGACCGACTCGGGTCCTCTGGTCAGGTCTTCCCAAGGCCGAAGAATTCCAGCTCCTCGCCAACAGACAACTTCTTTTTCGGGCATGGTGGCATTGTTCTCCACTGTAATCATCTCCGCTCTGAGGTTTTGGACTTGCTGTTTTAAGGGTTGGTCCATCCCACAGCCCACTCAAGAAAAAAAAGTGTGGGGGGCGGGGGGAAGATGCGCAGGCTCAACCCTGCTATTTCACGGCCATATATAGTCACGCTGCTCCACCGCGTCGCGTGGGCCCAGACTGCCTGTCTGGCTCTGGAGTTGGGTGTGGCCGCCGGGCGGGAGGATGGCGGGTCGGGTCGATCGTTTTTTTTTTTTTTTTTTTTTTTCCCCAGCCTGACCCTGACGCGGGGAGACACGAGCGTGGTGGGACGCCGCCGCAAGAGTCCCGACTGTATCAGCGGCAGGATGTTGTGGCGTTAAGACGTCAGCCTGCTGAATATCAAGCAGTCTTACCTCAACTTCCCTCCTGACTTTTTTTTTTTTTTTTTTTTTTGGGCTCCTTTACGACTGGCTGTTCAAGTACTCGCCTCAGAAGCGTGCCTCGCTATAAAAAGACACGTTTGAAGCAAAATTCTACTATGAGGACCTTCTGTATACCGGCTAATATTAGCTTGCTAGCTTGCAACTTGACTCTGGTACTCTTTGCAAAAGGTAAAAGGCTGTAAGCCAGTATACGAGTTGGCAGCTACTCAACAGCTAAGCACACTATAGCCATATGTAATAATCATTGAACAATATTGTGACAGTACCTCACTGTCGTGCGGGTTCCATGGACCATCAAGGAAGGACATTAATTTAGCAAGTTTGGCTCTCGTTTATTTTTTCTAATAAAAGTATTTTTCGCCGTCGTCTCTCCCATTTCTCTCTCTTCCGTCTCGCTCTTCAGCCGCCCCTGTCGTCGTCTGCGTCTTGCTCTTTCTCGCTTTCACTCCTCATCCACTGCCGCAGGGTCTCCGACTCCTTCTGCCCCGATCTATCCTCCTTCTCCCCCTTTTATACACTGAGAGGAGTAATGATTGTGTCCAGGTGCGCGACCCACGCACCTGATCTCGTCTGCGGCGTCGCTCCCGGCACGCCCCGCCTCGCCGCTCGCTCGAATACTCCGCCTCCTCTCCGCCATCTTGGGGCTCTAGCATGCTCTGTCGGACCGTCGGCTCCGCCTCTCCACAAATATAAAACCGCACGTTTGTGTCAAATAATGCATATTGCTTACACAAGCAAGGTATTCAAGGCACGTTAGAAAATATCCAGTAACAAACGTGTCCGCATCACGCGACTTTCTGCGTCCTGAGCTTTTTTGATGAATAACTGAGGGCCACCGAATTACATTTACCACTCCACTTCAATTTGAAAGAAAACACAATTTTGTTATCTGGTCACTGTGCTTCATGTGTGGCTCAGGTGGTAGAGCAGCGGTTGCAGAAAACTTGAAGGTTCCTGGCTCAAGTCTGTCACGGCGGTCGGTGTCCTCGGGCAAGAAACAAATTTAACACATTTCCATTTCTAATACAAAGTAGTGTTTGGTTCTAACTTATATCTGTCAGTAATATGTCTGTAGATACGCTATGGAAGCGTTAAAAACTAACGGTGTGATGAGTTGATATTATTCACCTAAGGAACTTTAGGTATTAGAGATGTCCGGTCACGCATTTGATACAAGACCGTGCATTTGTGTCAAACAATAATACTTGCGTATTACAAGCCCTGTTTCCATATGAGTTGGGAAATTGTGTTTGATGTAAATATAAACAGAATACAATGATTTGCAAATCCTTTTCAACCCATATTCACTTAAATGCACTACAAAGACAACATATTTGATGTTCAAACTCATAAACTTTATTTATTTTTTTGGCAAATAATAATTAAGTTAGAATTTCATGGCTGCAAGACGTGCCTAAGTAGTTGGGAAAGGGCATGTTCACCACCGTGTTACATCACCTTTTCTTTTAACAACACTCAATAAACGTTTGGGAACTGAGGAAACTAATTGTTGAAGCTTTGAAAGTGGAATTCTTTCCCATTCTTCTTTTATGTAGAGCTGCAGTCCTTCAACAGTCCGGGGTCTCCGCTGTCGTATTTTACGCTTCATAATGCGCCACACATTTTCCATGGGAGACATGTCTGGACTGCAGGCGGGCCAGGAAAGTACCTGCACTCTTTATTTTACAAAGCCACACTGTTGTAACACGTGCTGAAGATGGCTTGGCATTGTCTTGCTGAAATAAGCAGGGGCGTCCATGAAAAAGACGGCGCTTTGATGGCAGCATATGTTGTTCCAAAAGCTGTATGTACCTTGCAGCATTAATGGTGCCTTCACAGATGTGTAAGTTACCCATGCCTTGGGCACTAATGCACCCCCATACCCTCACAGATGCTGGCTTTTCAACTTTGCGTCGATTCAAGTCTGGATGGTTCGCTTCCCCTTTGGTCTGGATGACACAATCTCAAATATTTCCCAAATATTATTTGAAATACGGACTCGTCAGACCACAGAACACTTTTCCACTTTGCATCAGTCCATCTTAGATGATCTCGGGGCCCAGAGAAGCCGGCGGCGTTTCTGGATGTTGTTGATAAATGGCTTTCGCTATGTATAGTAGAGCTTTAACTTGCACTTACAGATGTAACGACCAACTGTATTTAGTGACAATGGTTTTCTGAAGTGTTCCTGAGCCCATGTGGTGATATCCTTTAGAGATTGATGTTGGTTTTTGATACAGTTTCGTCTGAGGGATCGAAGGTCACGGTCATTCAAAGTTGGTTTCCGGCCATGCCGCTTACGTGGAGTGATTTCTCCAGATTCTCTGAACCTTTTGATGATATTATGGAGCATAGATGTTGAAATCCCTAAATTTTCTTGCAATTGCACTTTGAGAAACGTTGTTCTTAAACTGTTTGACTATTTGCTCACGCAGTTGTGGACAAAGGGGTGTACCTCGCCCCATCCTTTCTTGTGAAAGACTGAGCATTTTTTGGGAAGCTGTTTTTATACCCAATCATGGCACCCACCTGTTCCCAATTAGCCTGCACACCTGTGGGATGTTCCAAATAAGTGTTTGATCAGCATTCTTCAACTTTATCAGTATTTGTTGCCACCTTTCCCAACTTCTTTGTCACATGTTGCAGGCATCAAAAATTAATGATTATTTGCAAATAAAAAAAAGTTTATCAGTTTGAACATCAAATATGTTGTCAGCTACACTTTCCATCTTAAACATCCCCCCAAAAATTACCGTATTTCCTTGAATTGCCGTCGAGCGCCAATTAATTTAAAACCTCTTCTCACTCCGGCGTTTACCAAAGTCATGTGGTAAATTTAGGCCTGCGCTTATAAATTTGAGTGTGATGTAAGGATACCATCATGAGAAGCACATTTAATTAAAAAAAGTTATTATGGTCTTACCTTTACTTATAAATGAAGTCCATTCGCAGCTCCTTCTGATCAAAAGCATGGATAACTTGTTTATAGAAGTCTTCCTTATCTTTCTTCGGTTTTAAAAGTCTCTCTGTCTCGATGGAGATCTTCCTTTATTACCTCCTGCTTCGATTGAAAGTCCAGTTTAGAAAACTGTTTTATTTTAGATATGTAATCCTCCATGTTAAAAGTGCAAGCGAGAGGTAAAAATAAACACACGCTGCTCACTTTTGCTGCTTGTTGTCACTTCTTCTGCAGCCGAGTAGTCGCAAGAAGGATCACTAGCGCCCTCTACCCCCAGGAGGCGGGAGCCATTTAATGACTCATATTTGACACACGCAGCTACGGTATATTAATAAAACATAGCTGCATACTGTTCTTTTTAGCATATTCAATAGCTTGGACCTTGAATCCTACTGAATAGCTCTTAATCTTCTTCCCTTTATGCGATTTCAAATGATTGAACTCAGCCTCCTCCATTTTGAAAATGATGACAGGTGAAGTGTCACTCGTGACGTGACGAGTTTGACCCTGTGGAAATTCTAGACATGCGCTAATAAAACGAATATTTTGCAAAACGAGTTTGACCCGGCGTTAATCCTGAGCCGGCGGTAATGCTAAGCATGCGCTAATTATTTTGCGAAACAGGTTTGACCCGGTGTCATGATCCACGACTTGGATCATGGCATGTTCCGGTTTTGTTCTGTTTTGTTGTCACCCTCTTTTGTATTTGACGTCCTTAGTTCCCGGTGGCACTTCCTGTTTTGTTTCTGTTGTCATAGTAACTCATTAGTGTCACCTGTCTCTAGTTTGTCGTCGCGCACCGGACTTGTGATTATCTCCTTATTTAAGACTTCCTTGCTTCGCCATTTATTCTCGGACTCTAATTGGCTTTTGATGCAACAGGTGACGTCGCCATTTTGCATTGTGTCAACTCTTTTGTATTCGGTTAGTTTCCATGCTATCTTTTATGTTTATTGTCCTAGTTCACATGCTAGCATCCATAGTTGTGTCTAGCTCCCACGCTAGTTCAGTTTGTTTTGTTTGTTAGTGCCTTCGTGCAAGTGTGTTGGTTCTTAGATTGTTTTATAGTATAAATAAATCATTTCCTTACCTTCACACTGTGTTCCATCTCCGCTGCATCCATGAGAGAACGCAGACATCACCACGATGCCACCCAAACGTTACACCCGGCAGTAATTCTAGTCAGGCGCATACTGTATACCCGGCGGCAATTCAAGGAAATACGGTATTTGGGAATGTCCAGCGGGCTAGATTGAAAAGCTCAACGGGCCGCATGTGGCCCCCGGGCCTTGCTTTAGAGGTCTAAACATTTCCAGGACTTTAGCTCCAGACTCCCATCTGTTTGCTCCATGTTGCCGTGACTGCTACCAGTGGTGGAAAAGGGTATTGCAACTGAGCACCGCAGTTAAGAAACAGATGTTTCTTTTTTTCTTTCTTTTTTTTAGGGGCGGCTGGAGGGTGCAATATATAAATATCACAATATGGATTCCATCGCCCGTCCCTCACAAAACGCGGGGCCACAATCCAGCGGTTGCATATCTTGTGGGGGGGAGTTGGAGACGTAGTAAAAACCCAGCAGGAAGTAGGTCACTACGCTGGCGTTTCGCGTGGATGAATTGATCATGAGGGTGGGGGGGGGGTCTTCCTGGCCCACTCAACACCGGGCCTCAGGTGGCGTCAAGTGCCATCTGGGCGTCAAGATGTGCCGATGAGAGGCGAGACGTGCCTTGGTGACTTCCTACCTTCCGCTTGAAGTGCAGCTTGAGCCCATCAGTCATGTGCCAACAGCTGGGGTCTTATTGTGTCCCCCAAGACCCCCTTTCTTCGCTGCCTCGAACACATGCCGCCATAATCGCCGCCTCTAAGACCCTCTCGGTTTACACGCTGACTTTTATTTTACTGGGCCAGACATTCCAGAACCAGATTTCCCCCGCTCTCTGACGACTGCCCCTCGGAAGCCGCAACTTCCTGCCCGGGCGGTCTGGTTCTGACGACCAAGGATTTTGTGGGATTTTGTCATGCATAGAGGATCTTTGACTTGTGTTAGTGTAGTAGGTGCTTAAAAAAAACAGCAGCAGACATTCCTGTTTTATGGAGGATCTTTGCTGTAGATTACTAAAAACAACAGAGGGGTTCTGTCACATATAGACAAACAGCCACAGTGGTGGAAATCCGCAACTGCCGCAACACATTAACTTGTCATCATTCAAACATTACAATAATATTATAAACAAAACAGCAGCAAACATTCCAATTATATGGAGGATATGTAACTATTTTGCTGGAAATTCCTAAAAATACTGTGATGAGGTGGCGATTTGTCCAGGGTGTACTCTGCCTTCCGCCCGAAATGCAGCTGATATAGGCTCCAGTGACTCTGAAAGGGACAAGCGGTAGTAAATGGATGGATGGATGAATTCCTAAAAATAGCAGAGTGATTAGACTTAGACTTAGACAAACTTTATGTCACATACAGAGGGTCTTTGCCCAGGTGCTTGACCAGGGTTTCCATTTTCATACAGAGCATGTGTTTGTCTTTGGAGGAAAAATTATTCGCTTCCTGTTTAGGATTTTCATGTTGGCAGACGTGTTGGGAAAAGCAATCGAGTATATCCTCAAACCGCCGCATTGGTGAAATCTGCAACTGCCGCAACACATTAATTAATCATCATTCAAATATTAATAATAATTGAACAAAACAGCAGCAAATATTTCTGTTATATGGAGGACATGTTACTATTTTCCTGTAGATTCCTAAAAATAACAGAGGGCTTCTGTCACATATAGACAAACAGCCGCAGGGGTGGAAATCCGCAACTGCCGCAACACGTTAACTTGTCATCATTTAAACATTATAATAATAATATAAACAGAACAGCAGCAAACATTCCAATTATATGGAGGACATGTAACTATTTTGCTGGAGATTCCTAAAAAATACTGTGATGAGGTGGCGACTTGTCCAGGGTGTACACTGCCTTCCGCCCGAAATGCAGCTGAGATATGATCCAGCGACCCCGAAAGGGACAAGCGGTAGAAAGGATGGATGGATGAAAATAGCAGAGTGATTAGACTTAGACTTAGACAAACTTTCTGTTACTAACAGAGGGTCTTTGACCAGGTGCTTGACCAGGGTTTCCATTTTCATACAGCGCAGGGGTGTCATGGGGGAAAATCTATTCCCTTCCTGTTTAGAATTTTCATGTTGGCAGACGTGTTTGGAAAAGCAACCAAGTGTTTCCTCAAACCGCCGCATTGGTGAAATATGCAACTGCCGCAACACATTCATCTATCACTATTTAAAGATTACAATTCTAATATGAACAAAACAGCTAGTTTAAAAATAAAGACAACTTCACTGCATCCTGTCAGTAAGATAAGAGTTAAACCAAGACAGGGCTAAGTCTGACATACCAATTCGTGTTTTGATACGCTCTTATAAAATATTATGATCGACGGTATCGAAAGCATCGTTAGCAGTAGATCATTAGTCATTTTTGCGAGGGCTATCTCCGTAGATTTGCCCTGAAACCGGATTGAAATGTTTCACATAGATTGTTAGACGCTAAGTGTTCATTTAGCTGCTCTGCAACAATTTTTTCGAGGATTTTCGAAATAAAGGGAAGGTGAGACACCGGTCGGTAGTTTACCATGAGGTCAGGATCGAGGTTAGGTCTTTTAAGGAGAGGATGAATAACCGCTTTTTTGAATGCTAGGGAAACAGTGCCCGAGGAAAGTGATAAGTTTATAATATTTAGCACTGATGAATAATTGGTTAGTGGTGGTATAGTACTGAATATGATGAGTATACCGGTACTATACTTGTACCTATAGACCGGGTTGGGGAGGAGGGAGACCCTGCCCCAAGTGGAGGAGTTCAAGTACCTAGGAGTCTTGTTCACGAGTGGGGGAAGAGTGGATCGTGCGGCGTCTTCAGTAATGCGGACGTTGTACCGATCCGTTGTGGTGAAGAAGGAGCTGAGCCGGAAGGCAAAGCTCTCAATTTACCGGTCGATCTACGTTCCCATCCTCACCTATGGTCATGAGCTTTGGGTCATGACCGAAAGGATAAGATCACGGGTACAAGCGGCCCAAATGAGTTTGGGTCTCTCCCTTAGAGATAGGGTGAGAAGCTCTGCCATCCGGGAGGAACTCAAAGTAAAGCCGCTGCTCCTCCACATGGAGAGGAGCCAGATGAGGTGGTTCGGGCATCTGGTCAGGATGCCATCCGAACAACCGGTTTAAGGCCACGGGAAAGACCCAGGACACGTTGGGAAGACTATGTCTCCTAGCTGGCCTGGGAATGCCTCGGGATCCCCCGGGAAGAGCTAGACGAAGTGGCCGGGGAGAGGGAAGTCTGGGCTTCCCTGCTTAGGCTGTTGCCCCCGCGACCCGACCTCGGCTAAGCGGAAGAAGATGGATGGATGGATGATGAGTATACCGGTACTATACTAGTACCTATAGACCGTACAACCCCACAACAAACATTTTCATGTATCAGCCCATCCCTACTTAATAACAGCTCCTACTATGACCACCTGCAGATAAATAGAGCTGCATAGTCTAAAAAAAAAAAAACAATCCTCCATCCTGGCCTCACCTGCTCAGTCGCTGCTTTCAGACCTCCCAGATATTTATTTGACTCCTCTTCAAACGCAGCCTCTGTCCTCCGCCCGGGACCCAGCTGTTCCCTAATGCAGTGGCCCACTTCAGTCCGATGCGGCTTTAATGACCAGGCCCTGGTCTCCTTTGAACCTGCAACAACGTCCACCATTCCCTCCCCCTCTGTCTTTTTATTCCGGGCTCCCGTCATCAACAAATGGTGAACTCCCAGGTGTGCGGCGTGGTGATTAATGGAGAGACTAGAAAGCTGCCACTAATTACTCCACATTATGTCCAGAAATAAACGCATTTATACACAATCCCGTCAATTACGCTGTGTCGTCACTTCTCTCCTTAATTAAAACTCTCATCAGCATTTCAATAGGACATTTTAGGGTCCTTGGCCCATGGCAAAGGACTCCTGTGGAGTCCTTTGCCATGGGCCAAGGACCCTATTGAAACTGCTGTGTTTTATTATTATTCCGCACCTACGCGCTGTAATTTGACCCCCTTAACATGCTTCAAAACTCACCAAATTTGACACACACGTCGGTATAGGAAACTTTCCCAACATATTAAGCAACCAATCCCCCAAAATTAAAATTGCGCTCTAGCGCCCCCTAGGAAAAAAAATTACAGACAAAACTGCATGTAACTTCTGTTAGGAATGTCATAGCGACATGAAACAAAAACTCCTATGTAGGTCTGACTTAGACCCAATTTTCATACACTCACTTCTTTCAGCAAAAATCTACAGGAAGTTGGCAAAAACCCTTTCAAAATAAAATTTTCGCCAAAAATGCAATTTTTGCCTCTTTGCGCTGTAATTTGACCCCTTTAAAATGCTTCAAAAGTCAGCAAACATGGCGCACACATAAGGACTGGCGAATATTGCGATCTAATGAAAAAACCAAACCCCAAAACTCAAAATTGCGCTCTAGCGCTATTTTTGAATAAAACACTGAAAAAACTGCTCCTCGGAAGAAAACACAGACAAAACTGCTTGTAACTTCCGGTAAGAATGTCGGAGAGACATGAAACAAAAACCTCTATGTAGGTCTCGCTTAGACCTACATTTCATAGATTGACAACCCCCGACAAAAATAAACAGGAAGTTTGCAATCCCCCCTTCAAAACAAAAGTTTTGTAAAAACCGGTCACCTTTCTTCAAACACTATCTCCTCTGAGTGCGTTTGTTGTTTTTGCTTCAAACTCGCACAGGAGAGGGATTGAACCCTTCTGATTAAAAGTATAGAACAGAGTTTTGATAAGTTCTCAGGTTTTGATGTTACGCGCCTTCAAAGAACCCCTGTGCAAAGTCTCCTAAACAAATGTCATTTTTGCCTCTTTGAGCTGTTATTTGACCCCCTTAAAATGCTTCTAAACTCACCAAACTTGACACACACATCAGGTCTGGCAAAAATTGCGATCTGATGAAAAAAATCCTAACCTCAAAACTCAAAATTGCGCTCTACCGCCCCCCTAGGAATACAACACGGACAAACTGCTCCTAGGAAGAAAACACAGACAAAACTGCTGGTAACTTCCGGTAGGAATGTCAGAGAGACATGAAACAAAAAACACTATGTAGGTCTCACTTTGACCTATATTTTAATAATTAACATACTTTAGCAAAAATCAACAGGAAGTTTGACATTTTCATTTTCACTAATGCATTACCTTCACAATGCATTAGATTCTCAAAATAGTGGCTCCAAATAGTGGCTCCAAGGCGTCTTCTAACGCGGGTCTCGGGGGCAGCAGCCAAAGGCGGACCCGACCAACGCTGCTTGCAGCTTTAAGTTTTTTTTGCTTCCCTACTTTTCTCAGGTTGCAGGATGTTCATAAACGACACGCTCGAGGCCGCGTGATGCTTCTATTTATATCCTCGTGGAAATGACTCCACGTGTTATGCTTCGCTAATTAGGGCGATTCGATTAAAACATTCATGTATATATATATATATATATATATATATTTTTTTTTTTGCCAGGCAGAAATGACGATTGATGTGTTTTTTTGTTCTTTTTTTTTAATCATTGAAATAGTTCGACAGGAATGGAATGAAATACCCGGGACGAAAGATAAAGCTGTCAAGAGAAGTGTCGTTTTTTTTTTTTTTTTTTTTTTTCTTAGGTCCGTCGCTCTGTCAACAAACTTCTACAAAAGCCAAAACTAGTGAAGTTATGTAAATAGTAAATAAAAAGAGAATACAATGATTTTCAAACCCTTTTCAACTTATATTCAATTGAACAGACTGCAAAGACAAGATATTTCATGTTCACACTGAGAAACTTTGTTATTTTTTGCAAATAATCATGAACTGGGAATTTAATGGCAGCAAAGCATTGCAAAAAAGGCATTTTTACCAGTGTGTTACATGGCCTTTCCTTTTAACAACACTCAGTAAAGGTTTAGGAACTGAGGAGACACATTTTTGAAATGGAATTCTTTCCCATTTTTGCTTGATGTACAGCTTAAGTTGTTCAACAGACTTCTTTCTCATATTTTAGCCTTCACGCATTTTCAATGGGAGACAGGTCTGGACTACAGGCAGGCCAGTATAGTACCTGCACTCTTTTACTATGAAGCCACGCTGTTGTAGAGCCTGGCTTGGCATCGTCTTGCTGAAATAAGCAGGGGCGTCCATGATAACGTCGCTTGGATGGCGACGTATGTGGCTCCAAAAGCTGTATGTACCTTTCAGCATTAATGGTGCCTTCACAGATGTGTAAGTTACCCATGCCTTGGGCACTAATGCACCCCCATACCATCACACATGCTGGCTTTTCAACTTTCTGTCTAGAACAGTCTGTACCGGACAACACGACGTCCACCGATTCCAAAAAACTATTTGAAATGTGGACTCGTCGGACCACAGAACACTTTTTCCACTTTGCATCAGTCCATCTAAGATGAGCTCAGACCCCGGGTGTTGTTGATAAATGGCTTTGGCTTTGCATAGTAGAGTTTTAACTTGCGCTTACAGATGTAGCCACCAACTGTAGTTACTGACAGTGGTTTTCTGAAGTGTTTCCTGAGCCCATGTGGTGATATCCTTTACACAGCGATGTCGCATTTTGATGCAGTCCTGACTGGAAGACAAAGTGGGTACAAATAGGAGTGGGCTGATTGACAACAGGTGTGGCCAGGTGCCAATCAGCCCCAGATGAGGTGACAACAACACACAGGGAGACAAACAGGAAGCTGAACCAAAATAAGAGCACTTGACAGGAACTAAGGACAGGAGATACTAAACACAGAGGAAACAAAGACAAATGCAGAGGAAAAAACTAAAACATAGACAAACTGTCAGGGGAAAGCCTGACACTTACAGTAAAATTCCGATGACTGAACTGCCTGTTTTGTTTTTTTGTTTTGTTTTCTTTAACACAGGCAAGGTATGAAACCTAATTATCGCGGGCGGGAAGGAAGACAAGGAAAAAGTCGAGCAAATATCCCTGTGACACTCGGAAGGTGTCACTTTGTCGATGCCAGGTGAGAAGTGACGAGAGGAAAAAATAAAATAAATAAAAATGTGACGAAAGTAGGACAATCTTTTTCCATCGACTCCGGTAGGCGTGACGGGATGATCTCACCAAGATGGCGTCCTCAAACTGACGGGCCTCGCTGCCTCCGAAGCAGACGTGTTTGGATTTTTTTTTTTTCCCGCCACGTCTTTTGTCCAAAGAGAGACGGCTAATGACCCGCTTCCGCGCGGCGACATGAAAGCACGGCGGAGGCCGACTGATGCGAGTCCCGAGTCGACATCAGACCGACCTTTCTCCCGTCGCTTGCTTCAATCATCTCCCTAAAAAAAAAAACGGCGGCTACCAGGGGAGATGATTAGACTCCGGCGCCGGCTTCTCTATTCCAATCACGCATTTGTATTTAAAATTTTTCTTTCCCCCCCCGTGGTCTCCGCGCCGTGTCGGCTTCTTTCAAGCAGCGCCAAGCAGATTGGCGCAAAAATAAACAAAATAACGACGGAGAAACCCTCACCCGCCGCGGAAAACGCGGTTTACAGTCGTGATTAAAGTGCCATAATGACCTTGGAAGACACACACAAAAAAAAAAAAAAACACAAAAAGAAACCCCACCCCTGTTCCTTGATCTCAGGCTTTTGGCAAAATGCACAGATGTATCACACAGCGCGCTAATTAATAAGCGCCAGGCTACACTGAACACTAAAAATGGCGTGATTAGCATGCCGGACCCCCGCCCCCGGTATCCTGGCGACGACTGCTAATTGCGGCTGTGTCAATTAAGAGCGACCCTGACGACCCGCCGGGTGACGTCTTCTCTTAGCCGGGAAATGAAGTGGGGAACACACACTCCGAGTTAACTTTCAGTTTCGATCGTTGCAGCCTCGGAAGCAGATGAGGAACCCAGTGCTATTGGATTGCTATTGTTTCTATTCATTATTTTGTACAGAACCAGGTGTTTATCTTCAAATTCGACTCACCTCTCTGTATTTTAGACAGTGTGAGCATTTGGGTGGTTTCTCCCCTCCATATATTAGCCGCAACGGACTATATAAGCTGTTATTTACACTGAGATATTTTGGGAATATACATATCTGAATTGTTTTGTCTGTAACAGGGCAGTAAATCGGTCGATTCAACAAAACAGAAGCCATCACCGTGGCAAAATGCACATTAATTAGCACCGCGTGCTAATTAATAAGCGCCACGCTACACTAAACATTAAAAATGGTGTGATTAGCATGCCGGACCCCCGCCCCTGGTCTCCTGGCGATGAATGCTAATTACGGCTGTGTCAATTAAGAGCGACCATGACGACCCGCCGGGTGACGTCTTCTCTTAGCCGGTGGAACGTGACGGGGACTGAAAACACTCGGTTGGAGACGGTGGAGGAATATTTTTTTTTCCAGCGCGGGGAACACATGTGCCGAGTTAACTTTCAGTTTCGATCGTTGCAGCCTCGGTGGTCAGAAGCCGATGAGGAACCCAGTGCTCTCGTATTGCTATTGTTTCTATTCATTATTTTGTACAGAACCACGTGCTTATCTTCAAATTGGACTCACTTCTCATTATTTTAGACAGCCTGAGCATCTGGGTGGTTTCTCCCCTCCATATATTAGCCGCCGCAGACTATAAACCGCAGGTATATTCGTCGCAAAATGCGTTATTTACACTGAGATTTCTTGGGAATGTACATATCTGAATTGTTTTGTCTGTAACAGGGCAGTAAATCGGCCGATCGGACAAAACAGAAGCCATCGCCGTGGCAAAATGCACAGATGTATCGCAGCGCGTGCTAATTAATAAGCGCCGCGCTACACTAAACAATAAAAATGGCGTGATTAGCATGCCGGACCCCCGCCTCCGGTCTCCTGGCGATGACTGCTAATTGCGGCTGTGTCAATTAAGAGCGACCCTGACGACCTGCCGGGTGACGTCTTCTCTTAGCCGGTGGAACGTGACAAGAAATGAAGTGGGGAACACACGCTCCAAGTTAACTTTCAGTTTCGATTGTTGCAGCCTCAGAAGCAGATGAGGAACCCAGTGCTATCATTTTGCTATTGTTTATATTCATTATTTTGTACAGAACCACGTGTTTATCTTCAAATTCGACTCACCTCTCTGTATTTAAGACAGCCTGAGCATCTGGGTGGTTTCTCCCCTTCATATATTAGCCGCCACAGACTATAAGCCGCAGACATATTCGTCGCAAAATGAGTTATTTACACGGAGATTTCTTGTGAATGTACAAATCTGAATTGTTTTTGTCTGTAACAGGGCAGTAAATCGGCCGATCCAACAAAACAGAAGCCTTCGCCGTGGCAAAATGCACGGATGTATCACACCGCGCGCTAATTAATAAGCGCCACACTACACTAAACGCTAAAAATGGTGTGATTAGCATGCCGGACTCCCGCTCGCCATCTATCAGGAGATACTAAACACAGAGGAAACAAAGACAAATGCAGAGGAAAAAACTAAAACATAGACAAACTGTCAGGGGAAAGCCTGACAGTAAGAGTTTTTTGTTCACTGTAATTTGCTATAAAATCACAGATTTTACGGTTAATTTAGTTATATAATAATAATAATAATTAATAATTAGTTAATATTTTATTAAATAATTATTTAATTAAAAAATAATATTTTAGTAAATAATTATTGATAAATAATAAGTTAATAGAGTTGAATAAATACAATAAAACTAATAATAAATACATTTGAATTTAGTTTAAAGGCCTGGATCATGTTTTGTTTTGTCATGTTATGTTTTGATTTTGGACATTCAGTCACGTTTTTTGCACTTCCTGGTTTTGTTTGTTACCATAGCTACTCATTAGTTTCCCTTAGTCACGCCCCCGATCATCAGCCTCTCACACCTGTTTTTCATTACCACCGCCACTATTTAAGCATTTTACTTTTTGTCCATCAGTCTGGGATCTTCACACTCGCACCCATGCTGCACCTTCTTTACGCCCCTGGTTTATCTGCTTCATGCCTTGCTACGCTGTTCATTTTGTCCAAGTCAGTCTTTGTTTATAGTTCATAGCCAATTGTTTTCGTGTAAAGTCCTTTGGTTTATGTCCATTTCATGCCACCGAGCAGGTGTTTTTGTTTCCCGTTTGTACTATTTAGCCAAGTTTTGTAGCTCCGTTGTGAGCGCTTTTTGTTTGTTGGTTTATTAAATAAATATCACGTACTCGTGTCCACGCCTCGCTCGTGCCGATCCTCATCTGCATCGAAGAAACAATCCATGTCCAAGCCAAGTTGTGGCAGAAAGCCACTACTACCGACCACGCAGTCTGATAGTTTATATATCAATGATGAAATATTAACATTGCAACACATGCCAATACGGCCGCTTTAGTTTACTTAATTGCAATTTTAAATTTTGCGCGGAAGTATCATGATGAACCTCTGTGTTGCTGAATTTTTTGCAATTTGTTCAATGAATAATGGAGACATCAAAGAAGAAAGATGTAGGTGAGAAGCGGTGTATTGCGGACGCCTTTAGCAACACAAACACAGCCGGTGTTTCATTGTTTCCTTGTTTACATTCCCAAAGGATGATAGGGAAGCTTTAATATGGAACAGAGCGGTCAACCGGCAGGTTTCGGTGAGAACATGGTGGTAATAAGTCGGCTCTTAACCATATTTTCACTATATTAGATGGGATCTCTGCGATCTAACATTCAAACATTCCAAAAAATATGGTTTGATTTCAACAAAAATGTATTTATTTTTTTTCTTTTTGAGCAATTGATAAAGCATGTCCGCCAGGGGCCAATTATTGAGTAAACTGCCTCTTTTTTTGGGGGGGAATAATTTTTCAGATTTTCATGTAACATGCACGATACTGATCAAGCATTTATTTATTTGTTTATTTATTTATATTTTTTCAAATATTATTGTAATCAGACTATATTTTCAAAATGAACCGTTTTGGGCAAAGGATAAAGCATGTTCCCCAGGGGCCAATTATTGTGTAAACAGCCATTTTTGTCTTTACCATGTTAAGATTCCATCTAATATTCCCAAAAAATTGGTTTGATTACAAGAAAACTTGAAAAAGTATTTTTCCTTTTTGAGTAATTGATAAAGCATGTCCCCCACGGGCCAATTATTGTGTAAACATCCAATTTTTTTTTTTATTATTATTATTTTTTTTTCCATTCTTTACCGTTCCTCTGAATCTTTACCTGGTAAAGATTCATGAATAAGAAGACATAATTAACTTTTTCCAGCAACTGATAAAGCATGTCCCCCAGGGGCCAATTATTGTGTAAACGGCCATTTTTTTTCTTTACCATGTAAAGATTCCACCTAGCATTCCAAAAAATATTGTTTGATTTCAGCAAAAAAAAATTCTTTTTTTTTCTTCTTGAGCAATTGATAAAGCATGTCCCCCAGGGGCCAATTATTGCGTAGACTGCCTCTTTTTTTTTTGTAATACTTGTTCAGATTTTCATGTAACATGCACAATACTGATAAAGCATTTTTTGTATTATTATTTATTTATTCATATTTTTTTTCAAATATTATTGTAATCCAACTATATTTTCAAAATGAACCGTTTTGGGCAAAGGATAAAGCATGTCCCCCAGGGGCCAATTATTCTGTAAACGGCCATTTTCTTTTCTTTACCATGTAAAGATTCCATCTAACATTCCAAAAAATATGGTTTGATTTCAACAAAAATTAATTATTTTTTTCTTTTTGAGCAATTGATAAAGCATGTCCCCCAGGGGCCAATTATTGCGTAAACTGCCTCTTTTTTTTTTTTTGTAATACTTTTTCAGATTTTCATGTAACATGCACAATACTGATAAAGCATTTATTTATTTATATTTTTTCAAATATTATTGTAATTAGACCGTATTTTCAAAATAAGCAACCGATAAAGCATGTCCCCCAGGGGCCAATTATTTTGTAAATGGCCCTTTTTTTTTTATTTACCATGTTAAGATTCCAACTAACATTCCAAAAAATATGGTTTGATTTCAACAAAACTTGAATATTTTTTTTTCTTTTTGAGCAATTGATAAAGCATGTCCCCAAGGGGCCAATTATTGCGTAAACTGCCTCTTTTTAATTTTGTTATACTTTTTCAGATTTTCATGTAACATGCACAATACTGATAAAGCATTTATTTATTTATTTATTTATTTATATTTTTTCAAATATTATTGTAATTAGACCGTATTTTCAAAATAAGCAACCGATAAAGCATGTCCCCCCGGGGCCAATTATTTTGTAAACGGCCATTTTTTTTTCTTTACCATCTTAAGACTCCATCTAATATTCCCCCCAAAATTGGTTTGATTACAAGAAAACTTGAAAAAGTATTTTTCCCTTTTGAGCAATTGATAAAGCATGTCCCCCAGGGGCCAATTATTGTTTAAACTGCCTCTTTTTTATTTTTTTATACTTTTTCAGATTTTCATGTAACATGCACAATACTGATAAAGCATTTATTTATTTATTTATATTTTTTCAAATATTATTGTAATTAGACCGTATTTTCAAAATAAACCGTTTTGAGCAACCGATAAAGCATGTCCCCCAGGGGCCAATTATTTTGTAAACAGCCATTTTTTTTTCTTTACCATGTTAAGATTCCATTTAATATTCCCCAAAAAATTGGTTTGATTACAAGAAAACTTGAAAAAGTATTTTTCCTTTTTGAGCAATTGATGAAGCATGTCCCCCAGGGGCCAATTATTGTGTAAACTGCCTCTTTTTTATTTTTGTATACTTTTTCAGATTTCCATGTAACATGCACAATACTGATAAAGCATTTATTTATTTATTTATTTATATTTTTTCAAATATTATTGTAATTAGACCGTATTTTCAAAATTAACCGTTTTGAGCAACCGATAAAGTATGTCCCCCAGGGGACAATTATTTTGTAAACGGCCATTTTTTTTTTTCTTTACCATCTTAAGAATCCATCTAATATTCCCCCAAAAATTGGTTTGATTACAAGAAAACTTGAAAAAGTATTTTTCCTTTTTGAGCAATTGATGAAGCCTGTCCCCCAGGGGCCAATTATTGTTTAAACTGCCTCTTTTTTATTTTTTATTTTTTTAATTCTTTTTCAGGTTTTCATGTGACATGCACAATACTGATAAAGCATTTATTTATATTTTTTTCAAATATTATTGTAATTAGACCGTATTTTCAAAATAAACCGTTTTGAGCAACTGATAAAGCATGTCCCCCAGGGGCCAATCATTGTGTAAACATCCCATTATTGTCTCTTGCTGACAATCCAGCATTGCAGCATCCGTCCCTTGGCGGCGACGTGGCCGCACGAGTGCCGAGGAACTGTGGTTTCTCCCGCTGAGATGACGGCCGTCTTGACGCGGCGGGTCATCGGGAAAGCCGCCCGGCGACTTATTTATGTACACTCTGGTTGTGTAGAGTCCGTTGTGTTGTCGACTTCCACTCCCATGAATAATTCAGCTCCCCATCCATTATTTAGGGGAAGCGGGCGGAGATTTACACAGCTATTTGTGTCACCCAGTTTTGTTTGCTGGCATATTCAATAATTGTTTAATATATCAAATTGAGTGGGGGGCCGGGGGGGCCGGGGCCACTTCTGACTTAAAAGGGAGCGCCGCCTCCTCCTCTTCTTCTTCACTTTGTTGACATTGCACGTGAGCTTCATGCTGTAGATGTGTTGTTTTTTTTTGTCCCCGTGTGAGAGGATTGCCAACATTAATAATTCCGGCGAAGTGTGCAGGAGGTAAATTATGGGCTTCCGACGTCCTCCAGGAATGTGGGAAGAAAAAAAAAAAAAATACAATTTCCACCCGCACTCGCATTCCGGGAGATTTATTCTGAGCCGGTGCGTGTGGAATAATACTTTGGTGTGTCTCAACCATGCTAATGTACACACCTGCTCTCAAACCTGGCGCTACATCTACAGAAACCCCAAAAACCAGTGAAGTTGTCATCTTGGTAAATAAAAACAAAATACTTTGCAAATAATCATGAACTTAGGATATAATGGCGGCAACATATTGAAAAAAAGGCATTTTTACCAGTGTGTTACATGGCCTTTTCTTTTAAAGACCTACTGAAAGCCACTACTAGCGACCACACAGTCTGATAGTTTATATATCAATGATGAAATATTAACATTGCAACACATGCCAATACGGCCGCTTTAGTTTACTAAATTGCAATTTTTAATTTCGCGCAAAGTATCCTTTTAAAAAACGTTGCGGTATGATGACGCCTGCGCAATTTGTTCAATTAATACTGGAGACATCAAAGAAGAAAGATGTAGGTGGGAAGCGGTGTATAGCGGCTGCCTTTAGCAACACAAACACAGCCGGTGTTTCCTTGTTCACATTCCCGAAAGATTACTGTGAAGCCTTAATATGGAACAGAGCAGTCAAGCGAACATTGTAGAGGACCAATCCCAGCTATAAGTCGTCTCTTTTCATCACATAATTACACAGTATTCTGGACGTCTGTGTTGCTGAGTCTTTTGCAATTTGTTCAATTAATATTGGAGACGTCAAAGAAGAAAGATGTAGGTGAGAAGCGGTGTATTACGGCCACCTTTAGCCACACAAACACAGCCAGTGTGTCCTTGTTTACATTCCCGAAAGATGATAGTGAAGCTTTACTATGGAACAGAGCAGTCAAGCGAACATGGTAGAGGACCAATCCCAGCTATAAGTCGTCTCTTTTCATCGCATAATTACACAGTATTCTGGACTTCTGTGTTGCTGAATCTTCTGCAATTTGTAGTGGTTTGTGCAGCCCTTTGAGACACTAGTGATTTAGGGCTATATAAGTAAACATTGATTGTTTGATTGATTGATAATACTGGAGATATCAAAGAAGAAAGATGTAGGTGAGAAGCGGTGTATTACGGCCACCTTTAGCCACACGAACACAGCCGGTGTTTCTTTGTTTACATTCCCGAAAGATGACTCTGAAGCTTTACTATGGAACAGAGCAGTCAAGCGAACATGGTAGAGGACCAATCCCAGCTATAAGTCGTCTCTTTTCATCGCATAATTACACAGTATTATGGACATTTGTGTTGCTGAATCTTTTGCAATTTGTTCAATTAATACTGGAGACGTCAAAGAAGAAAGACGTAGGTGAGAAGCGGTGTATAGCGGCTGCCTTTAGCAATACGAACACAGCCGGTGTTTCCTTGTTTACATTCCCGAAAGATGACTGTGAAGCTTTACTATGGAACAGAGCGGTCAAGCGAACATGGTTCCCTACCACATGTCAACCGGCAGGTTTCGGTGAGAAAATGGTGGTAATAAGTCGGCTCTTACCGTAGTTATGAGCGGGGCTTGCGTTGTTCCTCGTCTACCTGTCAGAGAGGCAGCTGCGGACTCTCTTGCCTCCTCCCACCGGCTTTCACAGAATTGAGTTTTAACTTGCACTTACAGATGTAGCGACTAACTGTAGTTACTGACAGTGGCTTTCTGAAGTAATCCTGAGCCCATGTGGTGATATCCTTTACACACAGATGTTGCTTTTTGATGCCGTACCGCCTGAGGGATCAATCCGGATGGTTCTTTTTCCCCTTTGACGTCCACAGTTTCCAAAAAAAACAATTTTAAATGTGGACTCGTCAGACCACAGATAACTTTTCCACTTTGCATCAGTCCATCTTAGACGAGCTCGGGCCCAACTAAGCCGGCGGCATTGCCGGGTGTTGTTGATAAATGGCTTCCGCTTCGCAGAATAGAGTTTTAACTTGCACTTACAGATGTAGTGTCTAACTGTAGTTACTGACAGTGGCTTTCTGTAGTAATCCTGAGCCCATGTGGTGATATCCTTTACACACAGATGTTGCTTTTTGATGCCGTACCGCCTGAGGGATCAATCCGGATGGTTCTTTTTCCCCTTTGACGTCCACAGTTTCCGAAAAAAAACTATCGGAAATGTGAACTCGTCAGACCACAGAACACTTTTCCACTTTGCATCAGTCCATCTTAGACGAGCTCGGGCCCAACGAACCCGGCGGCATTGCCGGGTGTTGTTGATAAATAGCTTTTGCTTTCACAGAATTGAGTTTTAACTTGCACTTACAGATGTAGCGACTAAGTGTAGTTACTAACAGTGGCTTTCTGAAGTAATCCTGAGCCCTTGTGGTGATATCCTTTACACACAGATGTTGCTTTTTGATGCCGTACCGCCTGAGGGATCAATCCGGATGGTTCTTTTTCCCTTTTGACGTCCACAGTTTCCAAAAAAACAATTCTAAATGTGGACTCATCAGACCACAGAACACTTTTCCGGTTTGCATCAGTCCATCTTAGACGAACTCGGGCCCAACGAACCCGGCGGCATTGTGTTGTTGATAAATGGCTTTTGCTTTCGCAGAATAGAGTTTTAACTTGCACTTACAGATGTAGCGACTAACTGTAGTTACTGACAGTGGCTTTCTGAAGTAATCCTGTGCCCATGTGGTGATATCCTTTACACACAGATGTTGCTTTTTGATGCCGTACCGCCTGAGGGATCAATCCGGATGGTTCTCTTCCCCTTTGACGTCCACAGTTTCCAGAAAAAATTTGAAATGTGGACTATTCAGACCACAAATAACTTTTCCACTTTGCATCAGTCCATTTTAGACGAGCTCGGGCCCAACAAACCCGCCAGCATAGCCGGGTGTTGTTGATAAATGGCTTTCGCTTTCACAGAATTGAGTTTTAACTTGCACTTACAAATGTAGCGACTAACTGTAGTTACTGACAGTGGCTTTCTGAATTAATCCTGAGCCCATGTGGTGATATCCTTTACACACAGATGTTGCTTTTTGATGCACTACAGCCTGAGGGATCAATCCGGATAGTTCTTCTCACCTATAGCGTCCACAGTTTCCAAAAAAACAATATGAAATGTGGACTCGTCAGACCACAGATAATTTTTCCACTTTGCATCAGTCCATCTTAGAGGAGCTCGGGCCCAACAAACCCGGCGGCATTGCCGGGTGTTGTTGATAAATGACTTTCGCTTTCACAGAATAGAGTTTTAACTTGCACTTACAGATGTAGCGACTAACTGTAGTTACTGACAGTGGCTTTCTGAAGTAATCCTGAGCCCATGTGGTGATATCCTTTACACACAGATGTTGCTTTTTGATGCCGTACCGCCTGAGGGATCAATCCGGATGGTTCTTTTTCCCCTTTGACGTCCACAGTTTCCAAAAAAAACAATTTTAAATGTGGACTCGTCAGACCACAGATAACTTTTCCACTTTGCATCAGTCCATCTTAGACGAGCTCGGGCCCAACTAAGCCGGCGGCATTGCCGGGTGTTGTTGATAAATGGCTTCCGCTTCGCAGAATAGAGTTTTAACTTGCACTTACAGATGTAGCGACTAACTGTAGTTACTGACAGTGGCTTTCTGAAGTAATCCTGCGCCCATGTGGTGATATCCTTTACACACAGATGTTGCTTTTTGATGCCGTACCGCCTGAGGGATCAATCCGGATGGTTCTCTTCCCCTTTGATGTCCACACTTTCCAAAAAAACAATTTGAAATGTGGACTATTCAGACCACAGATAACTTTTCCACTTTCCATCAGTCCATCTTAGACGAGCTCGGACCCAACGAAGCCGGCGGAGTTTCCGGGTGTTGTTGATAAAATTTAAAAAAAGGCCAATCAGCATAAAAATATGAAATTACACACATTCAAATCCATTGCAAGGCATGATGGGAAAATGTGAAACACTCTTTCCACAGTCACCAAGGCAGATTCATATGTTGTTTTTTTTTTAGAACGGGTGCACGGCATTTACTTGTATGACCCAACCCGATTTTGATTGGCCGAGCGCGAAGCCGACTTATCCGGCGCCGGCGCGAAACGGGACTAATTATTGAAATCAACGCCGGCTGTCACGCTGAAGTACGTCGCCACTTAGCGTCCGCCCGACAACGACAACGCCGCCGCCGTCCCCCGCTCTTTAGTCTCCTCCTCGCCTGTGATTTATGGCGACTCGCTGATGCCGCTCGCCAGCAAATTTACGGGCCGGCGGCCGCTAAACGTCTGCTTTGTCAGCAGTGAGTCACCGTCATGTTTTGCGAGTCGTCGGAAATCGGCGTGTCGGAGGAGCTGGTAATGCCTTCCGACTATTCATCTCTGCCTTCAGGGCTTAATCCTGAAAGGAGGAAGGATGTCGCCCTCTCTCTCTCTCTCCCTCTCTCTCTCTCTCCCTCTCTCTCTCTCTCTCTCTCTCTCTCTCTGTGCGTGTGCAGCGAGGTGACGGCCGCACTTGATTGGCTTCAGGCAATTTGTCACTTGGACGCCGCCCTATGGCCACGGTCTTGGCGTGCTGGGTTTTTTTTACATGAGCATGACACCACTCGCCCCGGAATCGATCCGGCATAAAGAAATGTCAACCTTCTCCCCGGATGCCGGAGTACAATTAGCAGTCCCAAGTCCCCGGACTTCCTTCTTTCCTTCCAGGCGTCCAAAGTTAGCATTTCTATATCAGCAACGCTCGTTTTTCTTTGGCTAATCTTGCAATTGTGAAATATTCTGAATATACCTGTTAGCATTTTTTTTAGCGAATGAACAACAATTGTAAAAAAACGTCCGCATTAAAGTTCCTCGGGTGAATAATGCGAACTCACCACACCGGTATGTTTTAGCGCTTTCATGGCGAGTTTACTGACAGATATAAGTGAGAACGTTACACTACTTTATATTAAATATGGCAACAGCAAAGGATGAATGTCTCATAACAAGAAGATAAAGAACGTGGACACGCATAATTTTGCAGGACTTATGCAGATCCCAAATACAGATCAGCAGGTACCAGAAGGTAAAAAAAGCTGCAATACAAAACGCCAGATAATATGTCTTACCTTATACACACACCATAATAATACTCCTATGTTGAAGTACAGTACCATCCATCAAGTGGTGTGGCTTCATAGCTTACCAAAGTTCTACTAAAACATTTCGGTACACATTAGGTAATGTTGTGTATTTTTAATGAAACATGTAAAATGTTGAATCATATTGCAGTCTACACGTATCTCGTATGTGTGACTGCCATCATATTGCAGTCCACACGTATCTTTTATGTGTGACTGCCATCGTATCGCAGTCTACACATATCTCTTATGTGTGACTGCCATCATATTGCAGTCTACACATATTTCTTATGTGTGACTAGCATCATATTTCAGTTGACACGTATCTCTTATGTGTGATTGCCATCGTATCGCAGTCTACACATATCTCTTATGTGTGGCTGCCATCATAATGCAGTCTACACGTATCTCTTATGTGTGACTGCCATCATATTGAAGTCCATACATAGTTCTTATGTCTAACTGCCATCACATTGCAGTCCACACGTATCTCTTATGTGTGACTGCCATCATATTGCAGTCTACACATATCTCTTATGTGTGTCTCCTATCGTATTGCAGTCTACATGTATCTCTTATGTGTGACTGCTATCATAATGCACTCTACACATATTTCTTATGTGTGACTGCCATCATATTGCAGTCCACACATATCTCTTATGTGTGACTGCCATCTTAGTGCAGTCCACACATATTTCTTATGTGTGACTAGCATCATATTTCAGTTGACAGGTAACTCTTATGTGGGACTGCCATCGTATCACAGTCTACACGTGTCTCTTATGTGTGACTGCCATCGCATTGTAGTCTAAACCTATCTCTGATGTGTGACTGCCATCGTATTGAAGTCCATACGTAGCTCTTGTGTGACTGCCATCCTATTGCAGTCTACACGTATCTCTTATGTGTGCCTGCCATCATATTATAGTCTACATGTGTCTCTTATGTGTGACTGCCATCGCATTGCAGTCTACACGTATCTCTTATATGTGACTGCCGTCATATTGCAATCTACACGTATCTCTGATGTGTGACTGCCATCACATTGCGGTCTACACATATCTCTTATGTGTGACTGCCATCATATTTAAGTCTACACATATCTCTTATGTGTGGCTGCCATCACATTGCAGTCTACACGTATCTCTTATGTGTGACTGCCGTCATATTGCAGTCTACACGTATCTCTGATGTGTGACTGCCATCGCATTGCAGTCTACACGTATCTCTTATATGTGACTGCCGTCATATTGCAATCTACACGTATCTCTGATGTGTGATTGCCATCACATTGCGGTCTACACATGTCTTTTATGTGTGACTGCCATCATATTTAAGTCTACCCATATCTCTTATGTGTGGCTGCCATCACATTGCAGTCTACACGTATCTCTTATGTGTGACTGCCATCATAATGAAGTCTACACATATCTCTTATGTGTGGCTGCCATCTACTACTCACCCTTATCATTTTACCAAGTACCAAATAAAATAGCTTCGAAGTCGGTAAGCACAACCAGAAATATTACGGTCGAGTTTTGGAGGGGAAAAAACAATATTTTAGTTGCGCCTTATAGTCCGGAAAATACGGTAATTCCTCAGTTTACTGTATAATGTGCTGTAAAAACCACTAACATTTTTCTGGTGACATTTTGGCAACCGAGCTGCCAGTTTTGAGTGTAAAATCTACCGATATTTACGGTATAGCTCGGTTGGTAGAGCAGCCGTGCCAGCAACTTGAGGGTTGCAGGTTCGATTCCCGCTTCCGCCATCCTAGTCACTGCTGTTGTGTCCTTGGGCAAGACACTTTACCCACCTGCTCCCAGTGCCACCCACACTGGTTCAAATGTAACTTAGATATTGGGTTTCACTATGTAAAGCGCTTTGAGTCACTAGAGAAAAGCGCTATATAAATATAATTCACTTCACTTCACTTTTTTTGAGGCGGTCTCATTTGTCCGCGGCCCCAGAGGTTATGACAGAACGCCGTGTCTACGGGGGAGAGAATGCCATCGGTCATCTCTCCCGCTCTGCTCTTGATGTTTGTGCAGCCGGTCGAGGCGCACGCCGTCCTCGGCCTGATGCCGCCAGACAGTCGGAGGCCGCCCCCTCGGCGAGACCGGGGGCGGGGCCTCCGTCGGAGCGAAACCGGCGCTTCTCGAAAAAATTGTGGAAGAAGACTCGTGGTTTTAAAAGAATACACTTTTTTTTTTCTGCTTTGACGTGCCAGAATGAGGCCGATTCTGCTGGCTGAGATAAATGAGAAAGCGGCTCGAAAAAACCTAAAAGCTGCTGTGAAAAAGTCCTAAGGGGCATCAAAAGGAGCGCGGAGGAGTTGTCGGCACGCGGGGTGGAGGAGGAGATGGCGGGAGTGGGAGACAGCTGCAGCATCATTAGTGCATCAGGATCAATCCTGGAGGCCTCTTTCCCGCGGACACGCTCGAGCAGCAGCACGGTCCTCCTCCCCCTCCACCTCTCCACAACCCCACCCTCAAACGCCACTGCGAGGATTTCTTCTTCCTCGCTGCGTCCAGCTTGCTTTCCTCTGATTCGCTCGCTTCCTCAGCCAGACGTCCTCCATGAATAATATTCACCTCTCTCGCCGCTCTACCGCGGAAACTTCCGCCGCAACTTTGAGTTCTAGTTTGAGGCTGTCGCTTTATGACTCCTGGTAATGAACGTCAGGATGAGAGGCTCCCACCCTTTGGCACCTCCTCTATATAGCCCTAAATCACAAGTGTCTCAAAGGGCTGCACAAGCCACAACAACATCATCGGTTCAGAGCCCACATAAGGGCAAGGAAAAACTCACAACCCAGTGGGATGTCAATGTGAATGACTATGAGAAACCTTGGAAAGGACCACAGATGTGGGTGACCCCGACCCTCTAGGGCAGACCGGATGCAATGGACGCCAAGTAGGTCTAACATGATAGTGTGAGAGTCCAGTCCATAGTGGATCTAACATGATAGTGTGAGTCCAGTCCATAGTGGATCTAACATAATAGTGTGAGAGTCCAGTCCGTAGTGGATCTAACATAATAGTGAGAGTCCATTCCATAGTGGATCTAACATAATAGTGAAAGTCCAGTCCATAGTGGATCAAACATAATAGTGAGAGTCCAGTCCATAGTGAATCTAACATAATAGTGAGAGTCCAGTCCATCGTGGATCTAACATAATAGTGACAGTCCAGTCCATAGTGGATCTAACATAATAGTGAGAGAGTCCAGTCCATAGTGGATCTAACATAATCGTGTGAGTCCAGTCAATAGTGGATCTAACATAATAGTGAGAGTCCAGTCCATAGTGGATCTAACATAATAGTGAGAGTCCAGTCCATAGTGGATCTTACATAATAGTGAGAGTCCAGTCCATAGTGGATCTAACATAATTGTCTGAAAGTCCAGTCCATAGTGGATCTAACATAATAGTGTGAGAGTCCAGTCCATTGTGGATTTAACATAATAGTGAGAGTCCAGTCCATAGTGGATCTAACATAATAGTGAGAGTCCAGTCCATAGTGGATCTAACATAATAGTGAGAGTCCAGTCCATAGTGGATCTAACATAATAGTGAGAGTCCAGTCCATAGTGGATCTTACATAATAGTGTGAAAGTCCAGTCCATAGTGGATCTAACATAACAGTGTGAGAGTCCAGTCCATAGTAGATCTAGGATAATATTGTGAAAGTTCAGTCCATAGTGGATCTTACATAATAGTGTGAAAGTCCAGTCCATTGTGGATCTAACATAATAGTGAGAGTCCAGTCCATAGTGGATCTAACATAATAGTGAGAGTCCAGTCCATAGTGGATCTAACATAATAGTGTGAGAGTCCAGTCCATAGTGGATCTAACATAATAGTGAGACTCCACTCCATAGTGGAAATAACATAATAGTGTGAGAGTCCAGTCCATAGTGGATCTTACATAACAATGTGAAAGTCCAGTCCATAGTGGATCTGACATAATAGTGAGAGTCCAGTCCATAGTGGATCTAACATAATAGTGTGAGAGTCCAGTCCATAGTGGATCTAACATGATAGTGAGAATCCAGTCCATAGTGGATCTAACATAATAGTGAGAGTCCAGTCCATAGTGGATCCAACATAATCGTGAGTCCAGTCCATAGTGGATCTTACATGATAGTGAGAATCCAGTCCATAGTGGATCGAACATAATAGTGAGATTCCAGTCCATAGTGGATCCAACATAATAGTGAGAGTCCAGTCCACAGTGGATCCAACATAATCGTGTGAGTCCAGTCCATAGTGGATCTTACATGATAGTGAGAATCCAGTCCATAGTGGATCTAACATAATAGTAAGATTCCAGTCCATAGTGGATCTAACATAATAGTGAGAGTCCAGTCCATAGTGGATCTTACATAATAGTGTGAGTGTCCAGTCCATAGTGGATCTAACATAATCGGGTGAGTCCAGTCCATAGTGGATCTTACATGATAGTGAGAATCCATTCCATAGTGGATCTGACATAATAGTGAGAGGCACATATTCACTTTGGCCGTTGGAGGCACAATGTTTGGTCTCCCCTCCGCCAAATATTACACATTATTTTTATTAAAATTACAAAACAAGACTTGTTACCAAAGCTTTGTGTGTATTTTTTTCCGATCAAAAAACACAATCGTTCAGGTAATCAAGTGTTTCCACAACAGCGCACTTCCGACTTCTGACAACAACTGTATCCTACTTCTGGAAACAAACCCTTTTTTTTGTGTGTCCTGATTTAGTAAGAAACAACGAAGGCCACTATTTTTGGACAAATGAGGATTCACAACCTTATCTTTTTGAAGCTGAGTATACGGAGGATGAAATACTGTCTTCTTGAGTTTCGTATTGATCGTGAACGAAAGGCGAAATTCCCCCAAAAAAGTGATGTTCCCCTTTGAAGCTAAAAGCTAACAATCAGTATTTGCCCCACGGACCAGTTCCACATTTTCACTTTGGCCCTTAGAGGCAACACGTTCGGGCACCCCTCCGCCAAATATTACGCATTATTTTTATTAAAACGACAAAACAAGACGAGTTACGAAAACGTCTATTTTTTTCCCCGTCAGAAAACAAAGAACGTGGAAGAAGAATTCGGTTCCGTACATTCATCACCAGTCTTTGTTTGAGTGCTTCGGACCTGCCAGGAACTCTTTATTCGAGGCCCCTTTGTCGCTAACTCGCCGCCGTCATATCGGAGCCACAAACGACCTCATTGTGCTGGTCTTATCGCACATGACGGCACATCTTCTGTGTTTGGGGCTGCTCCATCATCAGGCGAGACGCTTACCACCGCGTACAAAAAACCCTTTTTGTGACAAACTGAGGCAATATCCACTCTGTGAAGCTGCAAAATGTGGCCGCTTTGCTTCCTCTTTTCCCTTTGCAAGAAGCACAATCCTGCAGGAAATCTCTGCTCAGCAAGCGCATTCATCACCTGAGCGTGTGTGTGTGTGTGTGTGTGTGTGTGTTTGTTCTTGTATTTCTACCCTTCTTGAGGCATGAAGAAAGAAAAGTATCTTCCATATGAGGAGGTGTGAACAAGTGATGACATAAATCATGGCCCCAATAACATCGCATCTTATAGAGAATGTCTCATTTGGTGACGTCTATCAAAATTAAGGCGCTTTTAAAAGTGGTCCCATTCTGGTCAACATATGAAATAACGAGTGTGTGTGAAAAAAAAAATTGAAGTGCGCCTCCCCTGGTCAACATATGAAGTGACAAGTGCGTGTAAGAAATTTGAAGTTGTCCCCCTTTGGTCAACATATGAAATGACAAGTGTATGTAAAAAAAATTTAAGTTGTCCCCCTCTGGTCAACATATGAAAAAACAAGTGTGGGTAAGAAATTTGAAGTGTTCCCCCGCTGGTCAACATATGAAATGACAAGTGTGTGTAAAAAATGGAAGTGGTCTCCCTCTGGTCAACATATGAAATGACAAGTGTGTGTAAGAAATTTGAAGTGCTCCCCCACTGGTCAACATATGAAATAACAAGTGTGTGTAAAAAAATGGAAGTGGTCCCCCTCTGGTCAACATATGAAATAACAAGCGTGTGTGAAAAATTTGAAGTGGTCCCCCTTTGGTCAAAAAATTACATAACAAGTAAGTGTAAGAAATTTGAAGTGCTCCCCCGCTGGTCAACATATGAAATAACAAGTGTGTGTAAGAAATTTGAAGTGCTTCCCCTCTGGTCAACATATGAAATAATAAGTGTGTGTAAGAAATTTGAAGTGCTCCCCCACTGGTCAACATATGAAATGACAAGTGTGTGTAAGAAATTTGAAGTGCTCCCCCTCTGTTCAACATATGAAAAAACAATTGTGTCTAAAAAAAAAAAAAATGGAAGTGGTCCCCGACTGGTCAACATATGAAATAACAAGTGTGTGCAAGAAATTGAAGTGCGCCCCTTTTGGCCAAAAGTAATTCATAAAATAAATAAATATGTTTATAGAGACATACTGTAATAGCTTGAAGTAAATAATGAAGATTAAAAACTGATTGCCATTTTTTTTATTAAAAAAATTAATAAAAACAATCTGTTTTTCACAATGTTTTGACTTTTTTTCTCATAAAATTGCGAACAATTTCTCATATTCTTTCTGTTTCTGTAATATTAGAATATTGTCTTGTAAAATATTTTTTTAATGCAAAATGGTGACATTATTCGTATAAAATTCTGACATTTTTCACAATATTGCCATTTTTTTAGTTGTTCTTGCAAAAAAGTGACATTTTTTTTAGTAAAATTGTGACTTTTGTCATTATTCTGCCGAGTAAAATTCTGATTATTTTCATGATACTTCTGATAAAATTGTGACTTTTGTCGAGGAAAATGACGACTCTTTTCATAAAATTGCCAAAATGTTAAGCTTTTCTTGTAAAACTGCGACTGTTATTGTGTAAAAATTCCAATTTTTATCATAATATTGCACATGTGTTTGGTTTTTCTTGTAAAATGTTGACTTGCGTTGAGTAAAATTACGACGTTTATCAAAATACTGCCAAAAGTTTTTTTGGTGAAATTCCAACTCATTTTTCACAACAAGCTTGTTTTATATTTGCAAAGTATGTATATATTATTAATGTTGTAAATACACATCTTTATATATCTAGGAAAGGCTGGTCCTAAAGAGGTAGGCATTTTTCTCAGGTCTCCAGAATGTCAGAACTACACAAATGTGTGTGAGTGGAGACATGACTTGCAGTAGGCATTTTTCTCAGGTCTCCAGAATGTCAGAACTACACAAATGTGTGTGAGTGGAGACATGACTTGCAGTAGGCATTTTTCTCAGGTCTCCAGAATGTCCGAACTACACAAATGTGTGTGAGTGGAGACATGACTTGCAGTAGGCATTTTTCTCAGGTCTCCAGAATGTCAGAACTGCCCAAATGTGTGTGAGTGGAGACATGACTTGCAGTAGGCATTTTTCTCAGGTCTCCAGAATGTCAGAACTACACAAATGTGTGTGAGTGGAGACATGACTTGCAGTAGGCATTTTTCTCAGGTCTCCAGAATGTCAGAACTGCACCAATGTGTGTGAGTGGAGACATGACTTGCAGTAGGCATTTTTCTCAGGTCTCCAGAATGTCAGAACCACACAAATGTGTGTGAGTGGAGACATGACATATAGTAGGCATTTTTCTCAGGTCTCCAGAATGTCAGAACCACACAAATGTGTGTGAGTGGAGACATGACATGCAGTAGGCATTTTTCTCAGGTCTCCAGAATGTCAGAACCACACAAATGTGTGTGAGTGGAGACATGACTTGCAGTAGGCATTTTTCTCAGGTCTCCAGAATGTCAGACTACACAAATGTGTGTGAGTGGAGACATGACTTGCAGTAGGCATTTTTCTCAGGTCTCCAGAATGTCAGAACTACACAAATGTGTGTGAGTGGAGACATGACTTGCAGTAGGCATTTTTCTCAGGTCTCCAGAATGTCAGAACCACACAAATGTGTGTGAGTGGAGACATGACATATAGTAGGCATTTTTCTCAGGTCTCCAGAATGTCAGAACTACACAAATGTGTGTGAGTGGAGACATGACTTGCAGTAGGCATTTTTCTCAGGTCTCCAGAATGTCCGAACTACACAAATGTGTGTGAGTGGAGACATGACTTGCAGTAGGCATTTTTCTCAGGTCTCCAGAATGTCAGAACTGCCCAAATGTGTGTGAGTGGAGACATGACTTGCAGTAGGCATTTTTCTCAGGTCTCCAGAATGTCAGAACTACACAAATGTGTGTGAGTGGAGACATGACTTGCAGTAGGCATTTTTCTCAGGTCTCCAGAATGTCAGAACTGCACCAATGTGTGTGAGTGGAGACATGACTTGCAGTAGGCATTTTTCTCAGGTCTCCAGAATGTCAGAACCACACAAATGTGTGTGAGTGGAGACATGACATATAGTAGGCATTTTTCTCAGGTTCCAGAATGTCAGAACCACACAAATGTGTGTGAGTGGAGACATGACATGCAGTAGGCCTTTTTCTCAGGTCTCCAGAATGTCAGAACCACACAAATGTGTGTGAGTGGAGACATGACTTGCAGTAGGCCTTTTTCTCAGGTCTCCAGAATGTCAGACTACACAAATGTGTGTGAGTGGAGACATGACTTGCAGTAGGCATTTTTCTCAGGTCTCCAGAATGTCAGAACTACACAAATGTGTGTGAGTGGAGACATGACTTGCAGTAGGCATTTTTCTCAGGTCTCCAGAATGTCAGAACCACACAAATGTGTGTGAGTGGAGACATGACATATAGTAGGCATTTTTCTCAGGTCTCCAGAATGTCAGAACTACACAAATGTGTGTGAGTGGAGACATGACTTGCAGTAGGCATTTTTCTCAGGTCTCCAGAATGTCCGAACTACACAAATGTGTGTGAGTGGAGACATGACTTGCAGTAGGCATTTTTCTCAGGTCTCCAGAATGTCAGAACTGCACCAATGTGTGTGAGTGGAGACATGACTTGCAGTAGGCATTTTTCTCAGGTCTCCAGAATGTCAGAACCACACAAATGTGTGTGAGTGGAGACATGACATATAGTAGGCATTTTTCTCAGGTCTCCAGAATGTCAGAACCACACAAATGTGTGTGAGTGGAGACATGACATGCAGTAGGCATTTTTCTCAGGTCTCCAGAATGTCAGAACCACACAAATGTGTGTGAGTGGAGACATGACTTGCAGTAGGCATTTTTCTCAGGTCTCCAGAATGTCAGACTACACAAATGTGTGTGAGTGGAGACATGACTTGCAGTAGGCATTTTTCTCAGGTCTCCAGAATGTCAGAACTACACAAATGTGTGTGAGTGGAGACATGACTTGCAGTAGACATTTTTCTCAGGTCTCCAGAATGTCAGAACTGCACAAATGTGTGTGAGTGGAGACTTGATTTGCAGTAGGCATTTTTCTCAGGTCTCCAGAATGTCAGAACTACACAAATGTGTGTGAGTGGAGACATAACGTGCAGTAGGTATTTTTCTCAGGTCTCCAGAATGTCAGAACGACACAAATGTGTGTAAGTGGAGACATGACTTGCAGTATTCCCGTAGCGCCAGGTTGAATTGTTGTAATCTTTAATACGTGCTGGCAAAATCTTTTTCCTGCCCGAGCCCGCTTCCTCATCTTCCCGGCAGACGCGAGGCCCCTTCATCCGTCTCTAATTGTTGCCGACCTCGCACATCATTTGCGTTGTCGGCCGTAAAAAGGAAACGGCGAAACCTTCCGCCCGGGGAGCTATAACCGTTTTCCAGCCTATATGCTTTCTTTATGGCCATATTTAGAGCCCTCGTAAATATGCGGGCAAAGCATCGGGGAGCGCGGGGCGGACGCCACCGCCAAAACGGCCCGGGCGAGACACCTGCTGGCTCGGACGAGTGGCGTGCCCTCGGAAAGTTCCGCTCGTGTAACCTTGACAACCGGGGGATCGGCGCTAGAAAAGGATACGAGATTTCACAGTCTGATAAATAGTCCTAGGGAGTACATTTTTCTACTTTGTACCTTTTTAGCCAGAACAAAAAATTTGAGTATTGATCGTATCGGAACCCTCCCTTCCCACATCAAGGCCACCGATGTCTTCAATTAGGCTGTCACGAGTTTGATGAGGGAGATTGTGTTAATTTCCATTGTCTGACAATGTTGATGTTGCCATAATGTCGCCATCTACTGGAAATTGGGAGTAACACAGGTTATGCTCCGAATGAAAGTGTGCACTGCATTCACTTATATGATCCTATGCAAACAACCTTCCCTAGTCATAGTGTAAAAACAAAAATCCAACCAGCACTAAATGTCAACATGGTCACTCATAAGAAGACCTGCTCACTGAACTTTGCAGATTTTTTAAAGCATGACTACACACCATGAACAATTCAAAATTAGACCAATTTAAATCACTCTTAACCCTTATCTTGTGTATGCGTATGTGTATATACATACATATATATATATATATATATATATATATATATATATATATATATATATATATATATATATATATATATATATATACTATATATTATATAATATATAATATGTGTGTATATATAGATATGAGTTGGGAAATTGTGTTTGATGTAAATATAAACGGAATACAATGATTTGCAAATCCTTTTCAACCCATATTCAGTTGAATATGCTACAAAGACAACATATTTGATGTTCAAACTCATAATCTTTGTTTTTTTTTTGCAAATAATAACTGACTTAGAATTTCATGGCTGCAACATGTGCCAAAGTAGTTGGGAAAAGGCATGTTCACCACTGTGTTGCATCACCTTTTCTTTCAACAACACTCAATAAACGTTTGGGAACTGAGGAATCTAATTGTTGAAGCTTTGAAAGTGGAATTATTTCCCATTCTTGTTTTATGTAGAGCTTCAGTCCTTCAACAGTCCGGGGTCTCCGCTGTCGTATTTTACGCTTCATAATGCGCCACACATTTTCCATGGGAGACAGGTCTGGACTGCAGGCGTGCCAGGAAAGTACCCGCACTCTTTTTTTTTTACGAAGCCGCACTGTTGTAACACATGCTGAATGTGGCTTGGCATTGTCTTGCTGAAATAAGCAGGGGGGTCCATGAAAAGGACGGCGCTTAGATGGCAGCATATGTTGTTCCAAAACCTGTATGTACCTTTCAGCATTAATGGTGCCTTCACAGATGTGTAAGTTACCCATGCCTTGGGCACTAATGCACACCCATACCATCACACATGCTGGCTTTGGAACTTTGCGTTAAAAACAGTCTGGATGGTTCACTTCCCCTTTGGTCCGGATGACACAATGTCGAATATTTCCAAAAACAATTTGAAATGTAGACTCGTCAGACCACAGAACACTTTTCCACTTTGCATCAGTCCATCTTAGATGATCTCGGGCCCAGAGAAGCCGGCGGGCGTTTCTGGATGTTGTTGATAAATGGTTTTCGCTTTGCATAGTAGAGCTTTAACTTGCACTTACAGATGTAGCGACCAACTGTATTTAGTGACAGTGGTTTTCTGAAGTGTTCCTGAGCCCATGTGGTGATATCCTTTAGAGATTGATGTCCCATATTCAGTTGAATATGCTACAAAGACAACATATTTGATGTTCAAACTCATAATCTTTGTTTTTTTTTTGCAAATAATAACTGACTTAGAATTTCATGGCTGCAACATGTGCCAAAGTAGTTGGGAAAAGGCATGTTCACCACTGTGTTGCATCACCTTTTCTTTCAACAACACTCAATAAACGTTTGGGAACTGAGGAATCTAATTGTTGAAGCTTTGAAATTGGAATTATTTCCCATTCTTGTTTTATGTAGAGCTTCAGTCCTTCAACAGTCCGGGGTCTCCGCTGTCGTATTTTACGCTTCATAATGCGCCACACATTTTCCATGGGAGACAGGTCTGGACTGCAGGCGTGCCAGGAAAGTACCCGCACTCTTTTTTTTTTACGAAGCCGCACTGTTGTAACACATGCTGAATGTGGCTTGGCATTGTCTTGCTGAAATAAGCAGGGGGGTCCATGAAAAGGACGGCGCTTAGATGGCAGCATATGTTGTTCCAAAAGCTGTATGTACCTTTCAGCATTAATGGTGCCTTCACAGATGTGTAAGTTACCCATGCCTTGGGCACTAATGCACACCCATACCATCACACATGCTGGCTTTGGAACTTTGCGTTAAAAACAGTCTGGATGGTTAACTTCCCCTTTGGTCCGGATGACACAATGTCGAATATTTCCAAAAACAATTTGAAATGTAGACTCGTCAGACCACAGAACACTTTTCCACTTCGCATCAGTCCATCTTAGATGATCTCGGGCCCAGAGAAGCCGGCGGGCGTTTCTGGATGTTGTTGATAAATGGTTTTCGCTTTGCATAGTAGAGCTTTAACTTGCACTTACAGATGTAGCGACCAACTGTATTTAGTGACAGTGGTTTTCTGAAGTGTTCCTGAGCCCATGTGGTGATATCCTTTAGAGATTGATGTCGGTTTTTGATAAAGTGCCGTCTGAGGGATGGAAGGTCACGGTCATTCAATGTAGGTTTCCGGCCATGCCGCTTACGTGGAGTGATTTATCCAGATTCTCTGAACCTTTTGATGATATTATGGAGCGTAGATGTGGAAATCCCTAAATTTCTTGCAATTGCACTTTGAGGAAAGTTCTAAAACTGTTTGACTATTTGCTCACGCAGTTGTGGACAAAGGGGTGTACCTCGCCCCATCCTTTCTTGTGAAAGACTGAGCATTTTTTGGGGAAGATGTTTTTATACCCAATCATGGTACCCACCTGTTCCCAACAAGCCTGCACACCTGTGGGAATGTTCCAAATAAGTGTTTGATGAGCATTCCTCAACTTTATCAGTATTTTTTGCCACCTTTTCCAACTTTTTTGGCACGTTTCCCTGGCATCACATTCTAAATGTATTGATTATTTGCAACAACAAAACAATGTTTATCAGTTTGAATATCAAATATGTTGTCTTTGTAGCATATTCAACTGAATATGGGTTGAAAAGGATTTGCAAATCATTGTATTCTGTTTATATTTACATCAAACACAATTTCCCAACTCATATGGAAACAGGGTTTGTATGTGTATATGTATATTTATATATATATATATATATATATATACAAACCCCGTCTCCATCAAAATGAAATGTTGATCCGGACGTGTGTAATCGGGTCAGAATATTCCCAATGCCGTGTTTACATGAAGCATTTACATTACGGTTAGTCCTTTAATCCGCTGAAATGTGTCCATGTCCCGGTGCACATAGCTGCTGAAACCCACCGGCAGCATCCCGACGACAACATCAGCACCAAAGATGGATGTTCACTCCCCCTGAGGAACGAGGCGCCGCATCAAAGATGCATGTCGAGCGCACTTAGTGTGAAGTTTACCCAAATCCTCTTCAATTATTTCTGTCTACTTTGGCATCGGGCACACCCGGAATCTTCTGTGACCGGGGCGAGGAGGAGTCAATCAGGGAGGGCGGGGCCCAGGCCGACGTTCCAATCAGGAAGCATTCTGTCCGGGGTGGCGTCAAGCGATGCTCGACCTTCCTTTTAGCTGATTATGAGTATCTCTCCGGCGCCGGCTCACCGGGGCGCCTTTACTTATCTCCACTCGGCCAGGCGGCGCGCTGAATACTTAAGGACCGAGCACGGCGAGGGTGGGGGTGCGAAAAGATACACTTGTTGCTTTTATCCAGTTTTTTTTAGTAACAGACATGTTCATAACAATATGTAACATGTGCAAGTTTTACCGTCTATTGATCATTTTATTCAACTGTTTCCATAGCAGCGCACTTTCGACTTCTGACAGGAGTGTGTTTGTTCTAATCATGGCAGATTTAGTAACAAATAATGTAGACGACATTTTTTGGACAAATGAGGATTCACAACTTTATCGTTTTGAAGCTGAGTTTACTGAGGACGTACTGATGCTTCTAGAAGCCAGCACGAAGGAAAGGTGAGGCGTCGAAGCAGGCGTAAGCCGAGAGAGCGAGGTGACAGTGACGAAGATATGAATGTGGAACTCCAGTTTTTTTTTAGTAACAGACATGTTCATAACAATATGTAACATGTGCAATTTTTACCGTGTATTGATCATTTTAATCAACTGTTTCCATAGCAACGCACTTTCGATTTCTGACAGGAGTGTGTATTCTAATCATGGCAGATTTAGTAACAAATAATGTAGACGACTTTTTTTGGACAAATGAGGAGTCAGAACTTTATGTTTTTGAAGCTGAGTTTACTGAGGACGAACTACTGCTTCTAGAAGCCAGCACGAAAGAAAGGTGACGTGTCGAAGCAGGCGTAAGCCGAGAGAGCGAGGTGACAGTGACGAAGATATGAATGTGGAACTCCAGTTTTTTTTTAGTAACAGACATGTTCATAACAATATGTAACATGTGCAATTTTTACCGTGTAGTGATCAATTTAATCAACTGTTTCCATAGCAGCGCACTTTCGACTTTTGACAGGAGTGTGTATTCTAATCATGGCGGATTTAGTGACAAATAATGTAGACAACTTTTTTTGGACAAATGAGGATTCAGAACTTTATCTTTTTGAAGCTGAGTTTACGAACTACTGCTTCTAGAAGCCAGCACGAAGGAAAGGTGCGGTGTTGAAGCCGAGAGAGCGAGGTGACAGTGACGAAGCTATGAATGTGGAACTTGGAGCCGAACTATGTCCACATAAATGGAGTGCTTACCCAAATAACCAGACAGATGGACTAAACAGACAACTCTCCGTCGAAACTTTAATATTCATCATGATAAATGCAGCACTTCAAGCTATCGCAAACGGTATTGTAACAGATTTAAAAGTAATCTGATTACTCGTTACGAATAAAAGTACTTCTCACTTCTGATTCCACAGCACAATTGACGTCCTAATCACCCTGGCAACCTTAACCTTCTCATTCTGTCTCGGTTGTTCCGAGCGATGTCTTCTTCGAGAAATGCAGCGGTTATTTATATCGTCGGACGTGGTTCTTGTCTGCAGGAAACAAACGTCGGGAGCGACGTGTTCCCCGACATTTTGTAACGCAGGTTTGCTCGTTAGCCTAAAATCCTCGCCGCTCCGCGCCTGGAGGCTGGAGCCTATGAATAGAACTCGGTAAAGAGTCGGCTCGGTATTGCTTTGCACTGTTTTTTGCTCAGGGCTAAATCCTTTTTAAAGTAAAGTAAGCATTGTTTTTAAATGTGTGTGTGTGGGTTTCTTCAGGTTAACATTTATAGATCCTGGGAAGAATTGCCAGGAGTCAAAGCTGCTCTTGTCATTCTCTGAGAGGCCGCGGTATTGAGCTGCGGTTTGGGTTGAACTCCTTGTTCGTGTCAACGTTGTCAGCACCAACGTTTGTCTCCTACTCTCTTTAGAGAAACCAACCCTCATTGAAGTTGGAAAAATGTTGTTTTAGTCGGTGAGTGAAGAAACGTGTGAAGAACGCACAGCTAACCCGATACCGTGTTTTCCAGACTGTAGAGCGCATCGGTTAATGAGCCACACGCACTACATTTTGGAATAAAACAATATGTTTCCATTTATAAGCCTGACTATCTTCTTCCGCTTATCCGAGGTCGGGTTGCGGGGGCAACAGCCTAAGCAGGGAAACCAAGACTTCCCTCTCCCCAGCCACTACGTCTAGCTCTTCCCGGGGGATCCCGAGGCGTTCCCAGGCCAGCCGGGAGACATAGTCTTCCCAACATGTCCTGGGTCTTCCCCGTGGCCTCCTACCGGTTGGACGAGCCCTAAACACCTCCCTAGGGAGGCGTTCGGGTGGCATCCTGACCAGATGCCCAAACCACCTCATCTGGCTCCTCTCCATGTGGAGGAGCAGCGGCTTTACTTTGAGTTCCTCCCGGATGGCAGAGCTTCTCACCCTATCTCTAAGGGAGAGACCCAAACTCATTTGGGCCGCTTGTACCCGTGATCTTGTCCTTTCGGTCATGACCCAAAGCTCATGACCATAGGTGAGGATGGGAACGTAGATCGACCGGTAAATTGAGAGCTTTGCCTTTTTTCTCCCATTCCCCCCTTCTTGATTACCTGTATCTCACCTTTTTTGTAAGGGGCCCTGGAAGCCGGCAGACCCGTCAGCGATCCTGTTCTGTCTCCCTGTATTGTTTGTCTAATCTTGAATGGGATTGTGCTGCAAATTTTAATTTTCCTGAATAAGTAAATAAAGTAAATAAATAAATGATAAATGGGTTGTACTTGTATAGCGCTTTTCTACCTTCGAGGTACTCAAAGCGCTTTGACACTACTTCCACATTTACCCATTCACACACACATTCACACACTGATGGAGGGAGCTGCCATGCAAGGCGCTAACCAGCACCCATCAGGAGCAAGGGTGAAGTGTCTTGCTCAGGACACAACGGACGTGACGAGGTTGGTACTAGGTGGGAATTGAACCAGGGACCCTCGGGTTGTACACGGCCACTCCTCCACTGCGCCACGCCGTCCCAAAGCTGCAAGCAGCGTTGGTCGGGTCCCCCTTTGGCTGCTGCCGCCGCTACTCGAGCCCTGGTCTAAGTCAGACCAACATGGAGGTTTTTATTTCATGTCTCAACGACATTTCTAACAGAAGTTACATGCAGTTTTGTCTGGGTTTTTTCCTAGGGGGCGCTAGAGCGCAATTTTGATTTTTAGGGTTTGTTTTTTTTATTAGATGGCAATTTTCGCCAGTCCTGATGTGTGTGTAAAATTTGGTGAGTTTTAAAGCATGGCAAGGGGGTCAAATTACAGATCGGCGTTTCTGGATGTTGTTGATAAATGGCTTTCGCTTTGCATAGTAGAGCTTTAACTTGCACTTTGAAGCATTTTAAAGAGTACCATCTAATCTGAAACAAGAACGGGAAAGAATTCCACTTTCAAAGCTTCAACAATTAGTTTCTGTCACGGCCAGAACAAGACTCTGAAGACAGGTGCAGGATTTTAAGAAAATATATTTATTTGGATAAGGGAAAGGGTCCAAAACAGAGCTTACCTAACCTCTAAACTAACAAAAATCTCAATAAACTCAAAACGCTCCAGCAGCGGAGGGATGTCGAGCGGGTCTAACATGATACTGTGAAAATTCAATCCATAGTGGCTCCAACACAGCCGCGAGAGTTCAGTTCAAAGCGGATCCAAGACAGCAGCAAGAGTCCCGTCCACAGGAAACCATCCCAAGCGGAGGCGGATCAGCAGCGTAGAGATGTCCCCAATCGATACACAGGCGAGCGGTCCATCCTGGGTCCCGACGACCGGTCCATCCTGGGTCTCGACTCTGGACACTTCATCCATGGTCATCGGACCAGACCCCCTCCACAAGGGAGGGGGGGGACATAGGAGAAAAAAGAAAAGAAGCGGCAGATCAACTGGTCTAAAAAGGAGGTCTATTTAAAGGCTAGAGTATACAGATGAGTTTTAAGGTGAGACTTAAATGCTTCTACTGAGGTAGCATCTCGAACTGTTACCGGGAGGGCATTCCAGAGTACTGGAGCCCGAACGGAAAGCGCTCTATAGCCCGCAGACTTTTTTTGGGCTCTAGGAATTACTAATAATCCGCTTTGAACTGAACTCTCGCGGCTGTGTTGGAGCCACTATGGATTGAACTTTCACAGCATCATGTTAGACCCGCTCCACATCCATTGCTTTCGGTCCCCTAGAGTGGGAGGGGGGGGGGGTTGCCCACATCTGAGGTCCTCTCCAAGGTTTCTCATAGTCAGCATTGTCACTGGCGTCCCACTGGATGTGAATTCTCCCTGCCCACTGGGTGTGAGTTTTCCTTGCCCTTTTTGTGGGTTCTTCCGAGGATGTTGTAGTCGTAATGATTTGTGCAGTCCTTTGAGACATTTGTGATTTGGGGCTATATAAATAAACATTGATTGATTGATTGATTGATAATAAGCCGGAGTCTTTTGAACGCAGATTTCTTGCCGGGACATATGGTACGATACAATCGGCAAGATAGGATGGAGCTATACCGTGTCTAGTATTTTATACGTAATTAGTAAAAAATCAGGCAATCGGGAAGGACGTCAGACCAGTGAAACAGGAGGAAGAGCAAGTGATCTGAAACCAGAGGCAGAGTCAGCATTTCAAAATAAAACAGGAAATGAAAAAACATGAAACCCAGACAAGACTTCACCCAGGTGTGACAGTTTCCTCAGTTCCCAAACGTTTATTGAGTGTTGTTAAAAGAAAAGGTGATGTAACACAGTGGTGAACATGCCCTTTCCCAACTACTTTGGCATGAAAAAAATCATGTTGATTTTGATGGTGGAAAACTACCCAAAACGGCCCCCCGATTCTTTGGATTTATCATCCAGTGGCCCCTCAGCGGTCACAGCTTGACCTGGATGCAGGTCAGATGCGGTGCGACTATCGTTTCCGACGGGAAAAGTTAGCATTTTGGCCGGCGGCCGCATGAGCTGTGGCAGCCTCGTTATTCTCGCCGGCCCCTCAAAGGCTCGCTTGTGTCGGCGCCAGGAGGAGACGCAGCGATAGCGTCCACATCTGTGATTCATCGAGCGTGTTCCCCACCTCGCTCTTTATCCCATCCTCTAGATTAGGGGCCCGGACTAATGCTTTGTCACTTGCAATGAACAAGCGGCGCCGCCCTGAGGGCCCGACACGCCGTGATGGAACACCTCGCTTCCTATTCCCTCCCCCGCTGCACTTGTGCCCCCACCTTTACGCTCCTCTAAAAAAAAAAAAAAGTATCTTATTACGGTCTCGGATGAGTTGAAAAATTGGATGTGGTATCTCCGTCTGAAGATGGATGGATGTTCGCCGCTGTGATTGTTTTTTTGGGGGGGGAAAAAGAAGTGGCGGTGAGCTCAGTAATGGCTGGGTGACGAGCAAGATGAGACTCCTGCAAGCAGCGTTGGTCGGGTCCGCCTTTGGCCGCTGCCAACCCCTGGTCTAAGTCAGACCTACATAGAGGTCTTTGTTTCATGTCTCTACGACATTCCTAACAGAAGTTACAAGCAGTTTTGTCTGGGTTTTTTCCTAGGGGGCGCTGGAGCGCAATTTTGACTTTTGGGGTTTGTTTTTTTATTGGATGGCAATTTTCGCCAGTCCTGATGTGTGTGTAAAATTTGGTGAGTTTTAAAGCATGGTAAGGGGGTCAAATTACAGATCGGCGTTTCTGGATGTTGTTGATAAATGGCTTTCGCTTTGTGTAGTAGAGCTTCAACATGCACTTTGAAGCATTTTAAAGAGTACCATCTCATCTGAAACAAGAACGGGAAAGAATTCCACTTTCAAAGCTTCAACAATTAGTTTCTGTCACGGCCAGAACAGGACTCTGAACACAGGTGCAGGATTTTAAGAAAATATATTTATTTGGATAAGGGAAAGGGTCCAAAACAGAGCTTACCTAACCTCTAAACTAACAAAAATCTCAATAAACTCAAAACGCTCCAGCAGCGTAGGGAAAAAAGGTGCTAAGAATACCAAATGCAAAATACAACAAAAAGCACTCCAACGGAGGCAATGCTAAGACGCTAATCTTACCTGACAAAAAGGTTTACAAACAAATAAACTCCCGTGGATCAAAAGGGTACAAAAACGTGGGTTCAAATTACAGATCGGCGTTTCTGGATGTTGTTGATAAAAGGCTTTCGCTTTGCATAGTAGAGCTTTAACTTGCACTTTGAAGCATTTTAAAGAGTACCATCTCATCTGAAACAAGAACGGGAAAGAATTCCACTTTTAAAGTTTCAACAATTAGTTTCTGTCACGGCCAGAACAGGACTCTGAACACGGGTGCAGGATTTTAAGAAAATATATTTATTTGGATAAGGGAAAGGGTCCAAAACAGAGCTTACCTAAGCTCTAAACTAAAAAAAATCTCAATAAACTCAAAACGCTCCAGCAGCGGAGGGAAAAAAGGTTTTTTTTCGGGGGGGAAAAAGAAGTGGCGGTGAGCTCAGTAATGGCTGGGTGACGAGCAAAATGAGACTCCTGCAAGCAGCGTTGGTCGAGTCCGCCTTTGGCCGCTGCCAAGCCCTGGTCTAAGTAATACCTACATAGAGGTCTTTGTTTCATGTCTCTACGACATTCTTAACAGAAGTTACAAGCAGTTTTGTCTGGATTTTTTCCTAGGGGGCGCTGGAGCGCAATTTTGACTTTTGGGGTTTGGTTTTTTATTAGATGGCAATTTTCGCCAGTCCTGATGTGTGTGTAAAATTTGGTGAGTTTTAAAGCATGGTAAGGGGGTCAAATTACAGATCGGCGTTTCTGGATGTTGTTGATAAATGGCTTTCGCTTTGCATAGTAGAGCTTCAACTTGCACTTTGAAGCATTTTAAAGAGTACCATCTCATCTGAAACAAGAACGGGAAAGAATTCCACTTTCAAACCTTCAACAATGAATTTCTGTCACGGCCAGAACAGGACTCTGAACACAGGTGCAGGATTTTAAGAAAATATATTTATTTGGATAAGGGAAAGGGTCCAAAACAGAGATTACCTAAGCTCTAAACTAAAAAAAATCTCAATAAACTGAAAACGCTCCAGCAGCGGAGGGAAAAAAAGTTTTTTTTCGGGGGGAAAAAGAAGTGGCGGTGAGTTCAGTAATGGCTGGGTGACGAGCGAGATGAGACTTTTGCAAGCAGCGTTGGTCGGGTCCACCTTTGGCCGCTGCCAAGCCCTGGTCTAAGTCAGACCTACATAGAGGTCTTTGTTTCATGTCTCTACGACATTCCTAACAGAAGTTACGAGCAGTTTTGTCTGGGTTTTTTCCTAGGGGGCGCTGGAGCGCAATTTTGACTTTTGGGGTTTGGTTTTTTATTAGATGGCCATTTTCGCAAGTCCTGATGTGTGTGGAAAATTTGGTGAGTTTTGAAGCATGTTAAGGGGGTCAAATTACAGATCGGCGTTTCTGGATGTTGTTGGTAAATGGCTTTCGCTTTGCATAGTAGAGCTTCAACTTGCACTTTGAAGCATTTTAAAGAGTACCATCTCATCTGAAACAAGAACGGGAAAGAATTCCACTTTCAAAGCTTCAACAATTAGTTTCTGTCACGGCCAGAACAGGACTCTGAACACAGGTGCAGGATTTTAAGAAAATATATTTATTTGGATTAGGGAAAGGGTCCAAATCAGAGCATACCTAACCTCTAAACTAACAAAAATTCAATAAACTCAAAACGCTCCAGCAGCGGAGGGAAAAAAGGTGCTAAGAATACCAAATGCAAAATACAACAAAAAGCACTCCAACGGAGGCAATGCTAAGAAGCTAATCTTACCTGACAAAAAGGTTTACAAACAAATAAACTCCCGTGGATCAAAAGGGTACAAAAACATGGTATTAAGGGGTTCAAATTACAGATCGACGTTTCTGGATGTTGTTGATAAATGGCTTTCGCTTTGCATAGTAGAGCTTTAACTTGCACTTTGAAGCATTTTAAAGGGGTCAAATTACAGCTCAGTGAGGCAAAAATGACATTTTTTAGGTAACTTTGCGCAGGGGTTCTTTGAAGGCGCGTAAAATCCAAACCGGAGCAGTAATCAAAACTTTGTTGGACAGTTTTAAGCAAAAGGGTTCAATCCCTCTCCTGTGCGAGTTTGAAACCAAAACGACAAACGCACTGGGAGGAGTTTACGTTTGAAAAAGGTGACGGGTTTTTACAAAACTTTTATTTTGAAGGGGTAATTTTAATTCCTGTTGATTTTTGCCGAAGGATGTCAATCATCTAAATGTTTTTTTTTTTTTTTGTGTGACTCAAGCCTGGCAGGTTGGAAATAGCTCTGTCGGTAGAGCGGCCGTGCCAGCAACTTGAGGGTTGCAGGTTCGATTCCCGCTTCCGTCATCCTAGTCCCTGCCGTTGTGTCCTTGGGCAAGACACTTTACCCACCTGCTCCCAGTGCCACCCACACTGCTTTAAATGTAACTCAGATATTGGGTTTCACTATGTAAAGCGCTTTGAGTCACTAGAGAAAAGCGCTATATAAATATAATTCACTTCACTTCAAATGTGCAGGAATGCTGAGATAAGCTCGACTAACTTAAAAGTAGCATTTTTTTTTTCTTTAATCAATACAATACTACAATAGGAGTGGACAAAAGAATCGTTTCAAATCCAAATCCAATTCGATTCATATTCTTTCTGATTCCAAATCGATTCAAAATGTGAATTTTTTTTTTTTAAATAAACACTTTTTTTTTTTTTTTTTTTAACAATAAATCTGCCAGGTGTGAAGTAAAGTGAATTATATTTATATATCGCTTTTCTCGAGTGACTCAAAGCGCTTTACATAGTGAAACCCAATATCTAAATTACATTTAAACCAGTGTGGGTGGCACTGGGAGCGGGTGGGTAAAGTGTCTTGCCCAAGGAGACAACGGCAGTGACTAGGATGGCGGAAGCGGGAATCGAACCTGCAACCCTCAAGTTGCTGGCACGGCCACTCTACCAACCGAACTATGCCACCCCACAATAGTGTACAAGTAGTGGACAAAATAAGTGATTCACATCCAAATTCCATCCGATTATTATTCATTCCGATTCCAAATCGATTAAAAATGTTCAAAATGTAATTTAAAAAAATAAATAAATAAATAATAATAATTAAAAAAAAAAATATATATATATATATATATATATATATATATATATATATATATATATATATATATATATATATATATACAAACCCCGTTTCCATATGAGTTGGGAAATTGTGTTAGATGTAAATATAAACAGATTTCCAAATCATTTTCAAGCCATATTCAGTTGAATATGCTACAAAGACAACATATTTGATGTTCAAACTCATAAACTTTATTTATTTTGCTGCAAATAATCATTAACTTTAGAATTTGATGCCAGCAACACGTGACAAAGAAGTTGGGAAAGGTGGCAATAAATACTGGTAAAGTTGAGGAATGCTCATCAAACACTTATTTGGAACATCCCACAGGTGTGCAGGCTAATTGGGAACAGGTGGGTGCCATGATTGGGTATAAAAACAGCTTCCCAAAAAATGCTCAGTCTTTCACAAGAAAGGATGGGGCGAGGTACACCCCTTTGTCCACAACTGCGTGAGCAAATAGTCAAACAGTTTAAGAACAACGTTTCTCAAAGTGCAATTGGAAGAAATTTAGGGATTTCAACATCTACGCTCCATAATATCATCAAAAGGTTCAGAGAATCTGGAGAAAGAACTCCACAAAAGCGGCATGACCGGAAACCAACATTGAATGACCGTGACCTTCCATCCCTCGGACGGCAATGTATCAAAACACGACATCAATCTCTAAAGGATATCACCACGTGGGCTCAGGAACACTTGAGAAAACCACTGTCACTGAATACAGTTGGTCGCTACATCTGTAAGTGCAAGTTAAAGCTCTACTACGCAAAGCGAAAGCCATTTATCAACAACATCCAGAAAAGCCCGCCGGCTTCTCTGGGCCCGAGATCATCTAAGATGGACTGATGCAAAGTGGAAAAGTGTTCTGTGGTCTGACGAGTCCACATTTCAAATGTTTTTTTGGAAATATTCAACATTGTGTCCTTGGGAACAACGAGGAAAAGAACCATCTGGATTGATATAGGCGCAAAGTTGAAAAGCCAGCATGTGTGATGGTATGGGGGTGCATTAGTGCCCAAGGCATGGGTAACTTACACATCTGTGAAGGCACCATTAATGCTGAAAGGTACATACAGCTTTTGGAACAACAAATGCTGCCATCTAAGTGCTGTCTTTTTCATGGACGCCCCTGCTTATTTCAGCATAACAATGCCAAGCCACGTGTTACAACAGCATGGCTTCGTCAGCAAGAGTGCGGGTACTTTCCTGGCCCTTCTGCAGTCCAGACCTGTCTCCCATGGAAAATGTGTGGTGCATTATGAAGCGTAAAATACGACAGCGGAGACCCCGGACTGTTGAAGGACTGAAGCTCTACATAAAACAAGAATGAGAAAGAATTCCACTTTCAAAGCTTCAACAATTAGTTCCCAAACGTTTATTGAGTGTTGTTTAAAGAAAAGGTGATGCAACACAGTGGTGAACATGCCCTTTCCCAACTACTTTGGCACGTGTTGCAGCCATGAAATTCTAAGTTATATCACAGTCAAAATGAAAGCTTGTTCCCATAGGCACCATAAACTGTTAATAATGTTTAGACAAAAGTGTATGTTATATATACTATTATATATATAGTATTTATATAGGTGTGTGTGCGTGTGTGTGTGTGTGTGTGTGTGTGTGTGTGTGTGTGTGTGTGTGTGTGTGTGTGTGATGGATATGTGTGTATTTTGGGTATATTTATGTGTGTACGTATGTGATTGTGTGTGTATATGTATATATATATATGTGTATATATATATAAATTGTATATGTGTGTGTGTATATGTGTGTGTACATATGTATATATGTAAGTGTGTGTGAATTTAAATGTATTTTATATAGACAATATATAGCAGCAACCACTGAATTGAATTATATTATATATATTATTGTATTATATATTGTATATGTATGGGGGTGGGACCTAATAAGTTTACTTCTTCCCACTCCCTTTTGAGCCAATTTTGACATCTACAAAAGATTAGTCACGTGTTATGTTTTCAATGTAGGTGTAAAAATAATGTATCTATATATTTATTTTGTATTTTATTTCATTCTCTTGTTTTGTTTGCATGGCTCAAAATAAACCATTCATTCATTCATTCAATATGGCTTGAAAAGGATTTGCAAATCATTGTATTCTGTTTATATTTACATCAAACACAATTTCCCAACTCATATGGAAACGGGGTTTGTAATTCTGATTTAAAATGTTCAAAATGCAATTAAAAAAAAAAGCGCCTTATAATCCGGTGCGCCCTATGGTCCGAAAAATTACTGTCATCAGTGCCTGAACACGATTGAATCAATTGTGATGAACTTTGAATAAAAAAAGTCACTTTTATGTTCTTGGAACTGGTGACGATTTCCCCCGACTTTGAAGTCCTTTCTGTTGGTGTCGTCCTCGCACGCCCCAGGACAGGTCTGATGTGTCGCTATCTCGCTCGCCGCCTCCCTCATAAAATTCCTGGCTCGGAGGCGGGACAAAAACACACATTTTTACGGCGGCGTCGCCTTCCCCTGGCGGGTGTCGCTCCATCACCGCGCGGCGAAGGATGCTTCGCTCGGCGCCCGCCGGCGACCTAATCTGATGGAAGGACGCCGCCGTACAAACACCACGGCCTTGTTTTTTTTTTTTTTACTGTTTTCGTCCCCGTCGTATTTTTCTTCTGATCCATGATGTGAGATATCATTTGTGCGATAGAGCGCGTCGCTATCTGCTGTTTATAGACACTTCTCATCCCGTATCCGCCGGCGTAATCCTCTCATCTGATCACAGACGACGCAAGCCAAGCGGCGATAAATTAGCCGGACTTTTGAAAGGTTTTTGCCACGACGACACTGACGGACGCACGTCGCTAATTGTCTCGTTTTTAAGCCGGCCCGCGGAAGGATTGCGCGAAGATATCTGTCAACCTGTCGCCGGGATTTAGTGTCCTTCAGCGGCGGGATAAATTATCGCCATCATCCGCCGTGTAGGATCTGTCAAGCTGTCACAAACTGATAAAACGCTGTCGTTACTTTAAAAAAAAAAACGAAACATTGTAGACTTGTAGGACAAACCAGGCTCGCCAGTTTATTAGAAAAAGTAAAGTATTTTTGGCAAATATTAGCTCATTTGGAATGTGAGGCCTGCAACATGTTTCAAAAAAGCTGGCACGAGTGGCAAAAAAGAGTGAGGAAATTGAAAAATGCTCATCCAACACTTATTTTGTGTTCTATAAATAGTGCAGTTTGTGTATAAAATCGTTATAAGTACACCTCTGCGTAACGTTGTATCCTTATTTACGAAAACCCAAAACCAGTGACGTTGTGTAAATGGTAAATAAAACAGAATACAATGATTTGCAAATCCTTATATTCAATTAAATAGACCGCAAAGACGAGATATTTAACGTTAAAACTGGAAAATTGTGTTCTTTTTGGCAAATATTAGCTCATTTGGAACATGTTTTAAAAAAAGCTGGCACGAGTGGCAAAAAAGAGTGAGAAAGTGGAAAAATGCTCATCAAACACTTATTTTGTTACATTGGTTTTGGCAAATATTAGCTCATTTGGAACATGTTTCAAAAAAGCTGGCACGAGTGGCAAAAAAGAGTGAGAAAGTTGAAAAATGCTCATCAAACACTTATTTCGTGTTCTATAAATATTGAAGTTTGTGTATGAAATCGTTATAAGTACACTTCTGTATAACGTTGTATCCTTATTTACGAAAACCCAAAACCAGTGATGTTGTGTAAATGGTAAATAAAACAGAATACAATGATTTGCAAATCCTTATATTCAATTAAATAGACCGCAAAGACAAGATATTTAACGTTAAAACTGGAAAATTGTGTTCGTTTTGGCAAGTATTAGCTCATTTGGAACATGTTTCAAAAAAGCTGGCACGAGTGGCAAAAAAGATTGAGGAAGTTGAAAAATGCTCATCAAACACTTATTTTGTAACATCTCACAGGTGAACAGGCTGATTGGGAATAGTGCCGTTTGTCTTTAAAATTGTTATAAGTACACCTCTGCATAATGTATCATTATTTAAAAAAGATAAAATAAGTTGTCACTTTGTGTAAATGGTAAATAAAACAAAAATACAATGATTTGGAAATCCTTTTTCAACTTATATTCAATCGAATAGACTGCAAAGACCAGATATTTAAAGTTTTATTTTTTGCAAATATTAGCTCATTTGGAACATGTTTCAAAAAAGCTGGCACGCGTGGCAAAAAAGACTGAGAAAGTGGAAAAATGCTCACCCAACACTTATTTAGTGTTTTATAAATAGAGCAGTTTGTGTATAAAATCGTTATATGTACACCTCTGCATAACGTTGTATCCTTATTTACGAAAACCCAAAACCAGTGATGTTGTGTAAATGGTAAATAAAACGGAATACAATGATTTGCAAATCCTTATATTCAATGAAATAGACCGCAAAGACGAGATATTTAACGTTAAAACTGGAAAATTGTGTTCTTTTTGGCAAATATTAGCTCATTTGGAACATGTTTTAAAAAGCTGGCACGAGTGGCAAAAAAGACTGAGAAAGTCGAAAAATGCTCATCAAACACTTATTTAATGTTCTATAAATAGTGAAGTTTGTGTATGAAATTGTTATAAGTACACCTCTGCATAACGTTGTATTCTTATTTACGAAAACCCAAAACCAGTGACGTTGTGTAAATGGTAAATAAAACAGAATACAATGATTTGCAAATCCTTATATTCAATTAAATAGACCGCAAAGACGAGATATTTAACGTTAAAACTGGAAAATTGTGTTCTTTTTGGCAAATATTAGCTCATTTGGAACATGTTTTAAAAAAAGCTGGCACGAGTGGCAAAAAAGAGTGAGAAAGTTGAAAAATGCTCATCAAACACTTATTTTGTAACATCTCACAGGTGAACAGGCTGATTGGGAATAGTGCCGTTTGTCTTTAAAATTGTTATAAGTACACCTCTGCATAACTTGTATCCGTATTTACAAAAGCTAAAATGAGTTGTCACTTTGTGTAAATGGTAAATAAAACAAAAATACAATGATTGGAAATCATTTTTCAACTTATATTTAATTGAATAGACTGCAAAGACAAGATATTTAAAGTTTTATTTTTTGCAAATATTAGCTCATTTGGAACATGTTTCAAAAAAGCTGGCACGCGTGGCAAAAAAGAGTGAGAAAGTTGAAAAATGCTCATCCAACACTTATTTTGTGTTCTATAAATAGTGCAGTTTGTGTATAAAATTGGTTATAAGTACACCTCTGCATAACGTTGTATCCTTATTTACGAAAACCCAAAACCAGTGACGTTGTGTAAATGGTAAATAAAACAGAATACAATGATTTGCAAATCCTTATATTCAATTAAATAGACCGCAAAGACGAGATATTTAACGTTAAAACTGGAAAATTGTGTTCTTTTTTGCAAATATTAGCTCATTTGGAACATGTTTCAAAAAAGCTGGCACGCGTGGCAAAAAAGAGTGAGAAAGTTGAAAAATGCTCATCCAACACTTATTTTGTGTTCTATAAATAGTGCAGTTTGTGTATAAAATTGGTTATAAGTACACCTCTGCATAACGTTGTATCCTTATTTACGAAAACCCAAAACCAGTGACGTTGTGTAAATGGTAAATAAAACAGAATACAATGATTTGCAAATCCTTATATTCAATTAAATAGACCGCAAAGACGAGATATTTAACGTTAAAACTGGAAAATTGTGTTCTTTTTGGCAAATATTAGCTCATTTGGAACATGTTTTAAAAAAAGCTGGCACGAGTGGCAAAAAAGAGTGAGAAAGTTGAAAAATGCTCATCAAACACTTATTTTGTAACATCTCACAGGTGAACAGGCTGATTGGGAATAGTGCCGTTTGTCTTTAAAATTGTTATAAGTACACCTCTGCATAACTTGTATCCGTATTTACAAAAGCTAAAATAAGTTGTCACTTTGTGTAAATGGTAAATAAAACAAAAATACAATGATTGGAAATCATTTTTCAACTTATATTTAATTGAATAGACTGCAAAGACAAGATATTTAAAGTTGTATTTTTTGCAAATATTAGCTCATTTGGAACATGTTTCAAAAAAGCTGGCACGCGTGGCAAAAAAGAGTGAGAAAGTTGAAAAATGCTCATCCAACACTTATTTTGTGTTCTATAAATAGTGCAGTTTGTGTATAAAATTGGTTATAAGTACACCTCTGCATAACGTTGTATCCTTATTTACGAAAACCCAAAACCAGTGACGTTGTGTAAATGGTAAATAAAACAGAATACAATAATTTGCAAATCCTTATATTCAATTAAATAGACCGCAAAGACAAGATATTCAACGTTAAAACTGGAAAATTGTGTTGGTTTTTGCAAATATTAGCTCATTTGGAACATGTTTCAAAAAAGCTGGCACGAGTGGCAAAAAAGAGTGAGAAAGTTGAAAAATGCTCATCAAACACTTATTTTGTTAAATCTCACAGGTGAACAGGCTGGTTGGGAATAGTGCCGTCTGTCTTTAAAATTGTTATAAGTACACCTCTGCATAATGTATCCTTATTTAAAAAAGCTAAAATAAGTTGTCACTTTGTGTACATGGTAAATAAAACAAAAATACAATGATTTGGAAATCCATTTTCAACTTATATTCAATCGAATAGACTGCAAAGAAAATATATTTAAAGTTTTATTTTTTGCAAATATTAGCTCATTTGGAAGTTGGTGCCTGCAACATGTTTCAAAAAAGCTGGCACGAGTGGCAAAAAAGACTGAGAAAGTTGAGGAATGCCCGTCAAAACACTTATTTTTGAGACATCCCACAGGTGAACGGGCTAATTGGGAAGAGTTCCGTTTGTCTTTAAAATAGTTATAAGTACACCTCTGCATAACTTGTATCCATATTTACAAAAGCTAAAAGAAATTGTCACGTTGTGTAAATGGTAAATAAAACGAGAATACAATGATTTGTAAATCCTTTTCAACTTGTATTCAATTAAATAGACTGTAAAGACAAGATATTTAACGTTTGAACTGGTACTTTCTGGCAAATATTAGCTCATTTGGAATTGGATGCCTGCTACATGTTTCGAAAAAGCTGGCACAAGTGGCAAAAAAGACTGAGAATGTTGAGGAATGCTCGTCAAAACACTTATTTTTGAGACATCCCACAGGTGAACGGGCTAATTGGGAACAGGTGGGTGCCAAGATTGGGTATAAAAGCAGCTTTACATGAAATGCTAAGTCGTTCACAAACAAGAACGGGGCGAGGGTCACCACTTTGTCAACAAATGACTGAACAAATTGTTAAAGAATAACATTCTCAAGCAGCTTTTTAAAGGAATTTAGGGATTTCACCATCTACGCTCTGTATTATCATCAAAATATTCCGAGAATCCGGAGAAACCACCACACGTATTTCCAGTATGACTGACCTAATAATGTGGTCAGAGTGCAGAAGTGTTATTACCAGGATGTAGCATCTCAGGAGCGGATTATTCAAATCCGTGGCATTTTACAAAATTGTAGATATACTTTGCTGGCTGTAAATACGGTTGGATATGGTTTGAAGGACAAGATGCAACAAAATTAAACGTATAAAGTCAAGAGCATTATTTCCCTGTTTGGCACTCAGCATCAAGGTTTGGAATTGGGGGTTAAATCACCAAAAAATGATTACGCCTTCCGCCCGATTGTAGCTGAAATAGGCACCAGGGAATAAGCGGTAGTAAATGGATGGATGTATGGGTCAGGGTAGGGGTCTGGCTAGATAGATAGATAGATAGATAGATAGATAGATAGATAGATAGTACTTTATTGATTCCTTCAGGAGAGTTCCTTCAGGAAATTAAAGGGTATGGATAGGGTTAAATTTATAGTGATGGTTATGGTTAGGGTCAGGGTCTGGTTGGGGTAGGCCTAAGTGTAAGGTTAAGGTTAGGGATAGGGTTGGGGTTAGGTAAGGTTAAAAAATAAAAATACTCCTCTGACACTCAGAGGGTGTGCACGGGCTCAGGTGGTCGCCTCCTCCCAGGTAAAATAAAAGGGGATAAAAGAAAGGGGGGGGGGGGGGGTTGAAAAGTAGGGTTAGGGTTAAGGTTCGGGGGGGGGGGGAGGGGGTGTGTTTGTGAAGTATCCGTAGTTATTGTTAATATGAAAAAGAAGTTGTGGTTATGTTTAGGGTTAGGGTTAAGATTAGGGTTAGGTTTAAAATTAGGGTTGTGGTCAGGGTCTGGGCTAGGGTCAGGGTTGGGGTTTAAATTTAGAGTTGGGGTTATGGTTTAAGTTGGGGTTAGGGGTAGGGTTAAAGTTAGGGTTGGGGTTAAGTTTGGGGTCGATTTAAGGTTGGAGTTAGGATGAGGATTGGGGTTATTGTTAGAGTTGGGGTTGGGGTTAGGGGTAGGATTAAAGTTAGGGTTGGGGTTAAATTTGGGGTCAATTTAAAATTGGAGTTAGGATAAGGATTGGGGCTATGGTTAGAGTTGTTGGGGTTAGGGGTAGGATTAAAGTTAGGGTTGGGGTTAAGTTTGGGGTCAATTTAAAGTTGGAGTTAGGATGAGGATTGGGGTTATGTTTAGAGTTGGGGTTGGGGTTAGGGGTAGGGTTAAAGTTAGGGTTGGGGTTAATTTTGGGGTCGATTTAAGGTTGGAGTTAAGATAAAGACTGGGGTTAAAGTTAGGGTTGGGGTTGGGGTTAGGTGTAGGGTTAAAGTTAGGGTTAAGGTTAAGTTTGGGGTCGATTTAAGGTTGGAGTTAGGATGAGGATTGGGGTTATTGTTAGAGTTCGGGGTTGGGGTTAGGGGTAGGGTTAAAGTTAGGGTTGGGGTTAAGTTTGGGGTCAATTTAAGGTTCGAGTTAGGATAAGGATTAGGGTTATGGTTAGAGTTCGGGGTTGGGGTTAGGGATAGCGTTGAAGTTAGGGTTGGGGTTAAGTTTGGGGTCGATTTAAGGTTGGAGTTAAGATAAAGACTGGAGTTAAAGTTAGGGTTGGGGTTGGGGTTAGGTGTAGGGTTAAAGTTAGGGTTAAGGTTAAGTTTGGGGTCGATTTAAGGTTGGAGTTAGGATGAGGATTGGGGTTATTGTTAGAGTTGGGGTTGGGGTTAGGGGTAGGGTTAAAGTTAGGGTTGGGGTTAAGTTTGGGGTCGATTTAAGGTTCGAGTTAGGATAAGGATTAGGGTTATGGTTAGAGTTCGGGGTTGGGGTTAGGGATAGGGTTGAAGTTAGGGTTGGGGTTAAGTTTGGGGTCGATTTAAGGTTGGAGTTAGGATGAGGATTGGGGTTATGGTTAGAGTTGGGGTTGGGGTTAGGGGTAGGGTTAAAGTTAGGGTTGGGGTTAAATTTGGGGTCGATTTAAAATTGGAGTTAGGATGAGGATTGGGGTTATGGTTAGGGTTGGGGTTAGGGTTAGGGGTAGGGAAGACTCTTAGTTAATGGCTTACTGGTTGTATAATAAGGCAATGTAAAATACGTTCTTAATACGTACTTAATAAGAATAGAATAGAATAGAAAGTACTTTATTGATCCCTGGGGGAAATTCATCACCACAGTTCGCTTACAATAAACAATAAACTTAGGTATTTTTTTTTTTACACGTGAATAATATAAATGCAGTCTATTACTACTTGCTTTATTCAAGTAAAGGGATTTGTGTGGTTTCTGATCGTTTTTGAGGGCGCCAAAGGAGTGTCTGTGCATTAGTTGTTGGAACGCACGTGCAGGACTACCACCTTTTGTTGTTGGGCTTGCTGGGGTGGACTGGTGTGACGGACAGATTGATAATTGACTGGAGGCCAGGAAGAGTAGATGCGGGATGGATGGATGATGGATGGATGGATGGATGTTGCGTCAAATGAAAAGACAGGAAGAGGAGACGGATGAATGTATGAAAGGTGTGAACAGTCTGGACTGTAACCAAACTGAAATGACAAGATGGATGGAGGAGGGCCTGATGACTACATGGATGATGGAGGGATGACAAGATGGATGATGGAGGGATGACAAGATGGATGATGGAGGGATGACAGGGGTGTGGAAGGAAAGATGGATGAATAATGAAAGTCTTGTGTTGAAGACTGCAGGTCAGCTGAGTCATCACTTTTATTTCAAACATCTTGAAGTCACATGGAGACTAACTTCTACTTCTTCTTCTAACTTTACTCCCCAAATCTCTGCTTCCTACTTCTTCTCCTTCTCCTCCTTTTTCTTCTTATTTCTTCTTCTTCTTCTTCTTTGTGTCCGTGTTGTTGTTGTCTTTCTCCTTCTCCTCCTTTTTCTTCTTCTTCTTCTTCTTTGTGTCCGTGTTGTTGTTGTCTTTCTCCTTCTCTTCCTTTTTCTTCTTCTTTCTTCTTCTTCTTCTTCGTGTCCGTGTTGTTGTTGTCTTTCTCCTTCTCTGCCTTTTTCTTCTTCTTTCTTCTTCTTCTTCGTGTCCGTGTTGTTGTTGTCTTTCTCCTTCTCCTTTTTCTTCTCCTTCTTCGTGTCCGTGTTGTTGTTGTCTGTCTCCTTCTCCTTTTGTTCTTCTTTCTTCTTCTTCTTTCTTCTTCTTCTTCGTGTCCGTGTTGTTGTTGTCTTTCTCCTTCTCCTTTTGTTCTTCTTTCTTCTTCTTCTTCTTCTTCTTCTTCTTCTTCTTCGTGTCCATGTTGTTGTCTTTCTCCTTCTCCTCCTTTTTCTTCTTCTTTCTTCTTCTTCGTGTCCGTGTTGTTGTTGTCTTTATCCTTCTCCTCCTTTATGTTCTTCTTGTCATTATTGTTCTTCTTTGTGTTTGTGTCCTTGCTGTTGTTGTCTTTCTTATTCTTCTTGTTGTTCTTCTTATTCTTGTTGGTGTTCTTCTTTTTGTTATTCTTCCTATTCTTGTTTTTGTCATTGTTGTTCTTGTTCCTATTCTTGTTGGTACTTATACTTTTTATTTTTCATGTACTTCTTGTGCTACTTCTTGTCCTTGATCTTGTTCCTGTTGTTATTGTTGTTGTTGTTTTTCTTCTCGTTATCGTTGATCTTGTTGTTCTTATTATTATTTATCTTCTTGTTGTTCTTTTTGTCTTTGTTCTTGTTCTTGTTCTTCCTGTTATAGTTGTTTTTTGTTCTTCTCCTTCTTTTGCTTGTTCCTTTTGTTTTCGTCCTTCTTGATTTTCCCGTTCTTGTTTGACCTCTTTATTTTCTTTATTCTTCTATTTCCACTTTTTCCTCTACTTACACTATTTCTACGGCTACTCATACTTCTTCTTTCTTCTTGTTCCACTTCTACTTCTTCTTGTTCTTCTTCTTGTTGGTGTTTTCCTTTTTGTTATTCTTCCTATTCTTATTTTTGTCATTGTTGTTCTTATTCTTATTCCTATTGTACTAGTAGTTATTGTTTTTCATGTTATTGTTGTACTACTTCTTCTTCTTCTTTTTCTTCTTGTTTGTGTTTTAGTTGTTTTTCTTCTCGTTCTTGTTGATCTTGTTGTTCTTATTATTATTTATCTTGTTTTTCTTCTTTTTGTCTCTGCTCTTTGTTCTTGTTCTTTTTCTTCTTGTTTGTGTTTTAGTGGGGTTTTTTCTCGTTCTCGTCGATCATGTTCGTATTTTTATTTATCTTTTCTTTGTTCTTTTTGTCTCTGCTTTTTGTTGCAGTTTTTGTTCTTCCTGTTATAGTTTTTTCTTGTCCTTCTCCTCTGGCTCTTTCTCCGTCCTCCTTGTTTGACCTCTTTATTTTCTTTATTCCTCTCTTTCTACTTTTTCCTCATCTTATACTATTTCTACGTCTACTCATACTTCTTCTTTCTTCTTGTTCTACTTCTTCTTCTCCTTGTTCTTCTTCTTGTTTTTGTTGGTGTTCTCCTTTTTTGTTATTCTTGTTTTTGTCATTGTTGTTCTTGTTCCTATGGTACTTGTACATTTTATTTTCTATATTCTTCTTGCACTACTTCTTGTCCTTGATCTTGTTCTTGTTTTTTTTCTTGTTTCTGTTTTTGTTGTTTTTCTTCTCGTTCTCGTTGATCTTATTGTTCTTATTTTTATTTATCTTCTTTTTGTTTGACCTCTTTATTGTCTTTATTTTTCTTTGTCTACTTTTCCCTCTACTTATACTATTTCTATGTTGAATCACACTTTTTCTTTCGTCTTGTTCTACTTCTTCTTCTCCTTGTTTTTCTTCTTGTTCCTGTTGATGTTCTCCCTTTTGTTCTTCTTGTTTATGTCATTGTTGTTCTCATTCTTAATCTTGTGCCTTGTTTCTTTATTCCTCTCTTTCTACTTTTTCCTCAACTTATACTATTTCTACGGCTACTCATACTTCTTCCTTCTTCTTGTTCTACTTCTTCTTCTCCTTGTTCTTCTTCTTGTTTTTGTTGGTGTTCTCCTTTTTTGTTATTCTTGTTTTTGTCATTGTTCTTGTTCCTATGGTTCTTGTACATTTTATTTTCCATGTTCTTCTTGCACTACTTCTTGTCCTTGATCTTGTTCTTGTTTTTTTCTTCTTGTTTCTGTTTATCTATTTATCTTCTTTTTGTCTCTGTTTTTTTGTTCTTGTTCTCCTTTAACAGTTTTGTCCTTTTCTTCTCCTACTTTTGCTTGTTCTTTCTATTTCCATCCTTGTTGATTTTCCTGTTCTTGTTTGACCTCTTTATTGTCTTTTTTCTAAAATTTCTACTTTTCCTCTTCTTATACTGTTTCTACGGTTACTCATACTTTGTCTTTCTTCCTGTTCCACTTCTCCTTCTCCTTGTTCTTCTTCTTGTTTTTGTTGGTGTTCTCCTTTTTTGTTATTCTTGTTTTTGTCATTGTTGTTCTTGTTCCTATGGTACTTGTACATTTTATTTTCTATGTTCTTCTTGCACTACTTCTTGTCCTTGATCCTGTTCTTGTTCTTTTTCTTCTTGTTTCTGTTTTTGTTGTTTTTCTTCTCGTTCTCATTGATCTCATTGTTCCTATTATTATTTATCTTCTTTTTGTTCTCTTTGTCTCTGTTTTTTGTTCTTGTTCTTCCTGTAACAGTTTTGTCCTGTTCTTCTCCTACTTTTGCTTCTTCTTTCTGTTTCCATCCTCGTTGATTTTCCTGTTCTTGTTTGACCTCTTTATTGTCTTTTTTTCTAAAATTTCTACTTTTTCATCTACTTATACTATTTCTACAGCTACTCATACTTTGTCTTTCTTCCTGTTCCACTTCTCCTTCTCCTTGTTCTTCTTCTTGTTTTTGTTGGTGTTCTCCTTTTTTGTTATTCTTGTTTTTGTCATTGTTGTTCTTGTTCCTATGGTACTTGTACATTTTATTTTCTATGTTCTTCTTGCACTACTTCTTGTCCTTGATCTTGTCCTTGTTTTTTTCTTCTTGTTTCTGTTTATCTATTTATCTTCTTTTTGTTCTTTTTGTCTCTGTTTTTTGTTCTTGTTCTTCCTGTAACAGTTTTGTCCTGTTCTTCTCCTACTTTTGCTTCTTCTTTCTGTTTCCATCCTCGTTGATTTTCCTGTTCTTGTTTGACCTCTTTATTGTCTTTCTTCTAAAATTTCTACTTTTTCCTCTACTTATACTATTTCTACAGCTACTCATACTTTGTCTTTCTTCCTGTTCCACTTCTCCTTCTCCTTGTTCTTCTCCTTGTTCTACTTCCTCGTTCTTTGTTTGTTTTGTGGCGGCCTGACAGTGCGGGATGGAGCAGGGACGCACCTGCATTTCATCCGCTTCAAAGCGCGTGGGGAGAGTGTTTGTTGGCGGCAAATAGGCTCGCACGGAAGACGATGAAACAATCGTACGGATCGTCTGCTCAACTCACGACACATGAAAGAGCCGCCATGACCCGCATTGTTTGTTTGCGTTGATTGAGCTGCGCATGGCCGCTTTCATCCTCGCCGGAGGAGAAGGAGGAGAGCGCCGGGCAGACCGTCAACCAAACAAAGGAGAGACTTCGCGTTGACTAAGTACGCCATCTCGCCACAGTGGGCAACTTGTTCGAGGGGAAAACCTCGTTGCTGCGTCGCGACGGGCTTCTTATTCCGCCGTCTCCATGACGACGTAAATTGTCCGAAATCAGCAATTTATGAGCGAATCTCGGCGCTAAAATGTAGTGGGAGTCGAGTCGGTTCCCTGATATGTGAAACAGGAAAGCGGGGAGAAAGAATAAAACAGGCGGGCGAAGCGGCGGCGGCGGCGGCATTAATTAAACATAAACGGCAACCGCGAGCAGAGAGTTTGTCTGTTTGTAACGGTGAATATTTGATGAGGCCAAAGAAAACTGTGCTTAGCGCGCAGGCATATGCTAATAGCCGCCGCGGACGGGTTGCGGAAGACTCCGCGGGGCCTCTTGAAGGTCCTCGGCGCAAACGCCAAACTGTTTACACAAGAAAACAAAAGGTAGAAAACTAAATATTTAATGCTCATTTGTTTTTTGCTTTGTTTGTTTTGGATGGAGAAGGAGTGGACTTAATTGGCTTTTACGTTTTGCTTTAAAGTTAGTGGACTATGGAAACAGAAACATGTTTACTTGCGGTGTCTGTGACAGGGCAGTAAAACGGCTGAGCAAACAAAACAGAATTCTAGCCGCGCTTTTAACCATTGGACTGTTGGATTGACTTGGAATTTCTCACACAAACTGCAATGGGCTCGAAACAAAACACCAGCTGTCAGCAGGGGGCTCGGACTATTAAAATATTTAATTAATAAGACTTTTTATATGCTGTATTTCCCGGGCTATAGAGCTCACCAGGATATAAGCCACACCCAGAAGAAAAAAGTATTTGTCCGCACCAGGTGCACTATATTACCAAAAGTATTTGGCCACCTGCCTTGACTCACATATGAACTTGAAGTACCATCCCATTCCTAACCCATAGGGTTCTATATAACTTTAGTCCACCTTCTGCAGCTATACAGCTTCAACTCTTCTGCAAAGGCTGTCCACAAGGTAGCCGAGTGTGTTTATAGGAATTTTCCACCATTATTTTGGTGGCCCAGAAAGCCTGGATCTCAGTCAACGTTCTAATTCATCTTAAGGGTGTTCTATCGGGTTCAGGTCAGGACTCTGTGCAGGCCAGTCAAGTTCATCCACACCAGAGTCTAGCATTCATGTCTTTATGGACATGGCTTTGTGCACTGGTGTGCAGTCATGTTGGAAGAGGAAGGGCCCCGTTCCAAACTGTTCCCACAATAAAAAACAAATGTAAATTTTACAGTACAATTCTGGCAACTGAGCTGTTTCTTTAATATGTTACTATAAAAACAGCAGTAATAATTTTCGATTTATAGTAAAATACACACAATTTTGAGGTGAAATTGTTGCAATTTACCACATATATATTTTTTCCTTTTAATTCAAAAAAATTTACTAATAAAATCCATAAAAATAATTGTGTAATAATAGTACTGACTGTTAAAAATGGCCCCCAGGGGCCAAACATACACTATACTGCCAAAAGTATTTGGCCACCTGCCTTGACTCACATATGAACTTGAAGTGCCATCCCATTCCTAACCCATAGGGTTCAATATGATGTTGGTTTACCTTTTGCAGCTATTACAGCTTCAACTCTTCTGGGAAGGCTGTCCACAAGGTTCCTGAGTGTGTTTATAAGGGATTTTTTTTAACCATTTTCTCACATCTGTGGTCCTCTCCAAGGTTTCTCATAGTCATTCACATTGACATCCCACTGGGTTGTGAGTTTTTCCTTGCCCTTTTGTGGGCTCTGAACCGAGGATGTTGTTGTGGCTTGTGCAGCCCTTTGAGACACTTGTGATTTAGGGCTATATAAGTAAACATTGATTGATTGACTGATTGATTGAAATAAGAAATGATGACTTTAAATAAGTCAGTTTTACACTCGTGAGTATTGATGACACAGCTGTGCAACTGTGGATATTGTAGTTTTGAGCTTGTTTTACTCAATATAAGTCATAACATCTTCATTTAGGACTAAAACCCTCAAAACAAGTAAATGACGCTAACATAAAATCTGCTTAGTGAGCAGAATGATCTTATCAGACAGAAAATAAGCAAATATCACCCTTATTTGAGATATTTCAGCTTACTTAGATTTCAGTTTTTGCAGTGCAGACCAAGACAATTTTTTTTATTCGGGTCCAAAATGGCTTTTTCCACGTTCTGGGTTGCCTACCCCTGCGTTAGTGGAAAAGCGGCAAAGGAGTGAAAGCGACAGAAACATTGCCATGGATATGAGGGTTTTCTTACGTGTCTTGTTTGGATGGCACCGCGACACATGTCCATCAGTAATAACAGTCCCCGATAACCTGGTCCAAACTCAAACTGTTATTTTATTATTATTATTTTTTTATTGTTTGATTTGCATTGTCTCACATTACTTAATTCTTATTTGATCATTTATATTTTAATTTTATTAATATATTTTTTATCTATTTATATTGTTTTATTTTACTTATTGTATTTTTTTAATTAATGAATTAATGTATTTATTTATTAATTCGTGTATTTGTTTTATATGTATTTTATTTTTATATTTAGATTTTATTTTGCGTTTAAAATAAAAATGAAGACATTTAAAAAGATAATTTTTAAGGAATATTTTCCTGCGGCCTCAAATTACTTAATTCTCATTTTGTTCATTTATATGTTATTTTATTTATATTAGGTTGTATTTTTATATTTTATTTTTTTTATTTGAATCTAAATTTTTCAATGTATTTATTTTAAATGTTTATATATTTTATTTATTTATGTATTTATTTATTTTATTTTATTGTATTTTTTATTTTTATTTTATTTTTAAATTTTTATTTTATTTTGCATTGAAAATAAAAACGAAGACATTTAAAAAGATTTTTTTAAAGAATTTTTTTCCTGTGGCCTCAAATTACTTAATCCTCATTTTGTTCATTTATATTTTGATTTTATTTAGATTTTGATTTCAATTTAGATTTTATTTCATTTTTATTTTTATTTTTATATTTGTTTTATTTATTGTATTTTTATTTATTTATTTTTATTTTTATTTTTATGTTTATTTTCATTTAATTTTTATATATTTTTTTTTCATTTTGCGTTGTAAATTAAAAATAAAGACATTTAAAAAGATTTTTTCTTAAGATATTTTTTCCCGAGGCCCAGCCTCCCCCAGACTCTGCATCCAGAGGCCCCTAGATAATTAGAGTTTGAGTTTGAGACCCCTGCATTAAATGCACAACTGAGTGCAGTACCCGAGTGCGACCAGCAGAGGCACCGTAGCTCCTCCTAATGACCTCCTAATAAAAGGGACTTTATTCCGCCTAATTCATGAATACCTCTTTTTGCTGCTCTCATCAATAATAAATGAGGACGGCGGGCGGGAGTTCTACTTCTGGCCCGCTCACATCCCTCAAAGTGTTGCAAGTACGCCACTAATGCACACACTAGTCAAAACTTCTGAGACGGATGTGCTAATAATCCTCTTTCCACCCGCTTCCCTCTCCCTTAATTTCCCTTCCCGGCGGGATTGTTGTATTCCGCCGCCTCTTAAACGTCTCCTCGCTAATTACCTCGCCGATGAATGACAGGAGAAGTCCGCTCGCCCGCCGGGAGGCTCCGCCCCGCCGCGGCGTGACAACGGCGACATTGTCTGACTTTAAGCCGCCTCCCCCCGTCCCCGACTGTTTGTCACTTCCTGGGAGTCTGCTGACAACGCCGCCACCGTTTCACTCCTTCAAGGCCGCCCGCCGGAGTCAAAGGCGAGGTGTTTATCCAGCGTGAAGTCGCCCGCTGTTTTTCGTCCACTCACTCGCCGATGTTCTTACATGGCATCTGAAGCGCAGAAAGTGCGAGAGGAAACGTGACGTTCTTGTTGATGATGGAGGAATGGCGACACGCTTCAAAAAGTGGCCGCATCGGAGGAACTCAGCGAGACGTTGAAACAACGTTGAGGAATTGTTGGATTGGGTGCTGACTGACAGCAACTCAAATATTTTGACGACGTTTAATCAATGTCAGGTTCTGATGTTGATTTGACTATTGAATTTTGGTCATTTTCCCAACTAATATTCTACAACTCAAATACAACGTTGAAACAACATGCTTTTTGACAACGTTTAATCAATGTTAAGTTCTGACGTTAATTTGACCATTGAAATGTGGTCATTTTCCCAACCAATATTCTACAACATAAATACAACGTTGAAACAACATGCTTTTTGACGACATTTAATCAATGTCGGGTTCTGATGTTGATTTGGCCGTTGAAATGTGGTCATTTTCCCAACTAATATTCTACAACATATACTGCGATGAGGTGGCGACTTGTCCAGGGTGTACCCCGCCTTCCGCCCGATTGTAGCTGAGATAGGTGCCAGCGACCCCAAAAGGGAATAAGCGGTAGAAAATGGATGGATGGTTAAATACAACGTTGAAACAACACAAAATAGAACATTGAAACAACATGCTTTTTGAATACATTTATTCAATGTTGGGTTCCAATAGTAGCTGTGATAGGCACCAGAGCCTCCCGCGACTCCAAAGGGAATAAGCGGTAGGAAATGGATGGATGGGTTCTGATGTTGATGTCACCATTGAAATGTGGTCATTTTCCCAACCTGTATTCTACAACACAAATACAATTGAAACAACATGATTTTTGACAAAGTGTAGTCAATGTTAAGTTCTGACGTTGATTTGAGTGTTGAATTTTGGTCATTTTCCAGCCCAGATCAAACAACTCAAACATAACGTTGAAACAACGATTTTTGTTAAGTAAGTTCTGACGTAGATTTGACCATCAAAATTTGGTCATTTTCCCTACTAAAATGCTACAACACAAATACAACATTGAAACAACATGCTTTTTGACGACGTTTATTCAATGTTATGTTCTCACGTTGATTCGACCATTGAAATTTGGTCATTTTCCCAATCAATATTGTACAACATAAATACGTTGAAACAACATGATTTTTGACAACGTTTAATCAATGTCGAGTTCTGACGTTGATTTGAGTGTTGAATTTTGGTCATTTTCCAACCCAGATTAAACAACTCAAACATAACGTTGAAACAACAATTTTTGTTAACTAAGTTCAGTCGTTGATTTGACCATTGAAATTTGGTCATTTTCCCTACTAAAATTTTACAACACAAATACAACGTTGAAACAACATGCTTTTTGACGACGTTTATTCAATGTTATGTTGTCACGTTGATTTGGTCATTGAAATTTGGTCATTTTTCCAACTAATATTCCACAACACAAATACAACGTTGAAACAACATGCTTTTTGACGACGTTTAATCAATGCCGAGTTCTGACGTTGATTTGAGTGTTGAATTCTGGTCATTTTCCAGCCCAGATCAAACAACTCAAACATAACGTTGAAACAACAATTTTTGTTAACTAAGTTCAGACGTTGATTTGACCATTGAAATTTGGTCATTTTCCCAACCTGTATTCTACAACACAAATACAACGTTGAAACAACATGCTTTTTGACGACGTTTAATCAATGTTGGGTTCTGATGTTGATTTGACCATTGAATTTTGGTCATTTTGCAACCGAAATTCTACAACACAAATACAACGTTGAAACACTATGGTTTTGACGTTTATTCAATGTTGGGTTCTGACGTTGATTTGACCATTGAAATTTGGTCATTTTCCCAATCAATATTGTACAACATAAATACGTTGAAACAACATGCTTTTTGACGACGTTTAATCAATGCCGAGTTCTGACGTTGATTTGACCATTGAATTTTGGTCATTTTCCAGCCCAGATCAAACAACTCAAACATAACGTTGAAACAACGATTTTTGTTGAATAAGTTCTGACGTAGATTTGACCATTGAAATTTGGTCATTTTCCCAACCAAAATTTTACAACACAAATACAACGTTGAAACAACATGCTTTTTGATGACGTTTAATCAATGTTGGGTTCTGACGTTGATTTGACCGTTGAATTTTGGTCATTTTGCAACCAAAATTCTACAATAAAAATACAACGTTGAAGCAACATGCTTTCTGACAACGTTTAGTCAATGTTAGGTTATAATGTTGATTTGACCATTGAAATTTAGTAATTTTCCGAACTTATATTCCACAACACGAGTACAACGTTGAAACAACATGAAGTTTGATGACATTTATTCAATGTTGGGTTCTGACGGTGATTTGACTATTGGATTTTGGTCATTTTCCCAACCAAAATTCTACAACACAAATCCAACGTTGAAACAACCTGATTTTTGACAACGTTTAATCAATGTTGGGTTCTGACGTTTATTTGACCGTTGAATTTTGGTCATTTTGCAACCAAAATTCTACAATAAAAATACAACGTTGAAGCAACATGCTTTTTGACAACGTTTAGTCAATGTTAGGTTCTAATGTTGATTTGACCATTGAAATGTAGTCATTTTCCCAACTAATATTCCACAACACAAGTACAACATTGAAACAACATGAAGTTTGATGACATTTATTCAATGTTGGGTTCTGACGGTGATTTGACTATTGGATTTTGGTCATTTTCCCAACAAAAATTCTACAACACAAATACAACGTTTAAACAACATGCTTTTTGACAAAATGTATTTAATTTCCAGTTGTGACGTTGATTAAATTGTGAATGCGTATGGGTATATACGTATGTATACATGTATTTGTGTGTATATATATATATATATATATATATATATATATATATATATAGGTATTATGACATAAGGGAGCAAAGCAGTAATTAGCCAGAGCCTCTGGTGGTGGGTTCAGCAAGACTAGAAGTGACCCTAGGTCACGATGCCAGGGGAAGAAGCATGAATGAGGATACCCAACTGGAAGGTGGTCAGAACCAGAACCAGGGCGGTGCCGCAGGGAGACGCCGGCCTCAGCGTGACGCGAATGTTGATCAGGCAACGCTGGCACTGAGGCCGCCTTGTTTGCAGAGGAAGCCTAATTGCATAACACAAAAAATCATTTCCATAGTTGAATACAAATAAGAGGGCAAATTCATGTTACACAGCCGTTATTTCCTGGCTCAACCTGCAGAAAATAGTCCTTCTTAGGTATCTCTTTGTTTACATTTTCACTCTTTGCACTATTTTCTTACACTTTATAAAACATATTTCTTATTTTTGCACCTATAGCTCTTAATATGAAAGTTCAGAAATGAGGAATATGTTTCATAACGTGTACAAGAAATAGTGCAAGCTGTGAAAATGTAAACAAAGAGAAACCTGAGAAGGACTATTTTCTGCGGGTTTAGACAGGAAATAACTGCTGTGTAACATGAATTTGCCCTCTTATTTTTATTCAATAATGGCAAGGATTTTCTTTTTCTTGTTGTGCAGTAATTATTTGCTCAAACACTCAACAATGTCAACAAAATAGTAAACTCACCTTGAACATTTTAGTGTTTTCCATGCTTGTGTTGACATTTTCTAACTGCCTTGATAGCTGAGGGCATTATAATCACAGTAAGGTTATCTTTGAAATAAAATGTGTTATTCTCCTGTTCCGTATTTTCCATAAGTCATAGAAAATGTCAATAATTATCGATATCAATCAATATAACAATAATATAAAAATAATTACTGCATAACAAAATACAATAATTCCATAGTTGAATACAAATAAGAGGGCAAATTCATGTTACACAGCCGTTATTTCCTGGCTCAACCTGCAGAAAATAGTCCTTCTTAGGTATCTTTGTTTACATTTTCACACTTTGCACTATTTTCTTACACTTTACGATTAATATTCTCCTTTTTTGCACTTTCATTTTAAGAAGTTCTTGTTAATTAAGTGTTCAATCTGATTTGACTATCTTGTTTTTGATTAATTGATTGAAACTTTTATTAGTAGATTGCACAGTGTGTTATCCCCCTCAATAATTATTGATATTGATCAATATAATAATAATATTCAAATAATTACTGCATGACAAAAAATACCTTTCCATAGTTGAATACAAATAAGAGGACAAATTCATGTTACACAGACATTATTTCCTGGCTAAACCTGCAGAAAATAGTCCTTCTTAGGTATCTCCTTTTTTACATTTTCACTCTTTGCACTATTTTCTTACACTTTACGATTAATATTCCTTGTTTTTGCACTTTCTTTTTAAGAGCTTCTTGTTAAGCGTTCGATCTGATTTGACTATCTTGTTTTGATTGATTGATAGATTGAAACTTTTATTAGTAGATTGCACAGTATGTTATCCTCCTCAATAATTATCGATATCGATCAATATAATAATAATATTCAAATAATTACTGTATAACAAATAGTTCCTTTCCATAGCTGAATACAAATAAGAGGGCAAATTCATGTTACACAGACATTATTTTCTAGCACTAACCCGCAGAAAATAGTCCTTCTTAGGTATCTCTTTGTTTACATTTTCACTCTTTGCACTATTTTGTTACACTTTACGATTAATATTCCTTATTTCTGCACTTTCATTTTAAGAGCTTCTTGTTAAGTGTTCAATCTGATTTGACTATCTTGTTTTGATTGATTGATTGATTGAAACTTTTATTAGTAGATTGCAGAGTATGTTATACCCCTCAATAATTATTGCTATCAATCAATATAAAATAATATTCAAATAATTACTGCATGACAAAAAATACCTTTCCAGTTGAATACAAATAAGAGGGCAAATTCATGTTACACAGACATTATTTTCTAGCACTAACCCGCAGAAAATAGTCCTTCTTAGGTATCTCTTTGTTTACATTTTCACTCTTTGCACTATTTTGTTACACTTTACGATTAATATTCCTTATTTCTGCACTTTCATTTTAAGAGCTTCTTGTTAAGTGTTCAATCTGATTTGACTATCTTGTTTTTGATTGATTGATTGGTTGATTGATTGAAACTTTTATTAGTAGATTGCAAAGTATGTTATCCTCAATAATTATTGATATCGATCAATATAATAATAATATTCAAATAATTACTGCATGACAAAATAAAATAGTTCCATAGTTGAATACAAATAAGAGGACAAATTCATGTTACACAGCCGTTATTTCCTGGCTAAACCTGCAGAAAATAGTCCTTCTTAGGTATCTCTTTGTTTACATTTTCACTCTTTGCACTATTTTCGTACACTTTACGATTAATATTCCTTATTTCTGCACTTTCATTTTAAGAGCTTCTTGTTAAGTGTTCAATCTGATTTGACTATCTTGTTTTGATTGATTGATTGATTGAAACTTTTATTAGTAGATTGCAGAGTATGTTATACCCCTCAATAATTATTGCTATCAATCAATATAAAATAATATTCAAATAATTACTGCATGACAAAAAATACCTTTCCATAGTTGAATACAAATAAGAGGACAAATTCATGTTACACAGCCGTTATTTCCTGGCTCAACCTGCAGAAAATAGTCCTTCTTAGAATTATTTTTGTTGACATTTTCATACTTTGCACTATTTTCTTACACTTTATCAAACACATTTTTTTATTTTGCACTTTGATTTGACGACGCACACACAACGCCTCTGCTTTCATGTCAAGAAAACTCAGCTCTCAAAGTCCTCGGGCTAATTTTCTTCTTCTTTTTTTTTTTTTTTTTGCATTTGCAGAAGTCAACGTGCATTTTAATCAGCCGGACGTCAAACAGCGTAATTAGCGTGCGCGTTGAGGGGAACGTCCTGCGAATGCTGACCGACCGCGCTATTAGCCCGGTTAGCCGTCGGAGAGCTAGCTCCCGCCGCCGGAATGTTAATTAAAAACCCAGCCGCCAATTTATCGGCGGCGTGTGTTCCCTCCCACTCCAATCCAGCCGTGTGGAATTTAATTAAATGCAGACGCATGCAGATGTGCAAACGCAACATGGATTTTCACCCCCGACTTTTTCCCCGGACTTACTCTTTCCTCCTTCCTCTTCAGCGAATTGAACTCCTGTGGTCGACTGCACGGAGGAGTAAAAATTACCTGTTAAGTTCGACAATTAGATTCAACTTTTCCATGTTTTGTTTTTCTCTTCGTCCATTTTAACTGTACTTATTGTGATTTTACCTCCGTTTGGGGTTTTTTTTGCACTATACTAATGCATTTTAATTGTGTTGAGTATATAGAATTTTCTGTACTTATTGTGACTTCAATATTTTTTTTTATTATCTACCTTGGTTTTTTGCACTATACCAGGGGTCGGGAACCTTTTTGGCTGAGAGAGCCACGAAAGCCAAATATTTCAAAATGTATTTCCGTGAGAGCCATATCATATTTTTTAACACTGAATACAACTAAATGTGTGCATTTTTAAGTAAGACCAACATTTTTGAAATATAATAAGTCTCTTATTCTTTTTAATAACATTGTTATTCTGAAGCTAACCAATAATAAATCAAATGTCATGTCTGTTGATCATGTTTTTGTTTGGCCATGTGCTGTTTGTCCTTTTTTCCTTAGCCCAAGTTGTGCCTCCACTGTGAGCGATTTTTTTTTTGTATCTTTTTTTAGTTTAAATTAAATCATGTTTTTGTTTGGCCATGTGCTGTTTGTCCTTTGGACACTTTAAGTTCCTGTTTTTTTTCCACTCCCTTGTCTGGTTTCCTTGGCCACTCATTTTGTCCACCTGTCTCTGGTGGACAAAATGCCCGCTCACCTGCTTCCCGAGCACTAATCAGAGGCAGTATTTAAGCTCGTCTTTGCCAGTCAGTCGCCCTGGCGTCAATGTGATCTTTTCTTGCTCTGCGCTGACTTGTTTCATGCCTTGCCATAGTTTCGTGCTTCATGCCATGCCAAGTAAGTTTTGTTTGATTTATGTTCATAGTCTGTTTATGCGTTAGCTTTGTTCCTTAGCCCAAGTTTTGCCTCCACTCTAATTTAAATTAAATCATGTTTTTGTTTGGCCATGTGCTGTTTGTCCTTTGGACTCTTTAAGTTCCTGTTTTTTTTTCCACTCCCTTGTCTGGTTTCCTTGGTCACTCATTTTGTCCACCTGTCTCTGGTGGACAAAATGCCCACTCACCTGCTTCCCGAGCACTAATCAGAGGCAGTATTTAAGCCCGTCTTTGCCAGTCAGTCGCCTTCACGTCAATGTGATCTTTTCTTTCTCTGCGCTGACTTGTTTCATGCCTTGCCATAGTTTCGTGCTTCATGCCATGCTAAGTAAGTTTTGTTTGATTTATGTTCATAGTCTTTTTATGTGTTAGCTTTGTTCCTTAGCCCAAGTTGTGCCTCCGCTGTGAGCGATTTTTGTTTGTATCTTTTTTTTAGTTTAAATTAAATCATGTTTTTACCTAAATGCCATGTCCCGAGTAGTCCGTCTGCCTTCCCGGGGGAACGACCCCGCAGCAAGCTGCGTCGGTAAGGTGGGCGGGGTTGGGGGCGCGGGGGTGTATGATATAGTCAGATGCAAAGGATTCTGGGTATTTGTTGTGTTGCTTTTATGTGGTGTTACTTTGAGGATGTTCTACCGAAATGTGTTTGTCATTCTTGTTTGGTGTGGCTTCACAGCGTGGTGCATATTAGTAAGAGTGTTAAAATTGTTTATATCACAACCATCAGTGTACTCTGTGTCACCTAGTATGCCTTTCCATCTTGTACGTGTGTCTGCGGAAGCTGCATAAACCATGTTGCTGGACTGTCAAACAGTCTGTACATGTTGTAGAGTGTGTCTAAGATAATGACTTCATAGCATGCCCTGATTCTCCTTATCTGGATGAGCACCAGCAGATATTTGCGAAAATGTTTGCGACT